>NC_062546.1:165785031-166091756 GCF_016906955.1 Phacochoerus africanus | reverse complement strand
TTAAATGAATTTCTTAATGTCCAGCTTTTTCTTTGTCCTTACCCTGTCTTGATGACAATTTTATCATTTTATAGCTCTTCCAGCAAACAATCAAGGTACATTATTTACCCAGCTTGCTGCAAAATTTATAAACCTCCTAACATGAACAAATTTGTAGATATAAAACTATATTAAATGTATTTTTACCTTTTTTTAAATTTTTATTTTTTTAGGGCTGCAGTTGCAGCGTATGGAGGTTCCCAGGCTAGGGGTTGAATCAGAGCTGTAGCTGCTGTCCAATGCCACAGCCACAGCAACACAGCCGAGCTGCGTCTGCAACCTACACCACAGCTCACAGCAATACCAGATCCTTAACCCACCAAGCAAGGCGAGGGATCAAACCTGTATCCTCATGGATGCTAGTCAGATTTGTTAACCACTGAGCCACAACAGGAACTCCAAGTATATTTTTAGTTCTATAAAATTTCAATATGATACTATATTTTAAAAAGTAAAACTATATCAATGTATATAAAGTGAAAAGATCCTTCCATCCATATCTCCTCCTACCTTTTTCAAATAATTCCATTCTCTAGGAACAATCTAGATCCTTTTGACAGGATCAGAAATTGCACTCAGGTATTATACAGAAGTACTATAATTGTTTTACACAATTAATTTTCACTGGCTTACTATTTTGGGATTATCAAAACAGCATTTTTACGCACATTCCCTCTACCTACAATTTATAAAGCTTTTGTAAATACAGTACATAGTAATGATTACTTTTGTAAACATATTTTAAAACTCTTTTATTTGAACAATATTTGTCTGCAAGGCAAACCTTCACACCTGGCAAAATGTGATTTCACTTGTGTAACATTCCAAAGTCTTTCTTTTTTTTTTTTTAGCCGCCCCACGGCCAGGGATCAGATCTGAGCCAAGCCTCACTAAGCTGCAGCTGTGGCAACACCTGATCCCTAACCCACTGTGCTGGGCGGGGGATGGAACCTGCATCCCAGCGCTCCCAAGTCACCGCTGACCTCGTTGTGTCACAGTGGGAGCTCCCCAGAGTTTTAAAAATGTTTGTGAAAAAGGGTTACATATGTAAGTCACATTATTCAGTCTACTAAATTTTAAGTTCCATGAACACAGGGATTTGTCTTCTTCACTTTCATAGTTCTTTTTAGATTTAGCATCATACCTGTATGGAATAAACACTACATGTTTGTTGACTTAATGAAGAATGCTCATTGAATAACTGTTATGTACAAAACATGCTTAGCACTATGGGTAATAATGAAGGTATGTAAGACAATGTCTTAGGAAGTTCACAATGTAGTTCAGGAAATAAGACACTCATATAAATCACTACTATAGAATGCAGAATAGAGAAGCAGCATAACATAAATGCTTAAAAACACTAGGTCTAGGGTTGAAACTAGGTTTAAATCCGGCTCCACTCCTTACTAGCTATATGATTTTGGACGAGTTGATTAACTTCTCTTAACCTTATTTTGATTATCTGTAAAATGAGGATGACAAAATATCCCTTTCAGCTGCTAAGATTAAAGGAGATAGTTTATGAAAAATCCTTTGCAGAATGCTTAGTATACAGTAACGTATGAATGCTCACAAAAAAAAAAAAAAAAAAGAGCGAGAGAGCTTTATTATAGTCTGTTTAGTGTCCTAGGAGTAGAACTTGAAAGACAAAACTGATCCTTTCTGATTGGAGTAATCAAGGTCCTTTATGAAAACGAGTCTTAAAAAAAGAACGGAATTTCTGGAGTTCCCGTCATGGCTCAGTGGTTAATGAATCTGACTAGGAACCATGAGGTTGTGGGTTCAATCCCGGGCCTCGCTCAGTGGGTTAAGGATCCAGCGTTGCCGTGAGCTGTGGTGTAGGTCGCAGACGCAGCTCGGATCCTGCGTTGCTGTGGCTCTGGTGCAGGCCGGCAGCTACAGCTCCGATTTGAGCCCTAGCCTGGCAACCTCCATATGCCACGGGTACAGCGCTAGAAGACACAGAAAGACAAAAAAAAAAGAATGGAATTTCAAATAGTTGAAAATTAAGTAAAGACCATTCTTGGCAGAGGAAATATCATAAGCAAAATGGCAAAAAGATAAATACTTTAGGGTCAGTCATAAGTATTCTCCATGAATACTTTTCATAAAGTATTCATGGTAATTACTTTTCATAAAGTAATTAACATTTGAAAAGAAATCATTAAGAAAGCACTGAGTGTAAGGCCAAATGACTCCTCTGATGAATACAGACAACAATTAACCAAAAAACAAAATAATTCAGAAAATTTCTTGAAATTGCTAAAATATTTTATTTATCCAGTAGGCTATTCATTTTTCCTGATGTCTTAGTCAAGAAGGCTTCCTGCTGACTCTACCAGAAATTAACTAGTGAATGAAGGAGTTTCCATGGTGGCTCAGCGGGTTAAGAATCTGACTAGTATCCACGAAGATATGGGTTCAAACCACGGCCTCACTCAGTGGGTTAAGGGATCCAGTTGCCATGATCTGTGGTGTAGTTTTCAGATGCAGCTCAGATCTGGCATTGCTGTGGCTGTGGTGTAGGCTGGCAGCTGCAGCTCTGATTCGACTCCTAGCCTGGGAACTTCCATATGCCACAGGTGTAGACCTAAAAAGAAGAAAAAAAAAAAAAAAGAATTCCTGCAGTGCGGCAGAAATTAACACAACATTGTAGATCAACTATAATAAAACATTTTAAAAAAGAATACCTGCAGAATGGCTTGATGGTTAGCAATGATTCTAGTATTTTCCATTCTAACAGTCTGAAGCATGCTATTCAGCTCTGAACAGTTTCTAGTCAGTTGCTCATTCAAAGCCTAAGAAAACATATATAGTAAATCACATCTTTCAATAAATACTTTACTATTTTTAATAATTGCATAGTGTTTAACCATAGATATTAACCTAATTTATTTCACCTAATCCTAATTGATATTTCATTAGATTACAAAATACTTTCAAATATTTGGAGCCACCATCCTAAATAATTTTAGATTTAAAAGGGGAAATTTGTTGATTTGATGGAGGAACTGAAGCATGTGGCAGTTTACCAATCTTCTGCTCTTCACCATTTTGAATGCCAATCAGAGCAAGACATCTACAGAATGGAATTTACAATGTAGATGCACAGCCAATATTATAGAACTCCACTTCCAAAACTGGATGATGAACTTTCAGAATTGTTTAGCTGATAACACAAAAAAACTAAGCTCCTTCATCACCAATTACAGTGTGCACAAAAGCAAAATACAGATGACCATGCCATGTCACAAGATTAATTAAAATCCAAAATAAAAATTTTTTGTGCAACCAAACTATCATATATGTAGTTAGTTTATAATTCTCTTATCTTTTGGTATTTTGAAATTTGTATTCCTGTGGAAAATATATTTATTTTAGTTATTTTTACAAAGTATACTTGGTAAGGATCTCACATTTGTTTGTTTTTGGCCAGGCCTGTGGCATGAGGAAGTTCCTGGGCCAGGGGATCAAACCTGCACCACAGCAGTGACCCAAGCTGCTGCAGTGACAATGCTGAGAATCTTACACTTTAGTGTACAATTTAAGGATGGGGCAAATAACTCTGAAGAATTAATAGAAAGAACATACAAAAAATAGTAACAAGAAATGAAAGATAAATGAAAGATTATCTGGACGGCATCATAAGTGCTATGTCTAGTGAAGTAATTAGGAGTACATTAAATGGTGTCTTAAAGTTATAAACAGATGTACAAACTATCAAGGAATACCTAGGCAGAGAAGAACTCACGGTCTTGAAAAGAATTAGCTAATTATCTTTAGAGCTAGATTGCTGGGCTCAAATTCCAACTTTGTTGCTTACAAGCAGTTATTAAACCTCTATTTACCTCAACTTTCTTATCTTTAAAATGGGAGTAAGTTTGGAGTTCCCATTGTGGCACAGCGGAAATGAATCTGACTAGGAACCATGAGGTTATGGGTTCGATCCCTGGCCTTGCTTAGTGGGTTGCTGTGGCTAGGATCCAACACTGCTGTGAGCTGTGGTGTAGGTCACAGACATGGCTTGGATCTGGCGTTGCTGTGAGCTGTGGCGTAGGCTGGCAGCTACAGCTCCGATTAGACCCCTAGCCTGGAAACATTCATATGCCATGGGTGGGGCCCCTAAAAAGACAAAAAAGACAAAAAAATAAATAAATAAAATGGGAGTAAGTTTCTACAGTAGTACTATGGAGAGGGATATAATTTGTTAGTAACATAAGGTGCTTAGAATTATGCCACGACTCTAATTTGGGTTCAGTAAATATTAACTATTATTTATAGCAACAGTAGTGGTTATTATCATCATTATTTTATGCAAGAACACACTTTGTATTTTCTTTATCATAAAGAGAGCATGGCAACACTATGACCCTAACATGGAAGTAATCAACTTATACTAATGAAAAGTTCTTTTAAGAGAGCAATACAATTTCATTGGGCTCTAGGAGAAATAATTCTTTTGCCCGCATATTTGGTGACTCTTCTCCATATTCATCCATATACATAAAACATCAACTGAATTTGGGAGCTACCATCCAACAGAAAATGATTACACATAACTCCAAAATCCAGGAAGTATTTATTAGGTTCCTACTGTGCTTTGCCATAGAAGACACAAAGAAAGTCTAAGACATAGCCCTTGGCGTTTAACCGTTCATAAAAATAAACTGTCCATGGAAATAAAAGGTACATATTTAATGAATTAAAAAGCAAATAAAGGCAAAGTGTAAAATAGTGCATGATTTTGCAGTATATCTTATATACCTATGTGTCACAAGAATTTAGAGGGTGAAATGGGAAATGAGGTTAATTTGCTAATGTTTCATAAATGAAGTAATCTCATGGAAATAAAAATTTTGGATGATGGCAATGGTACGAGTTTATATAACAGGGTTAACCTTGGTTCCTGGTTCTTTAACTGAACAAAGTTAACATTGAATCACTAGAGAAGTGGGAAAATTTACCTGTGCTTTTTCTGATACTTCATGAAGTGACATTATTTCAGACCTCAAATATGCATTTTCCTCATGTTCTTTACTGAAAGACATCTGCAGATTCTACAGGAGAAAAAATTTCTTTTTCTACAAATAAGAGGTATTACATGTAACTCTATCAAAATACTTATTCTGTATCATGGCCAGTACCAGTTCAAGTTCTAAAGATATACATAGCTAAGTATCTTATAAGAAATTTTTAAAAACCTTCTCTCTTCAACTCTCAAACTTCTATTTATAAATTATTTATCAAAACTATTAAAAATATTCTCATACTGGGATTCCAATTAGAAAGAATTTGCTGGAATTCTCGTTGTAGCTCAGTGGAAACAAATCTGACTAGTATCCATGAGGACACAGGTTTGATCCCTGGCCTCGCTCAGTGGTTTAAGGATCTGGCATTGCCATAAGCTGTGGTGTAGGTCGTAGAAGCGGCTCGGATCTGGATCTGGTATTGCTGTGGCTATGGTGTAGGGTGGCAGCTACAGCTCTGATTCGACCCCTAGCCTAGCAACTTCAATATGCCACAGGTGCAGCCCTAAAAAAAAAAGACAAAAAAAAAAGAATTTTACTAAAAGCCATAACTTAGGTATTTACCTAGTATCCTTATGTCAAGAAAATTCTACTCTTTAAGATGAAATATTTGCTAGTTTATATTATATACACATTTCTAATTAGCAGTAAGACTGTGATTTCAAAGAAACACATTCAAGGATCTTTTAAAGTTATAAGCAGGTGAAGATATTTTCATAAAGCAACCCCTAAGGAGTGAGCAGAAGAAAATGCCTTTGCTCTGTGGGAAAAAAAAAAAAAAAAAAAGGGTTCCCTTTGAAATGAGAGAAAGGTGATATAGGACTGTGAGTTGTGGGCTGGGTTTTACCTACCAGCTACTTAGTCTGTAAGGGGAAGTGCAAAATCTTAGTCCTCTCCCTTCAGAGAGAACCAATTTTCCATTTTCCCCCTAGAAGAACCATATCAAGAAAAGTAAACATCATTTACATCTACTCCATGAGACTGATTTAGAAATGTACTAAGATATGGCGTTCCCATCGTGGCTCAGCAGAAACGAATCTGACTGGTATCCACGAGGACGCAGGTTCAATCCCTAGCCTCACTCAGTGGGTTAAGGATCCAGTGGTATAGGTTGCAGACGCGGCTTGGATACTGTGTTGCTGTGGCATAGGCTGCTGGCTACAGCTCCAATTTGACCCCTAACCTGGGAACCTCCATATGTTGTGGCCCTAAAAAGACAAAAAAAAAAAAAAAAGAAGAAGAAAAAGAAAATGAAACGTATTAAGATATGGAAGTAGTAATACTTATTTCTATTTTTATTGTGGTAAAATACACATAACAAATTTATCCTTTTAACCGTTTTTGTTTTTTTGTGGCATGGGATCAAACAATACCATAGCAGTGACCTGAGCCACAGTGGTGACAATGCTGGATCTTTAACCGGATAGGCAGTGTTAAGCTCAGTGGTATTAAGTACATACATTCATGTTGTTGTGCCATCATCACCAAAAATAGTTAATATTTCTAACATTTCATTACAAAGTTTAAAACAATTCCTTTCCAAATAGGTATAAATGCAAATTAAGTCTCTTTATTTTTGCCAATTCACCTTTTCCAAATTATAATAATCTGTATGAAATGATTTACTCCCTAATACCAAAATGACCACAGTCCTAGATATACAATTCATTTACATTGAAACTTTTTAAAATAAAGATGTAGGAGAATGAGAATGACTGTAAATCAACATGAGTGAGGAAATATTACTCAGTGAAGAGAGGAAAGAATAGCCTTGTACTCTAAAAGCTCCAAATTTACCTTATTTTCTTCAACCAACTTGGAAATGAGGTCATCTCTAGAAACTAAAAACAAAAGGTTCACATAACTATGATGATAATAACTTACAACAACTACAGTTAAATCATATGGTACTTTTTCCCTGGGAACTTTTGATTTTTTAAAGAAAAAGTTTTAGTCCGTATATTGTAGAAATAAGGAAAACACAAATATTTCTATCGTATTTTTATAGACTGGAAACTAAATCATGGAATTATCAAGAGGCCAGTCCATGGTCACATGCCGTGGTAAAGGGGGCCACAATTCTACTAATCAAAGAAAAAAAATAAAGGGGAGTGTTTACCTTACTTAGGAGAACAATCACTTTAATATACATACACAGACATATACATATTTATTGCCAGTAAATACAATAAATAATTGTTAACCAATTGCACTTTATTTATTTATTTATTTTGTCTTTTTGCTATTTCTTGGGCCGCTCCCTGCGGCATATGGAGGTTCTCAGACTAGGGGTTGAATCGGAGCTGTAGCCGCCGGCCTACGCCAGAGCCAAGCAACGCGGGATGAGAGCCACGTCTGTGACTTACACCACAGCTCACAGCAACCCACTGAGCAAGGGCAGGGATCAAACCCGCAACATGGTTCCTAGTCAGATTCGTTAACCACTGCGCCACGATGGGAACTCCCCAATTGCACTTTAAAATTCACTGAGGTAACTATCTAAAGGCATTCCTTTTATTAATCTCATTAGAATAACTATTTCTACCTTAAACTAATAAAACTGTATGCATGTAAAGAGTATTATTCAATAAGAAGCATATAGTTTTCACAGGCTTCCTCTTCCTCATGTTAGTTCAAATTACTGTTGTTCTAATCTTAATTTTTTAAATGTTCCTCCACATATTCTTACAAAATTCAAAAGTAAAGCATTAATCCATTAAGAAAGTAATCTTTAAAAAAATCACTTATGAGAAGGACAACATAATAAAAAGATCTGTGTTTTAATCCCAGCCATCCTACTTAATGTGGGTCCCTTGATACAGATCTTTTTATTATTCTGTAGAATGGGACATATTTTCTCATTTTCCTCACAAGTTTGTTGGAAGGCTCAAATGGGATAATGGATACTCTGGTAGTACCATAAAATGTAACATGTATTTTTGTAGGCATGTAATCATAGGAAGATCAAAAATTATCTTGGAGCATTATCAGTGAGAACTTCATAAAATAATTCACTACTCAACAATTATAAGGAAAAAAAGAGTACTTTAAGCTAAAAGCAGTAATTTAAATCATTTAGTGGATTATCCTTTGCTCTATTATTTTTTTTTAATTTTCATTTCCCTTTTGGTATTCCCTGCCCCCATTACAGCCACAGGGCAGAGAAGCCACAGTGGCAGGAATACTGGGTTTGGTATTAGTTGATCTAGGTTCAGGCCTCACTTCACCATTTATCCATTTTGTAACTTTGGGAAGTACAGGTAGTTTTGTTCATTACATGAGATAATTTATGTGAAAGCATAACCATCAAGTGTTACTCGTGGGTGAGGTACTACACTCTAACTCTGTGCCTTCTTGATAGTGAGATCTGGAATTGCTTTTACAATTATGTATTAACAATAGTCTGATAAGGGCTGTTGGGTTAGAAGTACCACTGAGCAACCTGGGATCAAGTCTAGATTCCTCCCTTTCTTAGATCTGTCACTTTTAAGGACTCTTTTTTACAGGTGTTTACTCATCTGTAAAATGAGGAATTAATCCCAGCTGTCTCTATGGTACCTTACAACAATAGAGTTCTATAAATACAGGTTAATAAAAATAGATCAATAACCTAAAGAATAGAGACTCTGATATGATAAATGGTTCGCTAGCAAGGATGGATGGCCTCATTTCTTTACTAACATTCTATTCTAAATTTTGAGAACCCAAATGTTCCCAAGTCCATAAACATTTAAATAAACCTGAAAAAAATCTAAATAATTAGTTTACAATTAAGAGGGTCAAATTCTATTAAAAACATTCTCTTTTTTCCTCAGTACCACAGATAGGAAACCAGCAATTTTTTACCCTAAGGTCTGTGGGGAGTTCCTTTTGTGGCTCAAGTGGGTTATGAACCCAAATAGTGTCCATGAAGATGCAGGTTCAATCCCTGCCCTTACTCAGTGGGTTAAGGATCCGGTGTTGCTGTGAGCTGTGGTATAGGTCGCAGATGTGGCTTGGATCTGGTGTTGCTGTGGCTGTGATGTAGGCCGGCAGTTTCAGCTCGGATTCAGTCTCTAGCCTGGGAACTTCCAAATGCCGCAGATATAGCCCTAAAAAACAAAACAAAACAAACAAACAAAAAGCCCACTAAGGTCTGTGGGAAATACCGGCAACACTGGTTACTTCAATAATTTGGAATCTTAAGAGTTTTTGAATGAAATCTCAAAAAATTAACAAAAGGGTAATTTCCATTATCTATTTTCATACCTAGATTAGACTTAAGCTGTGAGGTAGCAGTCTCCAACTCTCCTTTCTGCTGTTGCTCCTGTGCCAGGAGTTCTTGGGTGGTCTGAATAGAATTGCGTAGGGCAATGCAGTTTTGCTGCAAAATTTGCACCTGAAATTGTATAAGAAAAACTCCTTTTCTGTAAGGTAAAGGTTTCTAATAAACTACCTTATAGCACATGTGTAAGGCAGATTTTCCAATCTTAATATTACTGGAGGAAGAAGCAGAGTGTGTATGTCACAGCTAAAGATCTCACTAGAGCCCAGTGTCTTACAGCAGTACTGTCCAGTAGAAATTTTTATGCACTCAACACAGCCATCCCCAGCTGTTGAGCACTCAAAATGTGACCAGAGTGAGGAACTGAATCTTTATTTAATTTTAACTAATTTAAATAGCCAGTGGCTACCATACTCGTGGTATAAGTTACAGCAATAAAAGATCATTTGCAAATTCGCTAAGTAGAATCCTTTTTATAATTCCACTGTGAAGGACAGCATTGGTTAAAATAATAAATATTATGTAATCTAATTATAAGTATTAGGATTTGAAATGACTAATTGCCTTAGATTCTCAGAATTTAAAATATTCTAAATTACATATAGGTACTTCAGCAACAATTTTAATGAGGGCAAAAATATTTAAAAATAAATACTGAGCATTGAAAATAGCAATGTAAACACATATTGATTATTCTACTTATTGGTAACCTTTGCCTCAAATGTTAGCTCAGTTTAATCTTTCTTTTCTATCCATGTCACATACATATAATACAAGACCAGGGCAACGCCTTCCAAAATCAATTCTTGTAACAGAGATTATATAATGTAGGGAAAAGAATTAATTCTCTCTTAGGAGCTAAGAGTTTACCTCTGCAAAACCTGAGGAAAGATAATCTCTCAATCCTATTGCTCCCTCAACCATAAATTAGTGTTGGACTGAATGGCATCAGAGTCCTCTCTTATTTTGCACCAATTATTATTATTATTATTATTATTATTATTATTATTTTTGCTTTTTAGCCTGCAGCATATGGTTGTCCCCAGGCTAGGGATTGAATTGAAGCTGCAGCTGCCAGCCTACACTACACCACAGCCACAGCAATGCAGGATCCAAGCCACATCTGTGACATACACCACAGCTCATGGCAACAGAGGATACTTAACCCACTGAGCAATGCCCAGGATTGAACCCGCATCCTCATGGATGCTAGTTAGGTTCATAACCCACTGAGCCACAACAGGGACTCCAGCACCAGATCCTTCAACCCACTGTGTTGGGTGGGGATAAAACCTGTGCCTTCACAGTGACTTCAGATGCTGCAGTTGTATTCTTAACTCACTTTGTTACAGCAGGAATTCCCTGCACTAAAAATTATAAAACTGTAGTAAGAATGTTAACAGAAAATTACTGAAGAAAAGTAAAGAATTTAATAAATGTAGAGGAAATTAGCAAAACTACAGGTTTATAGGTAAAAGGTCAGCTTTTCCTTTTTGGTTTCACTTCCCCAAGATAAACAAGGAGAGAAAATCTCTCTACCTGCTTCCTTTCCATCTCTACTGTTGATGCCATTTCTTGTATCTTAAGCAGCATGGCTGATCCAGATTTCTCAAGGGTTTCCCTTAGGTGCTTCTCCTGAGACAGCTGTCTCCTTAGCTACAGAATAACATTGCAGTTAGGGGAGACCAAGAGAACTTCAGAGCAGTTTAACAAAGATCAAAGTCACGATGAAAAGTGTGCCAGACCCTTGTCTCATCCCCATTCTTCACTTCTTTATGACTGACTACTCAAACCTTCTTTTTTTTCTGCCTAATGGATAACCTTCTAAGAAATGCAGAGTCAAATCTGTTACTTTCATCTTCCTACTTTTTAAGTCTGTTTCCCAAATTGTGCAGCAAGATTCATTAGTAAGTTGCAAGCAGCACTTGAAGAAGGGGAAAAATAGAAAGAAAATATCAAATTACATAGCAAGTAGTAAGAGTGAGTACTGCTTCATGAAATGTTTGTGTATATTTGTGTTTGAAAAACACTAATATGTCTAAGTTTATGTATTTTTTATATGTCTATATTTTCTGACTTTTTACTCTTATTTTCCTATATTTTGATTTCTTCATCTTTCTCTCTATATAATTTTTATCCCATAGTATCATAAAAATTCTTCTGAAAGCTATTTAAATTATGCATTAGAATTTAAAGATCAAAACAAATAATGAAGTAACTATTATGTAGCAGACAAAAACCACACTCAAGAACTGGGGTACACTGATTTTATATCAATAAAAAAGACTATAAAAAGATATATCAGATAAAGATACACCAAGAAGGTTGAGTCTTGTATCATGAGGTAAAGAAATCCTTTCCCCTGCTGTATAGCACTGGGAACTATGTCTGGTCACTTGTGATGGAGCATGATGGTGTGAGAAAAAAGGATGTATACATATATGTGTGACTGGGTCACTTTGCTGTACACTAGAAAATTGACAGAACACTGTAAATCAGCTATCATGGAAAAAATAAAAATCATTATTAAAAAAAGAACTCTTTTCCAATTTAATGGGAATTGAAATATACTATTCCTTTTATGAAGTGATGTTAAATTCAATTTTTAAACCCCAGTAAGAGTACACTTTATAACGCCTCTCTACATTGTACATATTTAGCTTATATGTGTTTTCTTTTCTTTTTTTTTCTTTTTTGGCTGTGCCCATGGCACGCAGAAGTTCTTGGGCCAGGGACTGAATCTGTACACAGAAGTGACAATGCCACATCCATAACCAGCTGAGCCATGAGTGAACTCCTTATATGTGTTTTCTTGAAGGATGATATATTGTATAATTTTTTAAAGTTTTCAAGAAGTGAAAAAAACATTAAAAATGTTTTGGCATGAAACTGTTACAAGATAGCCCATTCTGGAAATGTTCTGTGATTTTCTTAATCATACACCTAATTTTGAACATTTGGATATTTTCAGTATTTCCTATGCTAAATACTGTTCTGCTGAATATACTTGTGAATAAATAGGTCATTGAATTTCTGATTATTTCCTTGGGATTAATCATAGAAAAGGAATTGCTAGGTTAAAAAGTATAAATATTTTTTAGACTTTTGATATATTTTATAATTTTCCTTCCAATTTTACCTTCTTAGGAGTACTTGAATAAATCTCATCAGCACTATGGATTATCACTTTCTTAAATCTTTGCTAATCAATGAAAAACAACCTTTTTTTTTGGTCTTTTTTGTCTTTTTAGGGCCGCACCTGCAGTATATGGAGGTTCCCAGGCTAGGGGTTGAATAGGAGCTGTAGCTGCCAGCCTACACCATGGCCACAGCATCTTGGGATGAGTTGAGCCAAGTTTGCGACCTACACCACAGCTCACAGCAATGCTGGATCCTTAACCCACTGAGCAAGGCCAGGGATCAAACCTGCATCCTCATGGATACTAGTCAGGTTCACTAATCACTGAAGCACAAAGGGAACTCCAGATTTTAATTTTTATATAGTCAAACCTATTGAGCTTTTCATAATCTTGTTCCCTCTTTTAAAGCTTAGAAATTCCTTTCTTATTCAATGATAAGTTAAATATCATAATCTTATTTAAGAATGAGCCATAGTTTTTGTTTTTGGCTCTATTTTTCAGGTTTTATTTAAGTATCAGATTACAATCACTTTATAATTTTGAGTAGCATAATTTACTTATCTAAGCTCTGCATCAAATTATGGAGTATACTTTGCTCAAGATACAATTTAAGGAGTTCCCGTCGTGGCGCAGTGGTTAACGAATCCGACTAGGAACCATGAGGTTGCGGGTTTGATCCCTGGCATTGCTCAGTGGGTTAAGGATTCCGTGTTGCCGTGAGCTGTGGTGTAGGTCGCAGACTCGACTTGGATTCTGCATTGCTGTGGCTATGGCCGGTGGCTACAGCTCTGATTAGACTCCTAGCCTGGGAACCTCCATATGCCGCGGGAAGCGGTCCTCAAAAAGGCAAAAAGACAAAAAAAAAAGATACAATTTAAGTGCTTTATAAAGGGAATCTTTATTTGATAACTACACTATTGAGCTTCATTCCTAAAGCATCATTAAGGGTAATCAATTAATCTGTTTCATGTTCATCAGAACCAAATTTCTTATCTCTTAGAAAGATATATACTGCATTTACCTTATCTTTGTATAGCCCTCTGTTATGGGCTGAATTGTATCCCCCCAAAATTCATATGTTAAAGCCCTAATCCCCAGTATCTCAAAATCTGTCTTTGGAGATAGGGTCTTTAAAGAGTCATGTAAATTATGAAGCTGCCATCTACAAGCCAAAGAGAAAGGACTCAGGAAAAAGCCAAAGCTGTCAATATATTGACCTCGGACTTTTTTTACCTCCAGAATGGTGAGACATAAATTTCTGTGGTTTAAGTCACCAGTCTGCAGTACTGTTATAGCAGCCTCAGCAGACACCCTTCCTGCTCCACATACCATTAAAATGTCCCTGTTTGACTAGGACAGTTCTTCTTCAGGTCCTTGACGAGTTCAACAAAAAGTCAAGATTTTACCACAGCACCAAGAATTAAGACTTTCCCGATAAAAAATGGTAAGTGGCAATCCAGTGGAGAAAGGATAGTCTTTTCAACAAATAGTGTTGAAACAACTAGACATACACATACAAAAAGAATGTAGATAGAGACTTCATACCTTTCACACACACACAAAAATTCAAAACCTAAATGTAAAATGTAAATCTATAAAATTTCTAAAGGATAGCATATCAGAAATAGCTAGGTGATTTTGAGTTTGGGAATGGTATTTTAGAGAATAATCCATGAAAAAAATTAGTAAGCTGGACTTCATTAAAATTAAAATCTGCTCGGTAAGAGACAGTGTTAAGAAAATGAAAAGCTAAGCTACAGTTTGGGAGAAAGTATTTATAAAACACATACTGGATAAAGGACTGGTATCTACAACATGAAAAGAATTTTTTTTTTTGTCTTTTTGCCATTTCTTGAGCCGCTCCCGCCAGATGGTTAACCCACTGAGCAAGGGCAGGGATCGAACCTGCAACCTCATGGTTCCTAGTCAGATTCGTTAACCACTGCGCCACAACGGGAACTCCGAAAAGAATTCTTAAAATTCAACATTAAGAACAAAAACGCAGCTACAAAATGGGCAAATGATCTAACATATCTCAACAAGTAAAGATGGCAAAAAAACATATGAAAAGATGCCCAATATCATGTCATTAGGGAATTTCAATTAAAACCACTACATAGTCACCTATTAGAGTGGCAAAAATTCAAAATAATGACACCACCAAATGCTGGTAAGGATGTGGAACAACAGGAACTCATTCACTGCTGGTGGGAACACAATATGGTATAGCCACTGCAAGACAGGCTGGCAGTTTCTTAAAAAGTTAAACATAAGCTTGCCATATGATCCATCAATCATGCTCCTAGGTATTTATCCAAATGAGTTGAAACTTATGTCCATACAAAAACCTGCATGCGAATGTATACAGCAACTTTATTCATAATTGCCAAAACTTGGAAGCAGCCAAGACGTCCTTCAGTAGGTGCATGGATAAACTCTGGTACATCCAGACAGCAGATTGTGGTTCAGTGATAAAAAGAAATGAGCTATATCTAACCATGAAAAGACATATGCTAAGTGAAAGAAGACACTCCAAAAAGGCTACATACTGTATGATTCCAAATATAACAAGACCATAGAGACAGTGAAAAGTCAGTGGTTTCCAGGGGCTTGGGGGGAAGTGGTGGTGGAGTATGTAGAACACAGGGCATTTTCAGGGTAGTGAAACTATTCTGTATACTGAATACAGATTAAAGAGTGAAACAATCTAAACTATGGATTTAGTAATAATGTATGAGGTATCAATTCTGGTTCATCAAATGTTGTTTTCTTTCATCTTTTTTTTCTTTTCAGGGCCGCACCTGCAGCACATGGAAGTTCCTGGGCTAGGGGTTGAATAGGAGTTGCAACTGCAGGCCCAGGCCACATTCACAGCACTGCAAGCTGTGTCTGCAACCTACACCACAGCTCAGGGTAACACTGGATCCTTAACCCACTGAGCAAGGCCAGGGATAGAACTCACATCCTCATGGATACTATGTCTGGTTCTGCAACAGGTATTCCCCGGTTCATCAAATGTAACAAATGTTCCAAATTGATACAAGGTGTTAATGATAGAGGAAACTCTGGGGGTGGTGAGAGAGGGTATATGGGAACTCTGTTTCTGTGCAATTTTTCTAAAAACTTAAAATCTATTAAAATGTCCAAAGTATTTTTTAAAGAGCTAAATTTAACATATTTCAACTAACAATGAGCAATCATGCTTTTATCAGTAATTACTGGCAAATAAGTACCCTACATAAGAGACTGTTCCAGATAGCTTACCACCTTAAGCAAACTGAAATTTATAATTTTTAAAATAGTTTTGCACAAGAATTTTCCTAAAAAGTGTATCTATTTCTCTGTTTTGTATAACAGAGTATTTCAAATACAATTTGATCTTTTCGCTTTGGACTGTCAATTATTACACAGCCAGGGAATATTGAGGTTTTTTAGGCCATTGTCAGGGTATATTTAGTTAGTAACTCTTCTGATTCTTCCACTATTTACAGATGCAAATTTTTAGTCCAACAACTTTTAGCAGCCACCTACTTCATAATTTCCAATCTGTTTTCTACTTAAATTTAGGCTGAAATGAAAGTTTCAAGGTAAAATTAGATGAGACTTATTAAAATCTTTTATTTTAAGTAACTTTAGTGTAAAAGACCTTTGTATGAAGGTGTCCATTTAACTCCAGAATATGGGCAATTGCATGAGTTTCATGTCTCCCTCCTGGCTTAGAGAGCATTTATTATTTCTGGCTTTATGGCAGTACGGGCAAGTATACTTCATGTGCCATATTTAAAAAGTCTTCCTAATAAACAGTCACATATTGTCTTCCTCAGTGGTTTCTTTTCATTCTATTTTCTTGACTTCCCCTTCTGCAATTCCAATGCTCCCTCCACCCTCCAGCATCTTTTTTATCTTACCTCCTGAATTTTAAGGTTCATTTTACGTTTTGTGATCTTCAGTTCCTCTTCAATAATGGCTGCATTCTTCTAAAAACAGGAAAAAAGGTTCTAAATAATCTGAAATGGATAGGAGGAAACTGTTTATAGGTACATCAGTTCAAACCTAGACTTTTTTGGGGCAACCCATAAATGCTATTCTGACTATGGCTAGTCTCACTTCTTATTGTGAGTCTGAAGTAATTATTACAGTGAGATATTTAAAGTTACTTTATTCCTTTGATTCATGACTTCTATCATTTTCCCTTTTAGATCATTAAAAAATGATTAGTCACATGTACTTCCTAAGTAAAACTCAATAATCAGAGGAAAAACTGGTAACTGCTAGACATCTTTCATACAGGGTATATTCGTATTTTTTTAAGTACTCTATTTCTTCTAGCTTCAAATATTATCTACGTTTAGGAGCTGAGGATGAAAAGCATAGCTTTCACTATTCATTCTCTTTTATAGTATTATTAATGGTACCACAATCCGAGATGTAAAACCTCAGAACAGTCTCTGCTTTCTTCCCAACTTCAGCCCCAGTACCATATTCTAGCATATCTCTTTAGAGAATACCCTTCTTTCTTTTCAAAATGTCAGAACCGTAGTTCTGACCTAATAAGGTCTATGCCTCAAACAATACAATGAATTCTTAATTCGTTTTCCTGTCTCTAATTTCTCCTATTATTGATATACTGCACTACTGCTGATTAGTTTTCCTGTTTTGATTATGGCATTTTCTTATCAAAAATCTTAATCACTCCCCATAGGATCAAGCCCAACTACTGATTATTCTTGATTTTGAGCTCCTCCATGATGTTATCTATTCCTAGCTAATTTCCAACTTATTTTATACAAATCCTTATTCCTGTCAGGCTAGTTTATACATTCCTCCTAACTGCACCCAGTAGAAAGACCTAGGTTCAAATCTCAGTTACAAGAAGAAGACAGCGAAGTATCATCTTGGATTAGTGACTTCTCTTTGGGCTCTAGTACTCTTATTATTAAAACAGTGACAGTAATGACCTACCATCTTGAGGTTTTGCATAGATTAAATAAAGTAACATGTTTTACTATTATAAAACAGTATATTATACTGCTTGGTCTATGGAGGGAAATCAAAATTATCAGTTTCTTTAACTTAAATATCCATTGACAGATAAATGGATAAAGAAGGTGTGGTACATATATACACTGGAATATTACTCAGCCACAAAAAAGAATGAAATAATAACATCTACAGCAACATGGATGGACCTAGAGATTATCATATGAAATGAGGTAACTCAGAAAGAGAAAGACAAATACCATATAATATCACTTATGTGTGGAATCTAAAATATGACAAAAGTGAATTTATCTACAATACAGAAACAGAAATAAGAGAATAGACTTGTGGTGGCCAAGGGAGAGATGGATTGGGAATTTGGGATTAGCAGATGCAAACTATTACATATAGAATGGATAAACAACAGGTCCTACTATATAGCACAGGGAACTATATTCAATATCCTATAATAAACCATAACAGAAAAGAATATGAAAAAATATATATATATGCATAAATGAATCACTTTGCTGTACAGCAGAAATTAACAGAACATTATAAATCAACTATATGTCAATAAGATAAATTTTTTTTTAAAAAAGCATTAGTTTCTGGAGTTCCCGTCGTGGCGCAGTGGTTGACAAATCCGACTAGGAACCATGAGGTTGTGGGTTCAATCCCTGACCTTGCTCAGTAGGTTGACGATCCGGCGTTGCCGTGAGCTGTGGTGTGGGTTGCAGACTCAGCTCGGATTCCGCGTTGCTGTGGCTCTGGCGTGGGCCGGTGGCTACAGCTCCAATTGGACCCCTGGCCTGGGAACCTCCATATGCTGTGGGAGCAGCCCTAGAAAAAGTAAAAAGACAAAAAAAAAAACACATTAGTTTCTTTCCTTAGTCTTTTATTTTTTGCTGCCTCTTCGTGTGTTTTTACATGTCCTCACCTCTCTCCTTTGCCTTCTAAAAGTTCAGCTCAAGTCCTGTCTCTTCCTTGAAGCCTAGCCTAATCTATCTAGACAGGACATGTATGTACACCTTCTTAACCCTTCTGAATACAAAACTCTTAGCTAGCAATATTCACTTATTGCCCTACTGTCCTTTAACATTTCTTATACTCTTATTTTTTCTCTATTTTGTTTTTCCTGTGATGCCTTGTAACATATAAGCTCTTGGAGAACACAGACTCCTTCATAACTTTGGACCCTCATAGGCACATGTAGAGGGTAAGGGATCTATAAATACTTTATTAGTAATAGAACACAATGCTACAGGCTATCGATGTAAATAAATTTCATTATCAAGAATCCTCACATCAAGATCACTTATTTTTAAAAGTTTTATGGGTCGGTTGCCTCCTCCAGCTAACACATAACAATGAATTTGTATTTCAGAACTCTGGTCTCAAATCTTTGTCTCGGAGGCACGCTCCAGAGTCACAGTCAACCTTTGTACCTCATCTTGTGCCTTGTCTTCTTCCTCCTTTACATCTCGTAATTGCTGGCGCAAATTCATCACTTCCAGTTGCAATAGCTTCAGGTCCCTGGAATGTTCCTCCTGTATAGTATTCAGTCGATCCTTCAGAAAAGCTACCAGACAGCACAGGAGGGTCATCAAGCAATTGAATGAAAAGGAAATGAAAAGAATCATAAACTCAGCGAGCATCCACATAGGACCGAAATTCTGATGATTCTCGTCTCTCTATACCTGTTTTTTGTGGATTCAGTTCCTTTTCAGTTTGCAGACGAAAGATGTTCATCTTCAAGGACTGGATGAGGCTTTCTAGACGGCACATGCGATTTACCAGAAACTCACAGTTCTTCCATAAAATATCTGTTTTTCCTGAACAAATTATTTCCTTCTGGATAGGACTAATGATGCTCTGGCTCACAGGCTGTTCTAAACATTCTGGAGTTTCCAACTGGCCTCTGGACAAAGATCCCAACATGACAATATTATATGGTAATCTCAAACCATCAAGTCAATATGACATTTCTACTGAGAATAAAAACTAGATTCTTTAGTAAACAGGCATCTGTTAGCCCCTCCAAATTTATTTATTTATTTATTTATTGGTCTTTTTGGGGCCACACCTGTGGCATATGGAGGTTCCCAGGCTAGGGGTTGAATTGGAGCTGTAGCTGCCAGCCTACACCACAGCCACAGCAACACAGGATCCAAGCCTCATCAGCAACCTAAACTACAGCTCATGGCAACGCCGGATGTTTAACCCACTGAGTGAGGCCAAGGATCAAACAAGTGTCCTCATGGATGCCAGATGGGTTCACTAACCACTGAGCCATGATGGGAACTCCATCCAAATTTAAATATAGCCAGCATTAATAGGTAAAGAGCATGAGACCAGTGCAGGGTGGGTAAAGATCAGTGATATATACATATATCAAATTTATTTGTCTTTTTACCATTTCTAGGGTCACTCCTGCGGCATATGGAGATTCCCAGGCTAGGGGTCTAATCGGAGCTGGAGCCACCAGCCTGCACCAGGGCCACAGCAGTGCAGGATCCAAGCCGAGTCTGCAACCTACACCACAGCTCATGGCAATTCCAGATCCTTAACCCACCCAGCAAGGCCAGGGATCGAACCCGCAACCTCATGGTTCCCAGTCGGATTCGTTAACCACTGCGCCACGATGGGAACTCCACATGTGTTTTTTTAAATGGCCACATCCACACCATATGGAAGTTCCCAGGCCAGAGATTGAGGCCAAGCTGCAGCTGTGACCTATGCTGCACCTGCAGCAACCCCAGATCTTTTAACTCACTGCACAGGGCTGGAGATCAAACCTGCACCTGTGCTGTGACCTGAGCCACTACAGTCAAATTCTTAATCCACTGTGCCACAGTGGGAACTCCCACTGACTTTTAATGGTTATTTTAATCTGAATTTTTTCTAAACTTATTTTGTATGTAAAAATAAGTGATAAATAAAACATATTAAATGCTAATTCTATAATGGTGAACTAAGAATTAAAGTTAGCATGGAGGCAATATATTCACATCCTTGCAAGAAAATTTTTAAATAAGGTCATATTGAACATTTCCATTTTGTTCTAACATACTCAACACTGGCACAAATTTAATCTTTAATAGCTGAATAGTTATTCTGTTTATTCTTTGGGTGCTATAATACCAACTATACTAATTTTAGGTCTTCATAAAAGACATTCAGGAAACACATATGTAATTTTAAAGAAAATCACACCAGTAAATTCAGTATTGGCTGCTTAAGCATGTAAATTCTTTAGGTCTTTGATAATCTAAATTTCAATGGCAATAACTTCTTCAACAGCACAAAAGAAAAACAGTTCTTTTTTGAGTTAATACCTCATTCTAAAGCATAAAATTTTTGGAGTTCCCATGGTGGCCCAGCAGGTTAAGAACCCAACATAGTGTCTGTGAGGATGAGGGTTTGATCCCTGGCCCCACTCATTGGGTTGGGATCTGGCATTGTCACAAGCTGTGGCATAGGTCGCAGATGCAGCTCAGTTCCTGTATTGCTGTGGCTGTGGCATACACTGGCAGCTGCAGCTCCAATTTGACACCTAGCACACAAACTTCCATATGCTGCAGGTGAGACCCTAAAAATATGTATATATTTATATATATTCCTAGGACTTACAACCTCTTTTAATTTATAATAAATATGGAGAAAGAAAATACAGACCATATTATTGGCATGAATCAAGTTTAGATGTTCACCTTAACTAATATCTGTCTATTTTTGATTTTTTTTTTTTAAAGGACATTTTTTCTGGAGTTCCCGTCATGGCTCAGTGTTAACAAATCCGACTAGGAATCATAAGGTTGCAAGTTCGATGCCTGGCCTTGCTCAGTGGGTTAGGGATCCCACATTGCTGTGGCTCTGGTGTAGGCCGGTGGCTACAGCTCCAATTCAACCCCTAGCCTGGGAACCTCCATATGCTGCAGGAGCAGCCCAAGAAATGGCAAAAAGACCAAAAAAAAAAGGGGGACTTTTTTTCTAATTATGTAAAAAATTACATTTGTTTTTAATCAAATATTGAAGGTGGATATTATGCACCTAATTAACGCACTTTAAATATCTGTTTAGGAAAACAGTGGTAGTAGCTCTATTGCAAGAAGACAACACTTTATCTCACAAATATTTTCTAATTATTATTCTAATGGAAATTCTTATTGCTCAATCATTTTGCCCTACCAAACCATCCATACTGTGACTTATTAGTAACCAGTGAACCAAAATTCTTCAAACTCCAAAGATCTTGTTCATTTTTCTCTTGTTACCTTTTTTCACCAAAGTCCAACATTATCAGGTCATCCCTCAGAGAACTGGTCTGTTCCTCCACTATTCTCATCCTTTGCTGAAGTACTGTGAATGTTTCAGAAGCTGTAGCATTGATGTGGGTTGGAGAGATGACTGGTCTGGACACTGCAGTTTCCATGTGCATCTGAGATTAAAGTCACAATATTAGTGTACTCAGTTCTATTATTGATCAAAATAGTCACTGCCCCTTTATATGGAGAATTATACTTCCCTGACCAGTTGAGCTTGGAAATAGCCACATGCTCTGCTTTGGCCAATTAAATGTGAGTAGAAGCTTTAAAGGCCAACTCGTCACTCATCATCTCTTTCTTTCCCCAGTCCGTGAGATGAGCAACATCCCAGATTAAAGATGACATGAGCAGGGCTATGGCCCATCCGTGACATACAGTGTGAGTGAGCAAGAAACTTATATCATTACAAGCCATAGATTGTTAGGTGGTTTGTTACTGCATCACAATCTAGTCTATCCTGCCTGCTACTATTAGACATACACTAGGACCTGACTTGGCTGAGGGAGTTAAGACCTTTTTCATTACCAGCCACTTTCATTTTAACATATTTCATCAACTTTTCTAAAAAAACAAAACAAAAACAAAAACAAAATTCTATAGTACTTAGACCTCTGAGCAGTTGTAAAAAAAAAAATTGATTTACCAACTACCTTTTCAAACAGTTACTTTTAAAAATAACCTGCAAACTTAAGTTCATAGCAACTTCTAAAGCTACTGACATCAAATTTCCAGACTTCTCCCCCAAGACCACATGACAATAAATGGGAGTAGCAAGACTACTTTTTCAAGTGTTAGTGGCAGAAGCAGATTTAGCTTACAAGCAGTCCCAACATTTAAATGAATCACATGTCCAAAGTTCATCGATAAGATCGTGGGTGGAAACTTAAGGACATTTTCCTACAGCTCCATACTATACAGATATTTCTATACTAATCAAACTGTAAACTTTAACCATCACTAGCAATAGTGTACCTATGAGAAAATGCTCACAAAGGATTTGGGATATTATAACATACAGTTCTCTCCCATTTGCTGTGTAACCAGGTATCTCCCCTTCCCCTTACCTCCCAGGCAATGGAAGTGGGGACTACATTTGGTTCAAGTCACTGAAGGTGGTCCCCAGGACCTAGGAAACTGGGAAACGAATTAAAGAAGTCTTCAAACTGGTAGCAGGATTTAAGGGATCCATGAAGCATGGTAGCAGGATGTGGAAAGGCTGAGCTTCTTGCCAATTTAAAACTGCTACAGCCACTGAGGATATCTCTTGATTCTGAAACAGCTCTTCAGTCACCTTCTATCTTTCCCCAACAGGTCCCAGAAAATGGCCTTTCTATTTCTCCATTGCTTTTTTTAAAAAAGTTATTGTGAAATAGTTGAGGAGTTCCTATTGTGGCTCTGCGGGTCAAGAACCCAACGCTGTCTCTCTGAGGATGTGGGTTCAATCTCCGGCCTCGTTCAGTGGGTTAAGGATCTGGAGTTGCTTCAGGCTAAAGCTTTGGTTGCATATGTGGCTCGGATCCAGTGTGGCTGTGGCTGTGGTGTAGGCCAGCACCTGCAGCTCAGATTCAACCTCTAGCCTGGGAACTTTCATCAGCTTAAAGTGAATGACGTACTGATTTGATATACATACCTTTATAGAATGGTTACCAAGATCAAAATAATTAACATATCCACATCATTAACAAGCTCACATAGTTAATACAGCTAACTTTTTTGCGTGTGTGATAAGAATGTTTAAAGATTTGCTCTCAACAACTTTTAAGTATACAATTCCACATCAGTAACTACAGTCACCGCATTAGACATTAGATCCTTAGAATGTCTTATTTTAAAAGGCAACCTAGGAGTTCCCGTCGTGGTACAGTGGTTAACGAATCTGACTAGGAACCATGAGGTTGCGGGTTCGATCCCTGCCCTTGCTCAGTGGGTTAACGATCCAGCATTGCCGTGAGCTGTGGTGTAGGTCTCATACTCGGCTCGGATTCCGCGTTGCTGTGGCTCTGGCGTAGGCTGGCGGCTACAGCTCTGATTAGACCCCTAGCCTGGGAACCTCCATATGCCATGGGAGCAGCCCAAGAAATGGCAAAAAGACAAAAAAAAAAAAAGGCAACCTACAGAGTGGGAGATAATATCTGCAAACCATATAGCTGATAAAGGGTTAATATGCCAACAGGTACATGAAATAATGCTCAACATCACTAATCATTAGGGGAATGAAAATAAAAATCACACGATATCAGCTCATACCTGTTAGAATGGTTATTATCAAAAAGACAAGAGATAATAATACATGTTGGCAAGAATATGAAGAAAAGGGAAACTTTATGCACTAGTGGTGGGAATGTAAAATGGTACAGCCATGATGGAAAACAGTATGGAGGTTCAAAAAATTAAAAATTGAACTACCATATGATCCCAGCAATCCCACTCCTGGGTATATATCCAAAGGAACTGAAATCAGGATCTTGAAGAGACATCTGCATGTTCACTGCAGCATATCCACAATAGCCAAGATATGGAAACAATCTAAATGTCATTCAGTGGATGAATGGAGATACACACACACACACACACATATATAATGTTATTCAGCCACAAAAGAGGAAATCCTACCATTTTCAGGATGAATCTGGAAGGCATTATGCTAGATGAAATAACTTGGGCAGAGAAAGAAATATAGCGTATGTTATCACTTATATATGGAATCTAAAAACCAACCAAACAACAAAAAAATTTGATTTAATAGAAACAAAGAATAGAATGGTGGTTGCTGGGACTAGGGGAAACTGGAATGATATAGGTCAAAGGGTACAAATTTTCTTTTTTCTTTTAATGCTTCTGACTAAGATTTCTCTCCTTCATGCTCCTCTATAAAATAGAATGCATTTTTGACACATACAATCTTCTAAAATTAACAGATTTTCTGTTAACAATCAGCTTAAGGATATGGGGTAGAGGAACTCTCATCTGTTAATTCCTTTTCATGTTTTCAATTTATTTTTGAAAGACAAAGGCACATGCAGATATTAATGGAGTCTATGGATAAACAAAGATGTGAAAATTCATCCACATTTCTGGAAAAAGCCAGGTTGGAGATTCCTGCTCAGGTTACCACATGGGCTAGGATGGCATTCTTCTGGCAATAAAAAGAAGAGCCTCTAAGACAAACCCTAGGGCTGGTTCTATGATGCCAGGGCTAAGGGTGGAGGAAATCAGTAATAGTGGGGGATGGGGAGAAAATGGTGGGGTAATAATGGAGAAACACCACATGGGTTTACCCTCCCTTCCAGTTTGTTACCCGTTGTCTAGCTACTGCCAACACAGAAATAAACTAGGTCTGGGGTTAGGAGAAAAAGTTAAAAATAAAGGGGGGGGGCATGTTTAATGGGATTTGGGACAGACAGTTAAGTTGAAAAGTTCCCAACCCTCCCTTGCAGCTGACACATCTATGTGACATATACTGGCCAATGAGTCTTTAGGCAGAAGTTTGCAAGAAGCTTCTGGGAAGACTTTTTTTTTTCTGCTAAAGAGAACAGAAATAATGGCACCTGTCCTTCACCTATATAACCAGAGTTCTGAGGGTTCTCTTTAAGTCAGCTATGCAGTGCCTCATTTTTAAATATAAACAAAGAGCCAGGGATCACCAGCATCTAAGAAACAAGGAAAAGGCCAGAGCAGCTCAGGTTAACTTTTTAGAAAAATAAATAAATAAATAAATAAAACCAGTAACCTCTAAACTTGGCTTATGTGAAAAACATAAATTTTTGTTTAGTCACTCCTATTGTCTGCAACAAAAGCATTCCTGGGATACACACTAGTTCCAGGTAATAGCTGGTAGAGGAAGGAGAAGGAAGAGATAAAGGAATGACAAGCAGTACCAGAGGTGGGAGGGGAGGGCAATTTCCATGGTAATTTGTCAGGCCCAGGGAGCTGCTTATAATATAAAAGACTGTCTATATTAATTTATGTCAGAATTCAGATACATAGTACTAACACAAATATAAATGTTCATTTTTGGAAAAAAAATACAGAAAATGGAGTACAAGTTTCCCACATTTTTAAAAATAGGATGCTGATTACCACCTAAAATTTTTTCATGTGATTGTTTGAAAAGCCATAGTTTTGCTATTTCTCTAAGGTACCTATAATATGTATAAAATGCTCCCATTACTTTAAAGGGCATGTGTGTGCATTTGGCAATAGAAACAAGATGAAAAACAATTCAAATTAAATTGCTTTTTTTGCTTAAAAAAGAGAAAGTCTATATATGGTTAGGTAATTGATTTGCATCATCACTCACACCTATCTGAACCTGATCTATCCTGGAGCTTCTCAGGCTTCTGGGGAGATAAAAATACTTGCAAATAGTAAGAATAAACTTGGCTTGCACCCTCTGAGGGGAATGAGGTTTATAAACAATTCACCCTGAGGAAGAAGAGATTGAGGTGGCTGGGACTAATGGTGGGCTGGGGATAAAGATTTTAAGTGGAATACATGGTGTTGTCTTTGAAATATCCTCTTAATCACTGAGGGTTAGGTCATCAAAAAAGTCAATTCCAAAACTAAACAAACAAACAAACAAAAACCCATAAAACTAAATAAGTCAATCTATCCTTTGAGGATTTTATTACAAAATAGGTCTCAAGGTTAGCTAAAAATTCTTATTTCCTATTCCCTCTCCACATGGAGGGAAAAAGACAGACAATGTCAAGGTCAGGAGAGCCCTGAGAAACAAAGAAGGAAGCAATGGTGGCCCAGCAGCAAGAGGAGAACATCTTTTATTTCTACCAGGAAGTCCCTGAGTATCTGGGAGCCTAGATAAGGACTTGGGATCTAGTCAATCTGTTGGGTTGTAGTTTAGAGTCAGAGGAGATTCTCATTTCACTGCAGTTAATCATACCCCTGCCTGTCCTTCTTATCTGGCAGGTCCAAGCAGGGGTAACAGAAACACCATGCCCCCACACACAATCCACAGGCCACTTGGGGGCCAGTGGCCATAACTCTATGACTTCCATACTCAATAGACTTATAAGTCTATAAATTATTAAGGACTCATAGACTTTCAACTCTATAACTTTGAGATAGAAGCCATAACTTTTATAGCTCATAGTAAAAGAGTTACAGAAAAGGAATCTAGCTCAAACTGCTAATATTCAAGCAAAGAAACTATTGCTTAAACATATCTGTGCTTTGCTGTTTTTGAAAAGAAGTAAATATCACTGAATGCAGCCTTGAACCTAAGCCCTGATGCTTGATAGCAACAATAATAAAAACACTAAGACAAAAATTTTATTTTTAAAAAAGTTAATTCACTACTTTCATAAATATATCATTATCAAATTAATACAGTTCCGTCTCTATGTTTAGAGAAAGTATTTCCAAAAGGTTCAGGTTACATTACTGAAAGCATGACATGTATAAGACAAATGTCATAATATACTAACAAAAGCCAGGTGACTTTGAAAAGGCAACACCTGCTTCTGTAGACACAAGTTCCATTCTTAAATCTGGCAAAAGCTACAACTATATGCTGGTGGTTCCAAAATAACAGGCCTATCACAATTACTAGAAAATAATTTGGGGAGTTCCTGGCACAGAGACAATGAATCCAACTAGGAACCATAAGGTTGCGGGTCCAATCCCTGGCCTTGCCCAGTGGGTTAAGGATCCAGCATTGCCATGAACTGTGGTGTAGGTCACAGACATGGCTCAGATCTGGAGTTGCTGTGGCTGTGACGAAGGCTGGAGGCTGTAGCTCTGATTAGACCCTTAGCCTGGGAAGCTCCATATGCTGTGGGTATGGCCCTAAAAAGACAAAATAATAATAATAATAATAACAACAACAACAACAACAATTTGGTCAGTAATAGTGTTTTAATTCACACACATGTCCAACAAACATTTCTTGAATGTCTACCACGAGCCAGATACTGTTACAGGCATCAGGCAATACAGCAGTAAACAAAAGAGACAAAACTCCTTGCCCTCACAGAGCTTATATTCCAGTTGAGGAATATAAACATTAAATAAAATAGCTTCATTTGTGATAGTGCAATGGAGAAGAAAAAGTCGGAAAAAGCATGGGACGGGGGCTGTGGTGTAGGCTTCCATTTTTGAGTGGTCAAATAAAGTCTCACTGAGGAGTTCCCAATGTGGCTCAGTGGGTTAAGAACCTGACATAGTGTCCATGAGGATGCAGGTTCGATCCCTGGCCTTGCTCAGTGGGTTAAGGATCCAGCATTGAGGATCCGGTGTTGCTGCTTGGATCTAGCATTGCCATGGCTGTGGCATAGGCCAGCAGCTGCAGCTATGGTTCAACCCCTAGCCCAGGAACTTCCATATGTGGCAAGTGTGGCAAGAGAAGGGAGGGAGGGAGGAAGGAAGGAAAAGAAAGGAAGGAAGGAAAAGAAAGGAAGGAACGAAAAGGAAGGAAGGAAGAAAGGAAGGAAGGCTTGCTGAGAGATGATACTGAGGCAAAGACCTGTGAAGAAAGTATGGAAATGAGATGTGGGTATTGGGGGGGAAAGAAAGGAAGGTCCAGAAAGTGTGAAAAGAGAGTGCAAGTTCTAAGAATGTCTGGTGGGTCAGCTTGACTCTAGAGGAAAAAGTGAAGGAGAGAACAGTGGAGACGAGGTCGGAGGGTAGTAATAGGACCAGGTTATAAAGGTTTGCCTTCACCCTCAGTGACTCTCAGTGGCATTGGAGGGTTGAGAGCCAAGGAATGCTGTGATCTAACTCAGTTTTCACGCGGATCACTCTGGCTAGAGAGTAGCCAGACCAAGATGGTAAAAAGACAACAGGAGAAATAGGCAGACGAGCTGGAAAGCTACTATAATAATCCAGGTGAGATGATGCTGGATAGGACCAAGGTGATATCAAAGAGCAGTTAAGAAGTAGTCAGGTTCCAGGCATATTTTAAAGATACAGCTGATAGATCAGATGAGAAAGTAAGCATTGGAAGGATGGTGTTGCCATTAATTGAGACACTTGGAAGCCTGTCAGGAAAAACGAGTTTCAGGTGGAAAGATCAAGAGTGGTTTTGGAAATGTTAAATTTAAAAAAGGAAAGATGCCCAACACATGACTGAACTTGTAGATGTGGAGTCATGGGAGAAAGGTGGACTGGAGATATAATTTCTGAAGTTATCTATATATCTATATATGGCTTTTTAAAGCTATGGAGACTGGATAACAGAGAAGTTTCAAGAGCCTAGTCCTGGTACTCCAAGATTAACAAATCAGGAAACAAGAGGAGTGTGTGAGTGTTCATGCCACACTAACCCGAACCTCGGTAGGGTCAGATTCTTAATCATTTTCTATCTTCAGAGCTCACACAGTATGAGACTTTGTGGGTGGCAAACAAACAAGGGGAAAGTTCAACAAAAATTTAGCGTTGTTCCAGTATAATTGCTAGGAGCTGGGGAAACAGCAATGAACGAATGTAAATTCCTAACACCTGCGTTCTAACAGGCAGGCCAGGGAGGAAAACTGATGGCAAAAATAAAAAAATCATTAACGTCGAAATGGCATTTCCAGGAATCTGTAACTTCCAACCCAAAATATAAATAAAGAAAAGTCAGACTGGGGCTTATCTGAAGGCCCTCTCTGGTGGCTATCCTTGCCTGTGCTGCGGCCTCGCCAGTGCAAACTCGCTCCTAAACGGTTTTCACCGGTTTCCACAGCAGAAGCACCATAAATAAGGGTTCTGAGGGCCAGGGGTCGAGATTAAATCTCGCCAGCGAGGGGAGAGGGCGGCAGGCAGAGATGACGGGGATTTCATCTGAGTCGCTGACTCTCCCCGGCTGACCCTACACCTTCCAGGGCCGAGCAGACTCACCGCACAGTCCATGTGTCTGCCTGTAGCTAGGTCTGGCAGCAGGTGGGCTGGTTTCCAAGGAACTAAGATAGCGCTTTAAACCAACCCGCTCCCCGGCTCGGTAGCTCCCGTACGCAGGCGCGCCCGGTAGGGCATGCCGGGAATCGCAGTCTTCCCGGCCCTGGAGGGCCCTCCGCCCGGGGCGGGACCCAGGCCGGAATCCGGCGGCGCGCACGGAACGCGCGGCCCCGTGACCCGGATGACGACAGGGCTCCATTGTGCTCCGGCGCGGGACATGCCGGGATAGGTAGTTTCCTCCCTCTGACCTCCCGGGGGCCCTACGGAGTCCGCTTTGCAGAGTTGGTCCTTGTCTTGGTGAAGGTGCGGCCTTTGGGTCTTTCGACAGACACATACCGTGCAGCAGGCCCGAGGCCAAGATTAGAAAATGTTTTTAGTTCTAGAAGGGCGAGAGTATCAAGTCACCTGTGAACGATAGGAAAAATAAGATTTTGTTAATGAACATTAAAAAATGGTAAAAATACCAAGCGCTAACGTTCTCGTTAAAGAAAAAACCAAGCCCCTCTTCATCCTCGTTCATGATGGCCAGACCGAGAGTAAAACACGTGGAATCGGCTCTCTTGTCTTTTGTCTCTTCAGCATAATTAATTTCTGGCCTGGTCTACAGGTAAGTGAGTAGGTATTTCTAAATTTGATTGTAAGTGGCTAAGAAACGAGAGAGAGCACTGGAAATAAAAGTGCAGTCGTTTCTGAGTTGTTTCATTCAAACAGTGAGAATTCGCACTTAAGTCCGCCAGTGAAAAGGCAGCACGGCTCTGCTTAAGGTAGCTAGTTAGAACACCTTTTACCAGCACCAGGACAACTAATGCAGTCTTCTCATCTCTGGGATTGCAGCTGAGAATTAACTTTAGCCCTCAAATGAGTGCAGTCAGATCCGAAATGAGGCCTCATTTGCTTAGCAAGTGGCTGGCTGAATTGATCTGGCTATTCTTACTCTTCTGAAAGCTAAACCTTAACGTGAAATGGATCGAATGTCCATCAAAGCACAGCTGTAAGACATATTCATCAAACTGTTAGCCCATCCGGTGAAAGAGAAATGAGCACCGCATACATTATTCAGGTGAAGGGGTCAAATAAAGCTCTTAATATGAAAAGTGGGAGAGTGTTTTAGAGCATCAATGTAAAGAACCAATTACTCGTACATTTTCTCTTGCAGTGACCTCTGATTTATGAGTAGAGATGAGGGATATGTATATGAATTCCATAGATAATCTGGGCACTTTAGTGTAATGAGAGTTTTCACCTTCTCCTTGAATTTCCATATTAAGCAGCAGTCAGGGAGACAACTTGATTAAATCTAGTGTTTTTAATTTATTTTCCTCCATCTACCATCTGGCAAACCATATAAGAACTTAAGTCAAGCAATTACCAAGTTGGAGAAAAGAATCTGAAGTCATCAATAAACTAATTCATCTGCTAGAGAACCAGCTTCTGGACATCTGAGAATTCATTATATTAAAAGTCTTTTTATTCTAAGTGTCTGTACATATTGATTTTTTTTCTGATTTCCCTCTTAAATTTCAATGATAATTTTCATACTTGTTGACCCCCATTCAAAAATCAGCAGGGTTTTTTGAATGAAATTTTTAGCCATGGAAATACAAGGGATTCCAAGAGGACCACATTCTCTCTCATCACAATACTGTAATAGTCTCCTAACTGGTTTTCCAGTCACCCTTCCCAAAGCATCCTTTATATAGCTACTAAAATGATCTTTTGAGAAGGTAAATCTGATCATTTAGTCCCTTGCTAAAAACATTTAATAGTTCCCCACTGAACTCATACTTATCCATTGACCAGGCTCAAACTGCTAATGGCTTCAGTTTGATCTACCAGCCTAGTCTGCACCTGGTACCCCAAGGGTTACCAAGTCTACTGGCATGTCTTTTTCCTTGCAGGCTCTAAGCCCTCTGCCAGGCATGTCCTCCCTCTTTTCAGTCTGGTGAACTCAAGGGAAATATAACTTCTTTTGTAAAGCCATTCTGTTCCCTCCTAAAGTATTGATTGCACAGCGTTATGATTGTCAGTCTGTCTTAATTCCCCTTGATTAGGCTGTAAGCTACTTGAGGACAGGACTTTTTTCTCTTTTGATTTAAAAAAATTTCAACAGCGGAAACAATGCCTAGCAGACAGTAGAGTCTTGGTAAATCCTTGTCTAGTGAGCGAATTAATGGATAAATTTTGAATGCTTCTACAGACAAAGGCTATGTCTCACTCTCCTGACTATTTATATATTCTGTTTGTAGGCCAGGAAAAGGCATCTGCTTTCTCCCAGAACTGACAATGATTTGACATTGCAATTACACAGATGATAGCAAAGTAACCTACAACCACTTCCCCTTGGAGCTGGAATTGTATTCTGCAGATAAAGAAATGCAAACACACAAAATATCAGAGTTTTCATATATCATTGGTACAGTGATGGAATGAGAATGGCAAATTCACTAACTGGTTCCTCACCTTATATGGACAGTTTTGGCTCTTGGCATAGCAATTAAAATTTGGAGGAGTCTCTGACTTTTTAAAGAGCTGGAAAATCAGCCCAGAGCTAAAAAGATAAATTGTAAGCTGAATCAGTCTAGGGTAACAACACTGCTTATAAGATCTCATCACTTAGCTTTACCAACTAAATTTTGTGGTCAAATAGACTTTCACATTGTTCTGTTGATCAAGCTTAAGAAAAAGGTCAGGGTTATGGCAATGTTGCTGCAGCTCTGTTTTGCATTTCCTAAGATTACTCTTTTGGTCTTAATAGGATAACACATAATCAGCAAAAGGAAGGAACATGGGTGTTCTTCAAGTTGTCTTAGATCAGCTGCCAGATATTTGTGAAATCTTTTGGTTGAATAATAGTAACAGTATTATCTATTGAATCATCTATTAAATTGGATGTTTTATATACACTCATCCCTTCCCCTCGGCAGGGGATTGTTCCCAGGACTCCCCACCCCGCAGGATACCAAAATCCAAGTCCTTTATATAAAATTGTGTAGTATTTGCACATAAGCTATGCACATCTTTCCTAGCTTACTTACAATACCTAAAACAATGTAAATGTTATCGTAAAGAGCTACCCATTGCAGCAAATTCAAGTTTTACTTTTTGGGAATTACTGGAATTTTTTTTTCTGAATATTTTCCATCTAAGTTTGGTCAAATCTGTGGATGTGGAACCCATGGGTATGGAGAGCCAATTGTGTGTTGTGTCACACGATCCTGGCTGTAACTTTAAGATGTAGTAGTTATATTCCCATTTTACCGATGTGGCAACTGAGATTGGAAGACATTAAGGCCGACTTGCTTAGGGCTATACAGCTAGTAAGTGACAGAATGGTTACTTGGATTTGGGTCCAGCTGGCTGGCTTCAAAGCCCATGCTTTTCAGTTTGATTCCATCCTCCCCATTCTCCACTCCATTCTGACAACAGTAGGTCAGTCAGAAATTTCAGCATCTAACTATAAGATGAGAAATACATGCGTTAACTCCATACAATGGAATACCATAGGTTTATAAAAGAAAATGAGGAAATGCAAGTGGCGGTATGTGAGTATTTATGCCATTTTACCAGTTTTCTGAACGTTTTAAACTTTCTTCATAATTAAAAAATGGAGAATAAAATATCTGGGTACTTATACGGAAAGCCTCCAGGATATATATTAACTGAAAAAATCAAGGTATTGTTGGAAAACAGGGTATTAATTTTATATTTGTAAAAGTAAGCACTGGGAAGATACATAAGAAACCAATAAAAGGTTGTCTGTATAATTTTTCATCCTAATCAAGTTAATTTTTGCAAACTTTGTATTATGATACAATTTTAGATTCACAGAAGAGTTGCAAAAACAGCAGGTAGAGTTCATGTATACCCTTTACCCACCTTCCATTAATGTTAATATCTTATATAATCATGATACAGTGATAAAAACTAAGAAATCGATGCTGTGGAGTTTCTGTTGTGACTCAACAGGTTAAGAACCTGGTATAGTATCCATGAGGATGTGGGTTTGATCCCTGGCCTCACTCAGTGGGTTAAGGATCTGGTGTTGTGGCAGGCTGTGGTGTAGTTCGCAGAAGCTGCTTGGATCTGGTGTTGCTGTGACTGTGGTGTATACTGGCAGCTGCAGCTCAGTTTCAACCCCTAGACTGGGACTTCCATATGCCACAAGTGCGGCCCTAAAAAGAAAAAAAAAAATCAATACTGGTACAATACAATTAACTAAACAACAAACTTTACTTGAATTTCATCATTTTGCCCACTATAGCCTTTTTTCTCTTTCAGGATACAATCCAGGATCCTACACTGTATTTACTTGTCCTGTCTACTTCCTCAGTCTTTGTCTTTCATGACCTTGGGATGTTTAAAGACTACTGGTCAGTTATTTTGTAAAATGTCCCTCAGTTTGGGTTTGTCATGATTTCTCATAACTAGATCGAGCTTATGCACTTTGGGAAAAATACCGCAGAAGTGATATTGTATGCTTCTTGGTGCCTCATATTCAGAGGTACATGATGCCTCTGTCTTCACTGTTTAATATTCATCACTTGCTTAAGATGATGTCTATTACATTTATCCACTAATGTGTTCCATTCTGTAACTAATAGATATTTGGGGAGAGATACTTTGAGGCTATGCAAATAGCCATTTTTTCTTTAAAATTTCACCCACTAAATGTAGCTGGTTTGTTTTGCCAGTAGCTGTTAAGGTATGCTAATGGTGACTTTCTATTTTCCCCATTTATGAATTGGAATTCTTTTTTAGAGGAGAATTGTATGTTTTCTCCTATTTATTTATTCAGTTATTTATATCAGTATGAGCTTATGGATATTTATTTTATTCTTTGCATTGTAGTTCAATGCTGTCATCCTTTTTATTGCTCAAATTGTTCCAGCGTTGTCCACTGACAGATCACTAAGGATCTTCTGTGCCTCGTCTTTTTTTTTTTTTTTTCTTCTTTAAGCACTTCCCTACTTTTCTGTCATTGCAAGATTTCCAGGCTCATCTTCTGTCTTCCTGGCTCCGGGCTAGATTCAACCACTTCTCCAAGGAGCCCTGTTTCTGTTTTATTAAAGAGAGGCATTTCAAATCTGAATGTGAGAGTATCACCGCTTCTAGTTCCTCTCAGAAGATAAAGATAGGAGATATTTGTGTAAATACCACCCCTTGCATATGCATACATATATTTATATTTCTGTATCTATTTGTATTTATATGTTTTACATGAATATAAATGTGTGGATATATAAATAAACAAAATATGAGTTCTTACTGATATTCCTACTCAAACCCAGCCCCACAGGTTATTCTAACTTTTGCCCTTTTAACTTTCTGTGAGTGTAGGAAGCCTGGCTCTCGTTATCTACAAAATATCTACTTGTTTGTTTAACCCTAGTACGCATATAAAGCAGTTTAAAAAATTGCTAATCCTTCCCAAATAAGAAACACATTTAAAGCTAGAGCATGTTGTTTGGGTGCAGTTCTTTTTGTCTTTAGCTTTATAGCACCCAGTCTGAACACCATTTTCCAGTTACTTGGTCATTCCTTTCTTCTTCAGGTGCTTCAGTGTAGCTGTTTGATTTATTTGTAATACAGTTAGACTCACAGGTCCCAACTTGTGTTCCATCCAAATCCCAGTTGATTTTACTTAATTTACATACAGTAACATTCACTATTTGTGGTGTACAGTTCAGTGAGTTTCGACAAATTATTAGAGTCTTTTATCTCCCACCACAGTTGTATACAGAAGTTTCCTCACCCTCAGACTTTCATCATGCTGCCTCTTTATAGTCAGTCCCTTCCCCCTCCTCCCAGCCTCTGGCAACCACTGATATGTTTTTTTTTGTTTTTTGTTTTGTTTTTCTCTTTTTTTAATTACTCAATGATTTTTATTAATTTATAGTTGTACAACAATCATCACAACAAAATTTTATAGCATTTCCATCCCAAACTCTCAGTGCATCCCCCTACCCCCCAACCTGTCTAATTTGGAAACCATAAGTTTTTCAAAGTCTGTGAGTCAGCATGTGTTCTGCAAAGAAGTTCATTGTGTCCTTTTTTTTTTGATTCCACATGTAAGTGATAGCATTTGATATTGGTGTCTCATTGTCTGACCGACTTTACTTATTAGCATGATAATTTCTAGGTCCATCCATGTTGCCACAAATGCCTTTGTTTCTTTCCTTTTAATGGCTGAGTAATATTCCAGTGTGCATATGGACCACATCTTCTTTATCTACTCCTCTGGCCATGGACATTTAGGTTGTTTCTATGTCTTGGCTATTGCATATAGTACTGCAATGAACATTGGAGAACATGTGTCTTTTTGAGTCGTGGTTTTCTCTGGATAGATGCCCCGGAGTGAGATTGTTGGATCAAACAGTAATTCTCTTTTTAGTTTTCTGAGGAATCTCATACTGTTTTCCACAGTGGTTGCACCAATTTACATTCCCACCAACGGGGTAATAGGGTTCCTTTTCTCCACACCCTCTTCAGCACTTAATTGTTTGTAGACTTTTTGATGATGGCCATTTTGGGCAGTGTAAGGCAGTAGCTCATAGTAGTTTTGATTTGCATTTGTCTAATGATTAGTGATGTTGAACATCTTTTCATGCGGGGTTTTTTTTTTGTTGTTGTTGTTGTTTTTTGTTTTTTTTTTTTTTTTTGGCCATCCGTATGTCTTCTTTGGAGAATTGTCTGTTTAGCTCTTCTGCCCATTTTTTGATGGGGTTCTTTATTTTTTTGGTATGCAGCTGCAGGAGGTGTTTATAAATTTTGGAAATTAGTCCCTTGTCAGTTGATTCATTTGCAAATATTTTCTCCCATTCTGTGGGTTGTCTTTTCATTTTGTTTAGGGTTTCCTTTGCTGTGCAGAAACTTTTAAGTTTAATTAAGTCCAATTCGCTGATATGTTTTCCATACCCATACTTTGCCTTTCCAAAATGTCATATTAATAGAGATATACCCTTTTGACTATGACCTCTCATTTAGCAGATGCATTTAAGATTCATCAACATCGTTGCATAGAATCAATCATTCGTTTTTGTAGCCAACAAAATGTGCAAGGATATATCACAGTTTGCTTATTCATTCATTGGTTGAAGGATATCTTAGTTGTTTCCAGTTTGAGGGGAATTGTTACTAAAGCTATTATAATTATAGAAGTTTTGTGTAAAAATAAAATTTTCATTTCTCTTGGATAAATACCTAGGAGTGGGGTTGCTTGAGTACATAGTAGATATATACTTAAATTTTATGAAACTGCTAGATTGCTTTCCAAAGTGGCTCTACCATCTTGCATACACAACAACAATGAATGGCATTCCAAGATGTTTCTTGTCCTTGTCCACACTTGATACCATCAGTATATTTTTCTCTTTAACTATTCTAGTAAATGTGTAGCAGTGTATTGTAGCTTAATTCACAACATTTCCTTAATGGCTAGTGATTGAAATATACTTATTTGACAGGAAAGTATCTTTTAAAATATGTCTATTCATAACTTTTACCCATTTTTTAAATAGGGTGGTTTTCTTCCTGATGAATTTTTGAGGTACAAGTCCTTTATCAAAATGTGGTTTGACAACATTTTCTCTTAGTCTGTGTCTTGTTGTTCCATTCTCTGAACAATATTTTGCAGACAAAAATTTTTAATTTTTATAGAATCTAACTTACTAGTTTTTTTCTTTTATGGATTGTGCTTTAAGTGTCATGTCTAAAAACTCCTTGCCTAAGCCTAGCTCATGCAGATATTTTCTTATGTTTTCTTCTAGAAGTTGTATAGTTTCATGTTTTACCTTTAGGACTATGATCTATTTAGAGTTTTTCTTTTTTTCTTTTTTTGTCTTTTTGTCTTTTCCAGGGCCTCACCTGTGGCATATGGAGGTTCCCAGGCTAGGGGTCTAATTGGAGCTGAAGCTGCCTGCCTACACTACAGCTACAGCAACGCCAGATCCGAGCCTCGTCTGCAACCTACACCACAGCTCATGGCAACACCGGATCCTTAACCCACTGAGTGAGGCCAGGGATCAAACCCGCCACCTCATGGCTCCCAGTCAGATTCATTAACCACTGAGCCACAATGGGAACTCCAAGAGTTTTTCTTTTTTAAATAGAGTATGATGTATAGGTTGTGGGGATTTTAGTTTTTTTGGTAGCTTTTTTTTTTTTTTGGTTTGGTTTGGTTTGTTTTTTGGTTATGGATATCCAATTATTCTAGCGCTATTGTTGGAAAGATTATCCATTCTTTCTCTTAGTCCTACACTGGCTTTGGTTAGTGTTGTTTACAATAATTCTTGAAATCAGGAAGTATAGTCCTCCAACTTTGTTCCTTTTTTTCAGATTTATTTTGGCTATTCTAGTTCCTTTGTCTTTCCCTACAAATTTAAAAATCAACTTGTTGATATCTACAAAAAAATTCTGCTAAGATTTTGACAGAGAATATGCTGAATCTATATATCAAATTGGGGAGAATTTAGTATTAACATTATTGAGTCAATCAGTCCATGAACATGATGTATCGTTCCACTTATTTAGGTCTTTGACTTATTAATTAGTGTTTTGTACTTTTTAGCATATAGATCATATATATACTTTATTACATTTACATCTATATTTTCTCTTTTGGTGTTATTACAGATAATATTGTTTTAAAAATTTTTAATCCAAGTTAGTTTATAGAAATGGAATTGATTTTCATATTTTGGTCTCTTATCCTGTGACTTTGCTAAATTCGGTTATGAGTTTTTGGAACTTTTTTTGATGTATTCTTTGGGATTTTTTATGTAAAAAATTCTGTCATCTGAAAATAGAGTATTTTCTCCCCTTACAATCGGAAATGACTGGCTAGAACTTTTGCTGTGATGCTTACTGAAAGATTATCTTTGCTTTGTTCCCATTAAGTCTGATATTAGTAGTAAGTTATTTATAGTTGTCCTTAAGGTTAAGGAATTTTCCTTACATTCCTAGTTGATAGTTTTTATTGTGAAGAGATGTTGAATTTTGTCAAATGCTATTGAGATAATCATATTTTTTTCTTCTTTAGTCTGGTAATCTGGTGAATTACATTGATTTTTCAAAAGTTGAGCCAACCTTGCATTCCTAGGATAAACTTGATTTGGTCATTCTGTATTATCCTTGTTATATATTTCTATATTTGATTTGTTAATAGTTTATTGAGGTCTGTTTGTGGGAGGATATTGGTCTTTATTTTTATTTTATTATGACGTGTTTGCTGGTGTTATTAGGATAATCCTAACTGTATAAAATGTATGAGAATTGTTTCCTCCTCTTATATTTCCTGAAAGAAATTGTTACAATAGATATTATTTCTTTCTTAAATATTTTTTAGAATTTGCTAGTGGAACATCTGGGCCTGGAGTTTTCTTTGTCAACAAAGGATTTTAACTAAAATTTCTGTTGCTGTTACTTTTTTTGGTATTGGAGTGTTTTTTAGTAAGTTTAAGTAGTTTTTGTATCTAAATGATTTATATCTTAATGTTTGTTCTATCTAAATTGTTGACTTATGGGCATAGAGTTGTTTGTAATCTTCCCTTATTATCCTTTTAATATTTATGGAATCTATTTTTATAATTCCTCTTTCATTACTAATATTGGCAGTTTTTGTCTTCTCTGTTTTCTTGGTCAAGCTAACTAGAGGTTTATCAATTTTATTGACTTTTTTCCCCAAAGAACTAGCTTTTGGTTTCATTGATATTCTCCACTCTTTTTCTGTTTTCAGATTTATCAGTTTTTTTCTCTCATGGTTATTATTTAAACCATAATACTTTCAAGGGTAAAAGGGGATACTATTAATAATTACACTAAGACAAAAAGCACAAACTGGAAATGTGCCAGGAAAACCAGGGTGTATGGCCACCTTACCTATTGGACATGTGGGATGGAAAAAATGGTAGATGGGAAACTCTGTCAGAATAAAATTTTACAGTGTATACCTTTTAGTAGTATTTTCATTTTAAATCATTTGAATGCATAACCTATTAGAAACTAAATGTACTTCTTTTAATATTTGGCATAATTCCTGGCATAGTAAGAGCTCAATGTATGCTGCTGAATAAGCAAATGGATTAGTCAATTCATTAGCATTGGTGATTACCTGAATTTCACTGGAGAAAATGTGGTAATCATTATACATCCCATTCTGAAAGTCTACAACATATATATCAGAATTAAATGATTGCTTTGCTCTGCATTCTTAACCTGAAGTTTTAGTGACGTGAATATTATCATCTCAGACTTGGTTGCATTATTTTTATTATACATATCGTTCTTTACCTCTTTTTTAAAATTTATTTGAAGCATCTTATATGTGAAGAAAGAATAAACTGCAACCCTCTGTAGAAAATCAGGAGAAAAGAAAGGGACATCACTGAGAGAATCATTGAGGGTCTCCTGAGCCCTGTTCCTTTCCCTCAAAACCTGTGCCTCATCTCCATGATTACTGTGTGGATTTCTTTGTCATACATGGTTCTGTATGCATGTCTGCAGCATGGCCCAAGTCTTTTCCACATAGTTTTTGGTCATTACACACACAGTAATGAGAAAACTAATGGGAAATAAAATTTATAAAGTGGTTGTTTAAAATTCAGTGGGTTAAATGTTATAACTACAGTCAGGACCTTAGTTCAGTTGTTTCTAAAACTTAGCTGCATTATTGTATATTCAGTACATCTTTGAATTCCATGAATAAATAAATCAGCTGAATAGAATAAAATTTTTATTTAGAGAAAGAAAAAAGATTCTTAAAGAAATGATTTAAGGTAAATGTAAATAATGAATTCAGATAAATGTTCCTGAAAATAATAAGAATATTCCTGGGAGTTCCCGTTGTGGCGCAGTGGTTAACGAATCCTACTAGGAACCATGAGGTTGCGGGTTGGGTCCCTGCCCTTGCTCAGTGGGTTAACGATCCGGTGTTGCCGTGAGCTGTGGTGTAGGTCACAGATGCGGCTCGGATCCTGAGTTGCCGTGGCTGTGGCATAGGCCGGTGGCTCCAGCTCCGATTCGACCCCTAGCCTGGGAACCTCCATATGCCACTGGAGCGGCCCAAGAAATAGCAAAAAGACAAAAAAAAAAGAGAGAGAGAATATTCCTGCCTTTAGTAATCAAAAATTAACTCAGCCCTTCAGAACACAAGGCTATGGGATTAAGCTACAGATCAATATTACATCAGGAGTGTGTCTCATTTAAAACATAGGAGGGAGTTCCCATTGCAGCTTAGCAGTAACAAACCTAAGTATTAATGAGGATGTGGGTTTGATCCCTGGCCCCACCCAGTTGGTTGAGGATCTGGTGCTGTTGTGAGCTGCAGTGTACGTCGTGGACACAGCTCAGATCTGGTGTGGCTGTGGCTGTGGCTTAGGCTGGCAGCTGCAGCTTTGGTTTGACCCCTAGCCCGGGAACTTCCATGTGCCGCAGATGTGGCCCTAAAAAAACCCCCACCAAAACCAAAACCACAACAAAAAAATAGGAAATTTCAAGTAGATGAAGAAAGTGGAAATCAAAATATTTAATCCAGACATCTAATTCTAAACAACCAATTCATAGATCTTATTTCTCAGAATCTATTCTATTATTCCTTTATAGAGCTCTCATAATTATATTTGGACACAGATGGTACCTTTTTATACTAGTGGTAACCCCTTTCAGAATACACACACACACACACACACACACGCACACACATATATATACACACATATGTGTGACTACCCCTATGTCAGTGATTACCTGGGGTATGCTCTTCTTGGGAATGATAGAAGAACTATATATACGTGTGTATGTATATATATATATATATTCCACTAAGAACATTCAAATTAAGATCCAGGTATCACTTGGATATCTTGATGAAGCAAAGATCCAATGGTAAAAGACTAAATCTTCATAAAACATTATTTAATAAGATTATGTTACAAAGTAGAATTGTTTTTCCTCTGGTGCTCAACAAATAGAAAAATCCATATTCACATTGCTTTCTTTATGTTTCCCCGTAACAGTCAGTACAGAAGCCCCACTAAGGTAGTAAATTCAGTCAAACATATTGACAGTGAAATCAAGCTTCCACATTAGCTCTGAAGTGCATTCTGTCACTTGAAAACCTTTGACAGCTTGGCTGGTTTCATTTTCTACCCCTGTATATACTCTTCCTGGAAAGCATCCTGTTTTCTTAAAATAACTGTTCATGGAAAACATCCTCTATAGCTACAGTGCTATGAAGATATAACTTCTTTTCTTACATAAATGCAACAGCTTAATGAAGTCAAAATGACTACTATTTAATACAATAATGAAGAAGTTGCGTTCATGTATTGTTATTCTACAATTACAGTATTAAAATTTTTTAACAGAAATCTTTGTCTTAGGAATATTAACCATTATGCCAGAATCTTTAGCTGTATGATCTTGGGAAAGTTAATAAGCTCTCTGTGCTTTTGTTTCCATATTTGTAAAGTAGAGCGGATTAAGTCAGTAATACCATAAGGAGACAATTGTTTATAGGTCTCTTACACTTCTCTGTGGCTTGTAAGGAAAGGCATTGACTGCCCTTTCTCTGGACCATCTTTTCAAGAATATTGTTATAGGGAAAATAGGGATAGTGTCTCTTTCTGGAACAAAGGGCAGGCTTGCTTACCAACCATTATAAAAGATTTGGATTCCCTACACCCAGGATCCCCTCCTGTAACACAATCTGCTTCATGTGCAATGAGGCCCTTCTGGTACTTGAGGAAAGAGGAACTAATGCAAACATGCTGATCCTTATGCTACTTGCTGTGTTCTGAGTAACAAAGTCCTTTGTCTCTCACCTAGGAATCTTGTGTTTCTGTCAGCATCCATGAAACTGTGGCAGGATAACTTGTTAGCTTGAAAGTAGGGTAAAATCTCTTGACATGTGAAAGTCCTTAAGTCTAGAATGTAGAAAATGTTCGACAAATGTTAATATTTATCACCATCAGCATTCTTTAGCTTCAAAAATACTAAGATTGACCTAGCAACTATACTTCTAGGAATTTGTCTGGCTGAAAGTTGTGAGATATGGATAAAGCACTAGATAATAATTACAATTTTTTATAATAAAAATTGGGGGAGTTCCCTGGTGACCTGGCAGTTAAGGATCCTGTGTTGTCACTGCTGTGGGTTGGGTCACTGCTGTGATATGTTTGATCCCTGGCGTGGAAACTTAATGCATGCTGCAGATGCAGCCAAAAAAAAAAAAAAATGGAATAAACCTAAATGACAATTCTACAAGTGTGCTATTACCACAGTAATACAATCAAACAAAACTCAGCATCATGAAGCCAAGCATTTATTTTCATACTCATGATGTCTCCAAGTTGGCTGGAAAGGCTCTGCTCCATGCGTCCCCTTCTGGGACCTAGTTAAAAGGGAGCAGTGACTACCTGGAGTATGCTCTTCTTTGGAATGATAGAAAAACAAAAGGACAGGCCCAATTGCAGAAGCACATTTCAAACTTCTGCTTGCATCTTATCTAATCATATCCCAATGGTCCAAGCAAGTAACATAGCCAAGCCCAAAGTCAAGACACAGGAAACTACACCAAGACCACCATGAAGCCATGGTAAAGGTATTAGATGTACTATAGGAGAGTGAAGAATAGGAATCCACAATTTATTCTACCATTACCATTAGGAGGAAAGTAGTTAACTGAATACAGTATATTTATACTAAGCAGCCTTCAAAAAGAATGAGTATATTTGAATATTCTAAAATGGAAAAGATATCTGGCATTGCAGGTCACTGCATGGTGTGGATTGGATCCCTGGCTTGGGAGCTTCCTTATGCTGTGGGTGTAGCCAAAAAGGAAAGGAAAAAAAAGATAATCACTAAAATGGAATATATATACAATATATTAATGAAAAGACAAAGTTGTAAGATATACATATGATCTTATTTTTTATTTGAAAGAAAAACCATTGAATGCATTATTCATTTTTACATGGACAGTACAGAGCTTGACTAGATACACAAATAGTTAATATTTATCTTCAGGAGTGGAATCGGCAGATGAGTGACAACTTCCTTAACTTTATAACTTATGTACTTTTATTGTTGAAAAAACCTTTTTATAAACATGTAATTGTAATTTAAAAAAACCCTATAAAGATAAAACAAAAAATACTAAAAGAAAATGGCAAAACTGTTTTTATCTTCTGGGTATTTTTAAATTGACTCATTTTCCATTCCTTTTCCCCAGTATACAGGAGAATAAAATAAATCTAATAGCTAGAAGTTTTAGGTCTTAGATCCTGGCCCTACAAAACTTCATTCTGCTTTAGAAATGATTGGTTTCATTGTGCACAATCACTGTTAGAATTATGTGGTACATTTTAATCCTGTTGGGGCTCTCTGTGGAGCATAGAATTCCTAAGAATATTTGATGATTTTCTGAGTTTCTTGAAGTTTATTTCAGATATGTAATTTTTCTATTTTAAAATTTCCATTTGGTTCTTTTTATTATTATTGTGGTTTCTATTTCTCAGTTGAGGTTTGCTAACCGCTGAGCCACGATGGGAACTCCAAGAAGTATTGTTATAATAGCTACTTTAAATCTTTGTCTAATATCTGTAACATCTATTTCAAGAGCCAGCAAGTTAAAGCCTGTAAACCAAATCCAACTTGCTGCCTAGTTTTGTTTGGCTCATGAGCAAAAAACTGTTTTCACATTAAGATTTTAACCAAAACTAAACCTTCATTTTTATTTTTTTGGCTGCTGCATGACATATGGACTTCCCAGGTCAGGGATCATATCTGAGCTTCAGTCACGACCTATGCACCAGCCGTGGCAACACTGGATCCTTAACCCACTATTCCGAGCTCCCAGTGCTGTAGAAACATTGTTAATCCTGTTTCACCAAGGTGGGAACTCCCAAAACCAAACTTTTAAACAGTTGGGAAAAAAAATCAAAAGAAGGCTAATATTTTGTGATGTGAAAATTACATGAAATTAAAATTTCACTTTCCATAAATACAAATCTATTATAACACAGACATGCTTATTTATCTACATATTGTCTGTGGCTGCAGTGACAGAGTTGAGTCATTGTGACAGAGACCATATGGCCTATATAACCTAAAGTATTCCTTGCATTTGATTGTTGACAAAGAAAAGTTTGTAAAAATTATCTCAGGCTTTGCATCTGTTGATTGTCTTTTCCCTTAAAAATTGGTCATATTTTCCCCAATTTTTTGTATGTTGAGTAATTTTGGATTTTATCCTGGACATTTTGAATATTATATAGTGAGACCCTGGGACCTGCTAAAGTCCTATAGAGAATGATGATTACTTTTTGTTTCAGAAAACAACTAGTTAGATTCAGACTTTAAGCTCTGTCTCAATTTCTGTGATAGGTGGTTCCAATGTTATTTCAGCTTCCCAAGGCTTTGCTCTGTTACTTTACATCTATTCTATGTGTGCACAGCCTGGGGGTGAGCCTGTGACTTATGTTGGTTTGTACACAGAATCAAAGCATCTCCTTGAGCACTCTCCTCTGAGGGCCCCTTTTCCCAGTCTTCTGGCTAGAAATATGACATTTCTCTCAGAGTTTTATGGTTGCCCATGCTGCCACACAGTTACACACAACTAGAGTTTTCTTTAGATCAACACCAGCAGATAAAAGAGAAAAGAAAAAAAAAAGGAAATTAACTCTTGTACAGGCCATTCTCCAAGTTTGGAGTCCTCTCCATGATCCATCTGTTATTTTTTATCCCAAAGTCCCCAGGTAGTTGCTTTTCATATGTTGTCCATGGTTTTCATACGGTTTTAGCTGCTGCATGGAATTAAGGGGTTGAGATTTCCAGAGCTTAAACACATCCTAAGCAATACCTTAATAATCCATATACAACTATTTGGTAATAACTTTGCTCTAAAATTTTGAACTTCTTGGGATTCAGAATATGCAAAAGGCAATATCACGTTTGATTTATCCAAGACCATCAATCCTCATGAATCCTGAGAATTTTTACTAGATTATAATGGGTGAATGAATTCCTATTATGAATCCTTATTGACCTGGGTGAAGAGGTTTACAGACTATGACAAATCCACGTGGATTCAAACTATTTATTCTATAATATTTAATATAAGGAGTTGCATAGTCAGTCAGTGAGGTCAAGACTTTATTTGCAAGTGACAAGAGGAAGAGAAGAAAATAATTGCTTACAAGTCCAGAGGTAGAGTTAGTGGGATAGAAAGACCAATGTTCTCCCCAAAGATATCCACATCCTAATTCCCAGAACCTGTGGATATGTTACCTTACTTGACAAAGGGACTTTACAGATGGTGAAGATTTTGTCAGGGAGAGATTCTCCTGGATTTTATGGTCTGATGTAATCACAGGAGGCTTTATAAGGGAAGGAGGAAGGCAAGAATGTCAGAATCATAGAAGATGATATAAGGAAAGCAGAGGTCAAAGAGAAAGAGAGAGAGCACTCTTTGAAAATGGAGGAAATGGCCATAAACCAGAGAATTCAGGCAGCCTCTAGAATCTGGAAAAATCAAGGAACCAGATTCTTCCCTAGAATCTCCAAAGGAATAATCCACGTCAATACCTTGACTTTAGTCCAGTGAGACTGGTTTTGGATTTCTGACCTCCAGAACTATAAGGCAATAAATTATATTGTTTTACGCCATTAAATTTGTGGCAATATGTTATAGCAGCAATAGAAACCTAATACAGTTAGCTCAAAATGGATCTATTGACTCAAATTATATCATTAAGACTAGGACCCAACTCCTCCCCCAACCCGCACTGCCAACTCTCTGCTTCCACCCACTCACTCTTGCTTCTGTTTATCTCTACTTGACCTCATTTCTCTTGCAGACACAGGCTTTTCCCACATGGTAAAGAACAGGCTGTAAGTATTACCAATTTCACCTCTTTCTAGCCTTGTTGTTCTCCAAAGACTTCACCCCTTAGAGCCATATAGAACAATCTTAGAGGAATACTTTAACTGGCTTGGCCCAACTATTGAACCAGCTATCCCAATAAGTGGAAGAGGGAATAATGATGAGCCAGAACTGCCAGAGTCACTTGCAGACCCCCCTTAACTATGTGGAGGGTAATGAGATGGCAGTCTCACCTGAAGCACACGGGGTAAGTAACGAATTCTAGAGAGGAGGAAGAGGTCCTGTTCAGACAAAATGAACAAATGTCCTCAACAGTTATTTTACTAGTTAGACCCAGCACAGCCGCAGTGGTAATGTCAATACATAAACCTGAATTTCCATTAAGATTAGCAGCTAAGACTGCAATCCATTCTCCTTGTTGATCAGTGTCTCTGCACTCACTTCCCTGCTTTACCTGATGCTCAGTTAATGTTAGATTTTGCTCTAAGTGATGATGGTTTAAATAAGATGGGGTGGGTGTGTGTGTGTGTGTGTGTGTGTGTGTGTTGGGGGAAGGGTGGGGGTTGTATCTCTCATGTAAATGAAATGTGGAGATAGACATTTCAGTGCTAGCAGGTGCTCCTTGATGCCAGAGTCCTAGACATTTCCTCTCTTGCCACCCACCATTCTTACAAGGGACTTCTACCTTATGGCTCAAGATGGCTCCTCAGGCTCTAGCCATCATGCCTGTATTTCGGAAGGCTGAAAAGAAGCAATAAAGAAAAGAACATCTCTTGGAGTTCCCATTGTGGCGCAGTGGTTAACGAATCCCACTAGGAACCATGAGGTTTCGGGTTCGGTCCCTGGCCTTGCTCAGTGGGTTAAAGGATCTGGCGTTGCCATGAGCTGTGGTGCAGGTTGCAGACAAGGCTCGGACCCCGCATTGCTGTGGCTGTGGTGTAGGCCGGCGGCTACAGCTCGGATAAGACCCCTAGCCTGGGAATCTCCATATGCTGCGGGAGCGGCCCTAGAAAAGGCAAAAAGACAGAAAAGAAAAGAAAAGAACATCTCCTTCCTAAAGATATTCCCTGGAAATTAAACAAATCCAGTTGATTAGAATATAGTCACAGAGCCTGATTCTCAAGCTACAGGCTTATTTCTTGAAAACCAGTGGGGATAATAATTGAATCTGAGGGAGAAACTTTTTCTAGATTTGCAACTTTGGGAAATCATAATCTGAATTCAGTTTAAAATTTGAGGGTATGACAGCTAAAATAGTTTTTAACCAAAATAACCCCATTACTTCACTTAGTTTGTAATAGAAAGAATGTTCTAAACAGATTTCCATTTCTCTTATCTGTCGTTAGGGTTTGTTTGTTCTGTTTTAATCTTTTTAGGGTTGTACCTGCAGTATATGGAATTTCCTGTTGTGGCTTAGCAGGTTAAGAACCTGACTAGTATCCATGAGGATGCAGGTTCAATCCTTGTCTTTAGGTTTTGTAACTGAGTGATGAGCTTCAATTCTTCCCTCTAATGGCCATTTCAAATGGCTCTGTTGACCATCTTGCAGAATCCCAGTGGCTTTTATTTGCCTTCATTTCTCCTGACCTCTCTGCAGCATATGACTCCATTGATCATTCTTGTCCTTAGGGACACATTCTCTTCACTTGAATTTTAGAATAAAACACTCCAAATCAAGCACAGACAAACTTAAATCTTCAAAGCTGAACTTGAAGCCAGGCTGTATGCTGTAAAAAAAAATTGACTGACGTCTCAGAAGAGATGGAAGGGAAACTCCAAGCAGATTATTGGCTACCTGGTGTGGCTTTTTCTAACACTGGTTCATCCGTACAGCTGCTCTTCTGCATAGCTACCACACTGCCTCTGTGGTAGAGGCTGGTTTCCCTCACCTCTTATGAGTAGCTTCACATACTTGGAACTCAGGCCTGGAGAGGGGAGAAAATTCCCTTCTCATCCTATTTAAGGTCTTTAAATTCCTTTTTTTTTTTTTCCTATTTCTTGGGCCACTCCAGCAGCATATGGAGGTTCCCAGGCTAGGGGTTGAATCGGAGCTGTAGCCACCGGCCTACGCCAGAGCCACAGCAACTCGGGGTCCGAGCCGCGTCTGCAACCTACACCATAGCTTACGGCAACGCCGGATCGTTAACCCACTGAGCAAGGCCAGGGACCCAACCCGCAACCTCATGGTTCCTAGTCGGATTCATTAACCACTGTGCCACGATGGGAACTCCAAGGTCTTTAAATTCTTAAGATGATTGGCAGTGAAAATAATCACACACTTCAAAACAGCTTGAATACCCTCTTTGACATGACGCTTCAATGCATTGTATCTGATATCAGTACAGGAGATGAACTCCCCAGAGCAGCAGGATTGCAGCCTTAAATTCTCCACTTCCAATTAACAAAGGGACAGGTTTTTAAAAACTTTTCTCAACCCTGTGTTGTTATATTTTAAGTACTATATGTTGGACAGCAGCAATTCAGTCCAGGATGAGCTTTGTCAAACCCAGTCTAGTTCTTTTTTATGACCTTTTCTCCAGCATGAATTGAAAATGTATGTACATGCTTCCTGCAATTCTTAGGATTACAGGACCTTATCTGTGATAACCACTCAAGGGAGAACCCAACCCTCTCAACAAAACCCAGCAAAATTGTATAGGCATAGTGCAGTTTAAATCCTCTCAGTTAACATTTCTCCAAAGAAGACAGACTGCACAGATTCAGTTCTGGCTAGAGCAAAGAGACAAATTCACAGTCACAAATGGAGTTGAGCTTCTTAGAACACAGAGCAGACATCTGGGTGCTCCATATCATTTCCTGTTAGCTCATGTAATTCCAGTGGCATCCAGTACAGTGCCAGTGTCCAGTCTCCATGTGAGCAGTGGCATCTTTCCGCCTTTATAGCTCAGGGCTTTCTCTGAAGCCACAGAAGCCCACTCAGACCAAACAGGCTCAGGTGGAATGTTGGGGGAGATGGCTGTTAACAGCCCTGGGAGCAACTATCAATTGATAGTGGAGAAAGGTTGGAGAATAACTAGCCCACTTCCAGATCTTTAGTGAGATGATTCTGAATGACATTCTACATGGTTCTCCAAAGGGATCCCAGGGGAGTCAAACCCCAGTTGTCCACAGATCGATGAAGCACTCTTTTTTGGTACTTCTACTTTCTCTGTTTCATTTTCTCTATCCTTTTATTGAAGCTTCTTGTGATCACCTACTAAATAAACAACCTGCACCCAAGGTCTGATTCAGTTTCAAATATTGGGAAAACACAAATTAAAAATCATAGAACTCCAATTTCTACACTGGTTTATATGGGCTCCAGTTTTCTTTTGTATATTTACATGTTCTTTTTGAATGGCTTTTTCAAATTAAATAACTTGTATCAAAGATTCATTTAATTCTCAACATCTTCCAATACTGAAAGACTGATTGCAGCTCTGAGATGACATTTTGCCTATCCTCAGACTTCTACTATTTCTGTCATTGCTTCAAAGATCTTAGAAATGTGTTGAGCCAAGACTGAAGCTCAAAGAACCATGTTCCATCCCCCCACCAGCTCTCTCTTCAAAGATGAAATATCTCTGAGGCACGTGCCTTAGTTATGGGTGCTAGGTTTTGAGCTGAGTTTAGAGAAAAGGCTACTTTCCTCTTTCACATCTTGCTCCAAGAGTTAATACCTTCTCACTGTGCAGTTGATATCTGCATTCTCTCCAAAATGCAAACCTATTGATTCTTTAATTAAACAACCATTTATGGCTTGGGTCAGACACAATGCTAACTATAGTGGGAACAAATATTAATAAGTTAATAATCCAGAAGATAAAGGGATCACTACCTTATCAAAGAGACTGAAAGGCAAACAAAAAACCCACCTGCTGTGATCAAACCCAACAGGCTTAGAGAGTGCATAGGACAGGCATCTCTCATGGACATTGCACATGGATCGAGATAGTGAGGTCTGAGAAAATTATACCAGGGTTAAGTACAAAGGGATGAATAGGAGTTGTTCAGTTGACTAAGGACAAAAAAGGGGCTTCGGGTAGGAAGAACTGTCTGTGCAGGTATGTTTATGGTGAAAAGCAAGATGCATATGGGAACTAAAGTGCATTGTGGGTGGAAAGAAATGAAACTAGGCAAAAAGTAGTTGGATCAGAGATATGCTAATGACTCAGAATTTTGCCAGTAAGTCTTTAAAGTTATTTGCTTATGGATGAAATTGTTATATTTATGCTTTAGAAAGATAAATTGGTAGTTCTGTGAGAATGGATTGGAAGCAGGAAAGGATAGTGATAGAGGGGCTGATTAAAAGGCTGTAGCAATATCCAGGCAAATGATTCTAAATATCTGAATTTACATATGGCATACTTAATTGACTATTGAAACATTTTTGTGTTTGCAATATCTACTTACAGTCTGTGGAATAGAGTTTTGGAATTATTCTATTAGGAAGCTATTCAGGAGGTAGAAATGGTGACCCACAGAGACTGGTTGAATGTAAGAGAAGAAGAAGAGGGAAGAATTCAGGATAGCTTGGTCAGTAGATAGACTATACAATTATTTAAGGAGGCATAGCAAAGAGGAAGAGGAAGAGATTCTGGGGTGTATTAGTTATCTCTTGCCGGGTAGCAAATTTCCAAAAACATGGTAGCATGAAACAACACTTTATCTGGCAGTTTCTGTGGGCCAGATATCTGGGCATGATTTAGTTGGAACCTCTGATTAATGTCTCACAGAGCTGTAATCAAGTTGTTGGCCAAGTTTGCATTCTCATCTGGAGGTTCAGCTGGGAAACTATCTGCTTCCAAGCTCACTCAGATTGTTGGTAAAATTTATGTCCTATGATTGTAGGACCAAGGGCGCCAGATTATTGATGATGATCAGCTGGAAACTGCCCTCAGCTCCTTGAGGACACTTGCATTTCCTAGAGACTTGCCATAGATCCTTGCCACATGGACTCTCCCTACATGACTACTAAATTTGTTAAGCCAGCAAGGAGAATCTCTAGAGGAAGTCTGCTGGCAGGACGGAATCTAATATAACATAGCACCACAGGAGTTCCATCCCATCAGATTGCCGTATTCTACCCATAATCAAGGGGAAGAGGTTACACAAGATGTGAATTCTATGAGGCTAGAATCAAGGGCCACCTTAGAGTCTGTCTACCAGAGGGGAAAGCTAAGTTCACTTTGGACATGTTGGGTTTCATGTAACATCCAGGGAAAGATGTTGAGTGGGATATGTGAGTCTAGAACCAAAAGAGAGGCTTAGGGCTGGAGGTGTAAATCCAGAAACTATATGTTGAATATAAATGGCAGCTAAAATGGTGGAAGGAGATGATATTGCCCAGGAAGAGTATATGTATAGGGATTTGTGGAGATGGATTTGAATTAATATCCTCTCTTTAAACTTGAGGACTGCAAATGGTTCCTCAGCCTTCTTTTCAAAGGAATTGATGGCAGGCACTCACTTCTAATTTCTCCATACCTAATCTTTCATAATCTTTTATTTATTTTGTCCTCCCTGTGGACATTCACTTGTTTTTGTACATTTCACTTAAATGAAGGAACTAAAATTAGAGGCAGTGCATTAATAAAGGTTCTGATTAATCCCCAGCAAAGCAGAACTACCTCTAGGGGATTTCGAGATCATTTTTGTTTGTCCCCATTAATAAAATTTTAAACATTTAAATAATTTATTGTATCCTAAATGGTATTTCACTTACAGAAGACAGTATTGAAAGCAGCCAAAAATTGAAATCTCCTCAAAGTAATTAAAAACCTCCGAGCATGTTGAATAGTAATTTAAAAGAGTAAAAGGGAACATATAGTTATTGACATGTTTGATGAATTAGTTTGGACATCTATGTCGAAGGGTAATAAATATGGGAAGAATGTTAATGTTCCTAATATATTCGGTAGGTTACCATAATATATATAGTTCAATTCTTTAGATTTTTGGAGTCAGAATTTACAAGAAAATTGTAAATTATGTAAGTTAGGGAATTGCATAAATTAGTAATAGTTTTTGCAGTTTTAGCAAATGACCAAAAGAGATAAAAAAGAGTATTGGGGTGATGTCTACAGGGTATGGACTTTGTTTTGGGGATAACGAAAATGTTTTAAAATTGGTTGGGGTGTTGGCTGTATAGCTCTATGACTATAAAAAACAATTGAATTGTACAGTTTTAATGGGTGAATTGTGTAGTTTTTGTGTTATCTCAATAAAGTTTTTTTTGTTTATTTGTTTTTAAGATGCGGCAATGGCATTTACTTGCTAACAGCATTTTTTTAGCTGCTATGTCTCTATTCGCCACTAGGGCAAGGTGAAGGGTGGGAGTGATTCTGAAGATGCTCACTTGACAGGAAATCAGGAACTTCTGTGTTCTTGCTGCCTCTCTAAGCCATCATAGAAGAAAAACAAAACTATCCCCTTCTCCAGTGAACTCTGGAATCAACCTCTCCATGGGCTCCCCTCTGCCCCATCCCCTCCCCACTTCCCTTCTCTCATCCTCCCTCTTCCCTCCCTCCACCTTAATCTCTTTTTCCTTTTTTTTTTTTCATTGCCAAATGCATATTGATAAACAACTGTAGTACTCAGAAATAAAACTTGTACTTTAGTAACTTGAATTTTTAACTTATGGTTGAATGAAGCAGTGTATATACATCATTTTAAAATTAGGTTTATATACTTTATGATAATTTTTATGTTAATTTTAAAAATACCATACCATTGTGTTATCTGTTTGACTCTCCAGATTCCATTTTCTACCCTTCTCTGTCTTGTTCTCTGCCATGAGAAACTGACCTTTATGGATCACATCAGACAAGCTCTCTTGGCTTTTAGTTGGTTGTGGCCAATGGAAGGCACAGGCGAGAGATCAGAGATCTCTCACAAGGAAGAGAGCCTGGTGTTGATTCTTCCTAGTAGATCTTGGTTTAGGCAACCAACTGAGATCCTCTAATTCCTCTACTGAAGGTCAAAGAGGTCAAAGCCCCATCAGACTCCTGTCTCAAGCTGCAGTTCACACCAGTTTCTAGAACCATTACTTCCTTCCCTTGCCCTTTTAGATGCAGAAGTGGTGAAAGCGTCCCACTGTCACCACTTCCTGGCTGCTTTGCCATGTCTTCTTTAAAGCCGCCCATCCTTCTGTAAACAGTCGTTTTATTACCCTCCTGTTGCCTCTCTCTAATTACCCCTTTGAGTATGCCGTCACCTTCTTTCTGGGATCCTAACTGATTTAACCATAATATACCTTATCTCTGGGCATATCCACAAGAAGAAAAATGCTACCAAACCCCTCAAAACAAAAAAAGAATGGAAATGACACACATCAAGTTCAGGGTAGTGGTTATTTCTGAGGAGGAGAGTGAAAGAGGAAAGTGGGAGTTAGGTTTTTTTTTTTTTAGCTATATCTAAGCTGTCTTAGTTCTGAAAATAATATTTAATAATGAAAACAAAAAACAGAAATAAATATGGCAAGTAATGCTTGTTTAATCTTAGTCATGGACACACAGGGATGTCTTTTTTTCCTGTATTTTTGAAAAATTAAAAATGAAATAAAGTTTACTTTTCTTTTCTTTCTTTTTTTTTTTCAGCTGCACCTGCAGCATGTGGAAATTCCTGGGCCAGGGATCAAACCCGCACCACAGCAGCTACCAAAGCCACAGCAGGATCCTTAACCCACTGTGCCACAAGTAAACTCCAAATTTACCTTATTTTAAATTTAACCTGTTTATAAGAGAATCTACTCTGTATAGCAGGTTTGTGTTCATTAACTAAGGAAAGGGAAAACAATGCCTGAACATTTAGAGTACTAGACTGGTTGAATCGCACACAAAAAAATTAGCTGAGGCCATAAACATAACAATAAAGACAAGTTCCTACTCTTCCCAGGAGATGATGTGATGACATTATCCATCTTAGAGTTCTCATGGAAAAGGTGTCTCAGGGCCACCGAATCTCTTGCAAAATGTATATGCAAATAATCTTGGATCAGATTTAACCTTGAGGCTACCACAAAGAGAAATCTTGACCAGCCCTGGTACCTTCTGGTGAGGAGGAAAGAGTACCTGAACAATAGTGTAGGCAGAACGGAAGACCGAGAGGATGGCCACTGACAAGGAATTAAAGGTGTTTGTTCTAAATCCTTACTTTCTAAGCTAGAAATATTTTTGCTAATTATTTTATGACTCAGAATTTCTTTCTAGGGCCCTGGAGACATTTCTTTTGAAACTGGTGGGCTGACACACTAAGTTTTCTAGATTGCCTTTGAATGCTCATTGACTCTGTAACATACTTGGCACTTTTCTACACCTTCCTTTGTTCTCAGCCATGTCGTTTGTGTGGGATGGACTCCACTCCCATCCATTGGGGCACTACCTGATTTGGGCAAATAATTCAATCAAACTATACCAGCAGTCAGGAATATGCACATAAAGATCTACCACTGAAATCTGATTGTCATGAATACAATGGAAGGGATATTTGGACAATTTTAATTACAGTGTAATGTTTTGATGTTGTTGATACATACTAAATATTTGGGGGCAATTTTATATGTTGAATATCCTCATTGAAATTGTAATAAAACAGAATTCTTCCTCAAAAGGGGCTTCTTATGAAGGCCTTGAAGGTTCCCTGTTTCCTTGACAGCTAGATAGGTGAGATAAATCTCCTTATAAACAAACTAAACTAAAACAATCAAATATCTAAAGTAATGAAGTACTATCATTATTAGAAACAATTATATGATAGTACTCAAAGAAAAATGATACTTTCTTTAGAAGAGTCAAGGCCAAATGGAATGAAATTCTTTATTGCAGCATTTCTTTAATGCTCATTAGTGACATTTCTGAATGCTATTTAAACAAAATCCCTCTGGCATGGCAACTGTTGCCAGGTAGGGCTTTGCTTCCTAAGGAGTTCAATGAGATAAGAGGCTGCTTTTAATGAACAAACCAGAGGAACCATATGTAGGCTGTAGGCTGAGTACATAATGCTTTCTTTCACTAGTCAACATCCAGACCAAATAAGCAAGAATGAAAATGGCTGCCATACAAATTTCTGTCTATATGTAAGGCTGTGAGAAACTCTGGTCTTTAAGTAGGGGGCTGCTGTTAGCATTAAGTGGCCCTCAAGTTTGGTTTTAAAATCTTCCTCCAATAGTGTGAACTCTTAGCTTATTTTGGCATAAAATAAGCTAAACAAGACTCCAGGAGAATTTTTTTTTATGTGTGGTAAAAATACATGTAACATAAATTTTACCATTAACCATTTTTAAATGTACATAGTATTATCATTATGTTTCATCTGAAAGACATCCAAAACGTATGAGATGCTAATGTAAAATAGTTGTGATGTGGGACATTATTATTTGAGATGATATTGTGATAGAAACTTTAGTACTGGTGACTACCCCATTGGAGAAGTAGAATTGGTGGTAGCTGGTCACTGGATCTGCAGTATTGTCCAGCAGAGGGCAAGCTGTTTCTAGGAGTGGTACTGATAATTTGAAAAAAAATTATTGCAGTATAATACAAACACAAAAATTACACTCCTATTATATATGTGTAGCTTGGTAAGTTTTCACAGACTGATCCTCTTGTGCAACTAGTACCCAGATTAAGAAAGAGAACATCACCAGCTTCCCGGAATCCCAGCTCATGGCTTTCTTCCTCTCTTAACCACCCACCCCACCCCAAGGTAACCAATGTCCTTACTTCTAAATGGCATTAATTAATGATTTGTACAGTATATGTTCTTGTGTGTCTGCCTTCTTTGACAACTTTATGCTTGTGAGGTTCACCCATATTGTTATTTTGTTGTAGCTTGTCATTCTCATTGCTTTATAATATTCCATGTAAATACTGTTTGTTTTTTGTTGTTCATGTAGGCCAATACTTGAAATATATGAGAGCAATTTATTATGTTGATGTAAATTCATGGGAACAGCCTCTAATTCTAACTCTGTACTCAACGATGATGCAAACCTCCGATCTGTAATTTAAGACTCTAGGTGATATTAACTACCTGAAAGGAGAACCCTGAGTTGATGGTCTAACAGTTCTGGTGTCAGAGATTCCCTTCTGAAGGTTAATAGCTGGACAACTGGAAATATAATTCAGCATCCCCTGAGTTTGTTTGGCATGAAGAGTTTCCCTATGGTTCTGTTATCTATAGGTGAGGTGATAAAATTGAAGTTTTTGAACCTTCAAAACTGCTGTATAAATTCTCAAAGAATCTATGTCTGAAATTACCTGATGGCAATTGATCTGAGCTCTGTTGTCCTGAACCCTATTGATCTGAACTGTAAGGACTATCTACTTTAAATGTACTTGTCACTGAGTCTAAATCTATCATTCTGCAAAGTGTCAATATCCTAGAAAAAAATTCCAGTTGAGAGCCCAGAAAGTAGAAGCCATGCTGATCTGGAATGTTGTACAGAATGTCACAAAATGTTCACAGAGACTTGGGCAGAATTAAGAAAATGAATGGGAATGTTGAGGCAGCCAGGAACCAGTGAGAGTGGGAAGCTGCTCTTATCCATAGCCAGAAAGAGTAAGAGTAGTCCAGTGAGGGCTGGAGTAGTAGAAGGGGGGGGGGCTGCCTAATGGGGGCACTGGAACTGCATCACCAAGTCCAGGAGAAGGTCAGGGAGAAAACACTCCAACCCCTCTGTCTTTCTACCCTCCAGGCCCCTCCAATGCCAGGGAGCAAGGGAGCCTTCTCTGCAGTCTGTATGGGTCAGTCTTCCCAGACACAAAGCAGGGCAGAGAAAGGTGAAGTCAGGGTTTCCAGAGGAAGTGGCTTGGTGTACAAAGAAAGTCATTATAAAAGGATAAGGAGTTCCTATTGTAGCTCAGCAGAAATGAATCTGACTAGTATCCATGAGGACACAGATTTGATCCTAGACCCTCCTCAGTGGGTTAAGGATCTGGCGTTGTCATGAGCTGTGATGTAGGCTGCAGATGCAGCTTGGATATGACATTGCTATGGCTGTGGTGTAGGCCGGCAGCTGCAGCTTGGATTTGACCCTTAGCCTGGGAACATCCATATATGCTGTAGGTATGGCCCTAAAAAGACCAAAAAAAAAAGAGAGAGAAAGAAAAAAGAATAAAGCTGGATGTGGTATAACATTGACTCTAGATTGTGGGAATAACACTTTAAAAAGGCACCATCATGAAACTTTCCATAAAGTTTATATTATTTTCTAGGACCTTGCTCTTGAATTTAATAGATTTTAATTTTGCAATGTATTTTCTCTGCTTTTGCTAGATTAATCTTCTTAAATTAATTGCTGCATCACCTGTTACCTCTGCATGACCTTGAACTAAATCACAACATAAACTCCTTGGCACAAGTTTCAATAATGATACAGCTTCTGGGAAAGATGTATTTTCTTTGGCTACAGCTTCACTCATGGTCTTCTTTCCAAACAGAACCATGTTTTGGGTGGAATTTTGAGCCAAGTGGAAATGCTGAGTTTATCCGACATATTTGTTAATCAACAAGAAAAATATGCCAACTGTAGCATACATTTTGAATTTTTAAAGCATTCATCATATTTGTTACATAATCAAGATATTATCTTTCTGAGGGGTTGATCTCTTTCTGTACCATTAGATTCGTTTTGGCTTCTCATCTCAAGAAATTGTGAAGATATATATTCATTCAATAAGCAATTTGTGGCTCTTCCTATATGAATATTATTGAAACTGCTATAAGGAGTGGTGGAATTAAGAAAGATGCTGAAAAGATGAAAGCAATAGGAAAGTAAGAAACAACGAAACCATTTAAACAAATGCAGAAGTGATCTAAGGTAGTGAGTGATTTGAGTGAGAGTGGGATTAATTTTAAGCATCTTAAGGAAACAAAACTTTAAAAAGTAACCAAAAGTCTATCATTTTAACCAAAAAGACAAGACATCATGGTAGAAAAAAATACTGGATGAGGAGTCAGAGGTCTGGTGCTAGTTATGGCAAATGACTTAGCTTTTCTTTTTTCTTTTTTTGGCCATGCCTGTGGCATGTGGAAGCTTCTAGACCATGGATCAAACCAGAGCCACAGCAGTGACAATGCCAGATCCTTAACTGGTTAGGCCACCAGGGAACTCCTGACTTAGCCTTCTGTACTTTAATTTTTCACCTACTAAGTTGATATAATGATGGAATTAATTTCTCAAATGAGAAACTATATGTTGAAATTATTTGAGAAGTTAAATATCCTTTTCTAATAACAAAATTGTGGGGGGTTTTTTGGTTTGTCTGTTTGTTTTGCTTTTTAGGGCCATACCTGTGGCACATGGAAGTTCCCAGGCTAGGAGCTGAAGTGGAGCTGCTGCCACAGCCACAGCAATGCAGGATCCTAGCCATGTCTGCGACCCACACTACAGCTCATGACAACATCGGATCTTGACCCACTGAGTGAGGCCAGGGATTGAACCTTTATCCTCATGGATACTAGTTGGGTTCGTAACCCACTGAGCCGCAACGGGGACTCCTGCAATTGCAATATTTTTAAAAGTACCTCCTGACTTAGTTTCCCTCTTTGGTAAGCTGACTTCTTTCCCCCATCCTGACCTCCTTCAGGCTTAACAATGAGATTGGGTTTGGGAAGGAACACATGCTATAAAGGCATTGAGCAGCCCAAAGGCTTTGCTTCTAGCTAAAGGAAGCCCCAGATAGACAGGGAGGAGTAAAACATAAACACCTCTTCTGGTGCCATCAGGTCATAAGAGAAGAAGGCCAACAGAGCAAGGAGCAGCCCATAGTATGACAGATGTTTCTCTCAAAACACCATCTCTAGGCTCTGGCCTTAGTTGGGCAAATATGTTAGGGCAGGACTCTTGCTTTGATTTATTTGATTAATTCATTTATTTTTATTGTAGCAAAAGGCACATAACATAAAATTTATTATCTTAACAATTCTGTGTTTTAAATATATTCACATTGTTGTATAATCATTACCATCCCTATAACTCTTTTCATCTTGTAAACTGAAATTCTATATCCATTAAACAATAACTCCTCAGTCTCCCCTTCCTTCAGCCAATGGCAACCACCATTCTCCTTTCTGTCCTTATGACTTTGACTTCTCTAAGTACCTCAAGTAAGTGGAATCATAGTATTTGCCTTCTTGTGACTAATTTATTTCACTTAGTATAATGTCCTTTAGGTTCATCCATGTTGTAGCATATTGCAGAATTTCCTTCCTTTTAAAGGCTGAATAAAATTTCATTGCATGTATGTAAAACATTTTGCTTACCCACTCATCTATCAGTGACATATGGTTTGCTTCCATGTTTTGGCTATTGTGAATAATGCTGTTATGAACGTGGGTATATAAATATTTCTTTGAGACTCCACTTTTAATTCTTTGGGGTATATATTGAGAAGTAGAATTTCTGGATCGTATGGGAATTCTATTTTTAATTTTTCAAGGACCCACCATACTGTTCCTCAATGGCTGTACAATTTTAGATTCTCACCAGCAGTACACAAGGGTTTCAATGTCTCTACACCCTCATCAACAATTTTTTTTTCTGTTCTTTTTAAAAGAGCCAGCCTAGTGGGCGTAAGTTATCTCATTCTAGTCTTTATTTGCATTTCCCTAATGTTTAGTAATTTTGAACATCTTTTTTACTCACAGGGGTTGCATTTTATTTATTTACTTTTTTTTTTTTTTTCAGCTGCTCCTGTAGCCATGCAGAAGTTCCCAGGCCAGGGATATAACCTAGGCCACAGCAGCAACATGAGCCACAGCAGTGACAATACCAGAGCTTTAACCCACAAGCCACAGTGGAATTCCCACATTGTACATCTTTTCACATGCTGGTTGGTCATTCAGATATTTTCTTTGGATAAATGTCTGTTAAAGTCTTTTGCTATTTTGGATTGGGTTGGGTTTTGGGTTTTTGTTGTTATTGTTGAGTTTAAGGAGTTCTCTCTGTATTCTGGGTATTGATCCCTTATAAGAGATGCGATTTGCAAATATTTTCTCCCATTCTGTGGGTTGCCTTTTTACTCTCTTCATAGGGCATTTTGATGCACAAAATTGTAAACTTTAATAACACACAATAACTCTGTTCCTTTATAGTTCTATTCACACCACTTTGTTGTTAATGTCACAAAATTATATCTTTATACACTGTATTCTCCAAAACATAAACTCATTGTTCCTTTAAATGCATTAGTTTCTTAAATTTATAGAGGACTCCTTAAACTATATAGAAAATAAGATTTAAATGCAGTAGTCTCTTAAATTATATAGAAAACAATGTTATAATAATACTAGCCGATACATTAATATTTTTTTCTTTAAAGGTTTGGCCTCTTAATTCATGTAGAAAACAAAAGGTGCAGTCACAAACCATTGTTACAATAATACCAGATTTTATAATTACTCATGTATTTATTGAGATCTTACTTCTCTGAATGGCTTCAAGTCACTGTTTGGCATCGTTTCATTTCACTTTTCAGGACTTGCTTGAGCATTTCTTGCAGGGCAGGTCTAGGTCAAGTTGACTCCCTCAACTTGTTTATCTGAGAATGTCTTAATTTCTCCCTCACCTTTGAAGAACAGTTTTGTTTGCTATAGAATTCTTAGCTGGAGGTTTTTCGTTTTTTGTTTTTGTACCTTTTAGCATCTTGAGTACATCAGCCTACTGTCTACTGGCCTACAGAGTTTCTGAGGAGAATTCTGCTGATAATCTTAGGATTAATCTGAGGATAACTTGTATGTGCATATTTGCTTCTTTCTTGCTGCTTTCAAGGTTATATCTTTGGTTGTGATGGTTTGATTATGTTGTGTCTTGGTGTGGGTCTCTGAATTAATCTTGGAGTTTTTTGAACTTCTTGGTTGTTTATATTCATATTCATGTATTTCATCAAATTTGGGAGTTTTCGACCATTATTTCTTCAAATATTTTCCTTGACCCCTTTCTCCCTCTTTTTCTGGGACTCCCACGATGTGTATGCTGGTCTATTTGATGGTACCTTACTGGCTTTTTAGGCTCTGTTCATGTTACCTCAGTCTTTTTTTCTTTCTGTTCTTTTTTTTTATTTTCCCACTGTACAGCAAGGGGGTCAGGTTATCCTTACATGTATACATTACAATTACATTTTCCCCCCACCCTTTCTTCTGTTGCAACATGAGTATCTAGACAAAGTTCTCAATGCTATTCAGCAGGATCTCCTTGTAAATCTATTCCAAGTTGTGTCTGATAAGCCCAAGCTCCCGATCCCTCCCACTCCCTCCCCCTCCCATCAGGCAGCCACAAGTCCCTTCTCCAAGTCCATGATTTTCTTTTCTGAGGAGATGTTCCTTTGTGCTGGATATTAGATTCCAGTTATAAGTGATATCATATGGTATTTGTCTTTGTCTTTCTGGCTCATTTCACTCAGTGTGAGATTCTCTAGTTCCATCCATGTTGCTGCAAATGGCATTATGGCATTCTTTTTTATGGCTGAGTAGTATTCCATTGTGTATATATACCACCTCTTCCGAATCCAATCCTCTGTCGATGGACATTTGGGTTGTTTCCATGTCCTGGCTATTGTGAATAGTGCTGCAATGAACATGCGGGTGCACGTGTCTCTTTTAAGTAGAGTTTTGTCCGGATAGATGCCCAAGAGTGGGATTGCGGGGTCATATGGAAGTTCTATGGATAGATTTCTAAGGTATCTCCAAACTGTTCTCCATCGTGGCTGTACCAGTTGACATTCCCACCAAGAGTGCAGGAGGGTTCCCTTTTCTCCACAGCCCCTCCAGCACTTGTTATTTGTGGATTTATTAATGATGGCCATTCTGACTGGTGTGAGGTGATATCTCATGGGAGTTTTGATTTGCATTTCTCTTATAACGAGCGATGTTGAGCATTTTTTCATGTGTTTGTTGGCCATCTGTATATCTTCTTTGGAGAAATGTCTATTCAGGTCTTTTGCCCATTTTTCCATTGATTGATTGGTTTTTTTGCTGCTGGGTTGTATAAGTTGTTTATATATTTTAGAGATTAAGCCCTTGTCGGTTGCATCATTTGAAACTGTTTTCTCCCATTCTGAGAGTTGTCTTTTTGTTTTCTTTTGGGTTTCCTTTGCTGTGCAAAAGCTTTTCAGTTGGATGAGGTCCCATGGGTTTATTTTTGCTCTAATTTCTATTGCTTTGGGAGACTGACCTGAGAAAATATTCATGATGTTGATGTCCGAGAGTGTTTTGCCTCTGTTTTCTTCTAGGAGTTTGATGGTGTCCTGTCGTATATTGAAGTCTTTCAGCCATTTTGAGTTTGTTTGTGTGCATGGTGTGAGGGTGTGTTCTCGTTTCATTGCTTTGCATGCAGCTGTCCAGGTTTCCCAGCAATGCTTGCTGAATAGACTTTCTTTTTCCCATTTGATGTTCTTGCCTCCCTTGTCAAAGATGAATTGACCATAGGTGTCAGGGTTTATTTCCGGATTCTCTATTCTGTTCCATTGGTCTGTCTGTCTGTTTTGATACCAGTACCACACTGTTTTGATGACTGTGGCTTTGTAGTATTTCTTGAAGTCTGGGAGAGTTATGCCTCCTGCTTGGTTTTTGTTTCTCAGGATTGCTTTGGCGGTTCTGGGTCTTTTGTTGTACCATATAAATGTTTGGATTGTTTTTTTCTGTTCTTTAGACTCAATTTCTGCTGTCCTATCTTCGAGTTTGTTAATTTTTTTTTTTTTTGGCTTTTTAGGGCCACACCCATGACATATGGCAGTTCCCAGGCTAGGGGTCGAATTGGAGCTACAGCTGCCACCCTACACCACTGCCATAGCAACGAGGGATCCAAGCCGTTTATGTGACCTACACCGCAATTCATGGCAACATCAGATCCCCAACCCACTAAGCAAGGCCAGGGATTGGACCCACATCCTCATGGATAGTATTTGGATTCGTTTCCAGTGTTCCACAATGGGAACTCCCTAAGTTTGTTAATTTTTAATTCTGCCCGCTCAAATCTACCTTTGAAGCCCTCCAGTTAATTTTTTACTCCAGCCGTTATACTCTTCAATTCCAGAATTTCTTTTTCCACCAGGTTTTCTCTTTATTGATATTTCCATTTTGTTCACAAATCATTTTCTTGACTTTCTCTACATCTTCCTTTAGTTCTTTGGGTATCTTTAGGACAATTGTTTTAGAGACTTTGTCTAGTATATCTACCATTATGTCTTTTATAGGAACAGTTTGTGTTGATTTATTTTTTCCTTTGAGTAGGCCATACATTCCTATTTTTTTGTACACATTGCAATTTTGGTTCAGCATTGGACATTGGAATTTAATAATGTAACTTTGGGAAATCAGATTTTCTCCCTTCTTAGGATTTGTTGCTTATATTTATATTTATATTTTTTACAGGCTGTCTCTGTGCCAAAGATCAGCCTGAGGTGTAAATTTAAGGTCTTTTCAGGTCTTTTCAGGTATTTTCTTAGCCTTTTCCCGGGATTGCACAGTCAGCTTCTAAATTTCTCCATATAGACAGTAGTTTTTGAATGTTCTAGTCTTTAATGTCTGTCTCCTAAAAGGGAAAAAAATGAAAAAATGAAGCGGGGGAGAAGACTACTAGCTCTTTAAAGACCCTGGAAATCACTTCAGCTGGCAGGGAGGGGCTTGCCTCAGGGGAGGGTAGGTGTAGCAACAATGGCTAACCCCCCTCTTTGCACCTCCATGATCAGAAGTAGCAATCAGTGATGAGAGTACAGATCCCCCAATATTTGGAGGACAGAGTCCTTTTTGACCACCCTGGCTCCTGTGTGAAAAGCGCTTCCAGGAACACATATGTAGCTGCCAGGCACATGGCTAGGCATGGGAACTGGGTAGTTGTTACTGTGCTAAGTGCTGAAATTGGCCAAAATTAACCATAACTTACCATCCAAGTCATTCCCTGAAGGTTTCAAACCTTCAATAGACTTCAGTGTTCTAGAATAGTTACACCAGACACATTCTGACAGTGCAATCATTGTCTAGGTGGAGAGACAGATTCCTGGTGCTTCCTACTCCACTGTCTTCCCAGAGTCTTCTTCAATTTATATTTAAGATTTAGTAAGGAGATTGCCTCACAGGCTGTGCTGGCACCAACCTGAGTGCAGCTGCATCAAAGTAAGTTCAGGGGGACAGTGTAGTTAGACAGAGGGAAACGGTGAGTTTAACCTTACTGAATCTACTTCAGTTTCCTTGTTTTGGATGGGCCTCAGAACTAACCATATGCTGGTGAGAGGAACATGGAAAGAAGCTGCATTGACAATAGAGTGACTGTCAAAGGGCCAGAGGTGATGAAAGATGAGGTGATTCCATGGTAGAGCCCAAGGGAGACATAGCCTAAGCCAGGGAGTAGACAGCACAAATGACATTTAGCAGTGTCTGCAGCAGCAGCAGCAACAACTGGGAGGAGGTCCAATCATTCAGGGAGCATGCTAGACCCAGCATAATCTGAGAAATCAGATGATGGGCTCATAGCAGCCATAGGCTTCAGCAGACTCCACCAGCTGAATACCCAGAGCTGGACCAGTTAACTTTCCATAGCCCAGGCAGACCAGATGGCTGCTCCCCACGAGAGGCCAGCGTAGAGCTTTAGGATGCTATGTGGACATCTGGGTCCAGCTCCCCAGCTGCTTCCACATGATCACATAAGCTTCCACGCCACATTTCTTCCCAGGAACTATCATGGGGATTAAGCTCTTTTTAAATTTAAAGGCAATTAATCTAAAGCACGACTCTTTAAACTTATCAGACTAATTTTCCAATGTAGGCTTTCTTTCTTAAATCCAAAACAAGATTTTTGTTACTAAGCGGAAATGATCAAATCAAGGACAAGATAAAATATCGAAGCATTAATGACAGTAATACCTTTGCAGTGGAATCACAAATTTATTCACATTTTACACTCACATTTTATATTAGTCCCCGAATCACTTAACTTCTCTTTTTCTTCCTTTTTTGGCTGCCCCTCAGGATATGGAGTTCCCTGGCTAGGGATCAGTTCCGAGTCACAGTTGTGACCTACGTGGCAGCTGCAGCAGCACCATATCCTTAACCCATGGTGCTTGGCTGCATTTCTGTGCTCCAGAGTTGCTGCTGATCTTGTGCCACGGTGGGAACTCCCATTTAACTCTTATTGAGTGACTAAATGAATGAATGAGTGAATGAATGAATGAAGCTCCTAAAAATCATGTATTAAATAAAATTATTTTGGGATGGGGAAGCACTACTGTAAAATATCTTAAAAATAAGGTGATTATTGACATAACTTCTGATATAGTAAGATATTATTTATCCACTTCCCATCTCAGCATCTCTGTGTTTACTGTTCCTTCATCCTGGAATGTTCTTCCCTCAAATGCTTGAGTGGCTAATCCTTTACTTCTTCACATGTTTATTTAAGTCATTTTCTTAGGGAGGATGTTTTTTCTCCACTATATAATATTCCAGCCATTTTAAGTCTTTCAAACAAATAACTCCAAAATTGAGTGGCTTAACATGAAAAGTGTTTATTTTTTACTTCTATCTTGGTCTGGGCACAGGTTATATATTCTGTTTTTCTCCACCAGTGCTCAGAAAGTCAGACATCTTCTATGTTGTAATGCTGCCATCTTTCAATACATGGCCTTCATGGTGTAGGGAAGGGGGAAGAGGAGATAGAAGGTACATTGTATAATTAACCATCTCAGTCTAGAAATGATCCACCTTAATTCTGCTCACACTTCTTTGGATAGAGCTAGTTACATGACCACTTAAAGCAGCCTGGTAAATATAGGAGCACATAGTGGTTTGTAAACACCAATACATTTGGCTTCTGGTCACCAAATATCCATTTGTTCCCTTTTTCCCTGTGGCAGACAATGAGCTAAGTGCCCCCCGATGAATCACATCCTTATAAAATGCCTTTCCTTGAGTGTGGGTGAGATCTGTGACTTGCTTCTAGCCAACAAAATATGGCAGACATAAATAGAATATTACTCCCTTAAGTTATGTTATAAAAGACTCTGTCTTAGAATATTGGAAAGATAGATTCTCCCACTGGCTTTGAAGACACCGATGCCATTAGTTCTATAGCCATAAAGAAATGAATTCTGCCAACACACTGAGTGAGTGGATTTTTCCACAGTCAAGCCTTCAGAGGAGAATGTAACCCAGCAGACATCTTGTGAGTCCATGAGCAGATGTCCCAGTTAAGCTCTGCCCATATTTTCAACTCACAGAAACTATGAGATAATACATGTGTGCTGTGTTAAGCTACTAAGTTTGTGGTAATTTGTTATGCAGCACTAGAAAATCAATACATCCTTGTATTTAAAAAACATTCATTGTCTCACTGAAGAAGACAATATAGTCATTTTTTTCTCTAGATCTTCGGGTGATGTGTCATTCTCTCCATCAAGTTTAGATGTGGTGACTTACGGTCTGAAATCTTATACATAATGATACTATATAATGATGGCCACCCTCAGTAGAGACTAACAGTGGAAAACAAGAGTAGAAGACACAGCAGCCTCTTGTCCAGAGTAACTCCAAGATCCTATTTGTAGACACTGTGATATATCCCCACTTGCCCTGGCAGTTTGGGTAGTTTCATATTAAATTTGGACATCAACCCCTCTATCTCCCTCCATCTTTCCCTTTTCTCCTCTGTGAAGTTTCTTTCCCATTACCCTCCCTGGCTACGTATAAAATGAGAAGCAATATGTGGGATCTCCTTGGCTGGGAGTCTATAGCATTCAAAACCTGCTTCCTCACATGGAAAATTGTTTTGAATCTTGAACAGATAAATAACTTTTTGTCCAGGCTAATAGTTTTTCTGGCAAGATAATTTCCTCTAAAATAAATAGGTTTCTGACCTTTTTGCTTCCTGTCAGATACATGTGCCAGTAACTATACCCAAAGTGTTTTTCTTTTCTTTTCTTCTTTTTAAAGCTGCACCTGCAGCATATGGAAGTTTCCCAGGCTAGGAGTCTAATTAGCACTACAGCTGCCGGCCTACACCACAGCTCATGACAATGTTGGATCCTTAACCTACTGAGCCAGGCCAGGGATCGAACCCATGTCTTCTTGGATCCTAGTCAGGTTTGTTACCGCTGAGCCACAACGGGAACTCCCAAAGTGTTTTTCTAAGTGTAATATTTAAACCTTTCTTAACTTCATGGTAGCCATGAAGTTATAGGACCACATCCTCAAATTTTATCTTTTCCCTGCCTGAGTTTTACTGGGACTTAGTCTTTCAAAGCTTTTATAAATTCCATCTTTTACTGTTTGGAATCTAAAAACAGTCAGCTTTTCCACCTCTGCAAACATGGACATTTCTAGACCTTCTGTAATCTCTCATTTATTTTTGAAAACTGGCCACTCCTTTCCTGAACTCGTATCTTTTTTTGTAGTACTTCCAAATGCAACCAGTAGTTTCTATCACTTACTAATTGATTCTTTCCAATCACTTATCTTAGCGCTGCTGACTCAGTGGCACAAGTTATGTTATCAACAGTAACATTTTACTAATTGTTTTGCCACTGCATAAAATTATCACCATCTTTCTAGCCTCCAATATTACTTTTTTCCTTACTTGCTACTGCACACTTAAATAAATGCCATATATTTTAGGTTTTAATTGTAGCAATATCCTGTTTCAAGGTATCAATTTCCTTTGTAGTCGAGATCGTTAATACTGGCTGCTCTAAAAAATAACCCCTGACTATAAGTAATTTAACAGCTTATTTCTTGCCCTCATCATAGTCTTATATCAGTTAGTCAGCTTTCCCCCAAGTGATGGTTCAGGGAACAGGCTCCTTCCATCTTGAAATGACACCATTTCAACATGTGGCCTCTGTGGTATCCGGTGAAGGGGAAGAGATTGAGAGAAGTCACAGTGGATTTTTAACCTCCCCTGCCAGAAGTGACACCCATCATGGCTGCTTAAATTCTATTTGCCGGAAGTAGTCACACAGCTACCCTAAATGCAAAGGAGACTGGAAAATGTATAGGAACATATGAGTATTATAAACACTGACATTTTCTGCCACATTTTATTATTTGATCTCTCCTTCCCTACTCCATTATAATATAAGCTTCACAAGGGTGGGGATCTTTATTCTGAACTTCTCTTCTGTATCCTCAACACTTAGAAGAATGCCTGGCTCATAGGAAATGGTTATTAATTAACCATTTAATAACCATTATTTACTTAGAGAATATGTGAAAAGGAGAATCCAGTGCTTCTTAACATTAGTAGTGAGTGAGAAATTGGAAGAAAATAAAAAAGGATTCTGGAGTTCCCGTTGTGGCTCAGCAGATTAAGTACCCAACATTGTCTCTGTGAGGGTGAGGGTTCCGTCCCTGGCCTTGTAGTCCTGTGAGGTGAAAAAACTATTTCAACTCCATGTTAGGAATCATTACCCAACATAGAATTGACCAGCTTGTGAAATACTGAGTTTTCCTCATGGGTCCAGCTCAAGAAGAGGCTAAATGACAACCAGTCAGGGATCCTGTGAAGGGGAGACTCTATCTTGGGTAGTGGTGGTGATGGGGATAGGGAGTGAGATATAAAAGAAGCTAACTTTGTTTTTTCTTCATAATTTTTTAAACATAAATTTTATTGGAGTAGACTTGACCTACAAAGTTGTGTTACGTTCAGGTGCACAGCAAAGCAAGTCAGTTATACTTACTTACATATATCCATTCCTTTTCAGATTCTTTCCCCGTATAGGTTATTACACAGCATTGAATAGGTTACCCTGTGCTATACAGTAGGTCTTTGTTACCCCTTCATTTTATATATAGTGGTGTGCATATGTCAGTCCCAACCCTCTAGTTTATCACTCCCCCACCCACAGTTCCCCTTTGGTAATCAAAAATTTGGTTTTAAAATCTTTGAGTCTGTTTCTGCTTTGTAAGTTCTTTATATTATTTTTCATTAGATTCCACACATTAGTGATCTCATGTATTTGTCTTTGACTTACTTCACTTAGTGTAATTTGTAGGTCCATCCATGTTACTGCAAATGACATTATTTCATTCTTTTTTTTTTTGGCCTTTTTTTAGGCCACACCTGTGGCATATGGAAGATCCTAGGCTAGGGGTCTATTTCATTCTTTTTAATGGCAGAATAATATTCCATTGTGTATATGTACCACATCATCTTTATCCAGTCCTCTGTTGATGGAAGTTTAGGTTGCTTTCATGTCTAAGCTATTGTAAATAGTGCTGCCATGAACATGGAGGTGGATGCATCTTTTTGAGTTATGGTTTTCTCTGGATAGATGCCCAGGAGTGGGATTGCTGGATCATATGAGAGTTCTATATTTATTTTTTAAAAGAACCTCCATGCTGTTCTCCATAGTGGTTGCACCAATGTATAGTCCCACCAACAGTGTAGGAGGGTTCTAAACCTAAACTTTACACACTTTTGAAAGTCTGAGATTTTACTATTAATCCTTCTTGAAGCCTCAGCCTCATGTTTAATGCCTGATATATAGAAAGTTTTAAAGATATATGGGACCCAGGTGAGAAATACATTTTGGATTAAAAAAAAAAAAAAAACTAGGGGCAGCAAGAATGATCCATTTTAGCTCTATTTACTTTTATGCCTTTTCGTTTTGGTTTAAAACTGGATTGTAACATAGTGGTTAATCAATACAGGAGGTTAAAAGTTCACAGGTGTGGGGTTGCTGGGTCTAGAACAAGTTGTAGAAAGAGAACATCAGTCAGGAAATATCTCTAGCGATCCCTATTCCAGTAGGTACAAGAATAGGACTTTTTTTTTTTTTGGTGGTGGTGGTGGTGGTGATGTGTGTGCGCGGTTCATCAGTTCTTTGGGATAGCTTAGCAATGATGCCTGGGATGGACAGATCCAGAGGACTAAATGACTCAGGACTTTTGGGGACCTGTGACAGAACAACTGAAACTGACTTGAGGGGAATAGGAGGGGGAATTATTGCCTTCCAGGATAAAGTTCACTTCAGACATATTTGCCTCTAAGGACTCAAAGGTATCCTTCCCTCTCCCTCCGCTTTCCTTCCCTTGAAGTTGACTTCATTCACACGCATCGGTGGTGCTTTTCACTGGCTTATATCCTTCCAAAATATTTAGTCTAGTTTAAAGGGCTTCTTTTTCTGAACTGATTCAGCAAAACCTCCAGATTGAGATCCTGGACCAATATGCCCATCCTAGAACCACGCACTGAGGTCTGGAATAAGATGACTGGCCAATTCTGGGGAGTGAGGGTGGAGGTGTCAGTATCCTGGAATCACAAAGACTCGTGGGCGAGGGGGGAGGGGCAGTTCCCAAAGGAAAAATCAATAGCTGTTCTGAGAAAAGGGGGGAGAAATGGATAGTACTGAAAGTACATACTCAAAAATCCCCACATAACAGATATCCATTATTTTGGGGAAAATGTTTTAGGACTTCCTCATGGGCGACTCTTTCCCTTAGTACGGATAGATATCATGCATAGGGGGCAATATTATATTTGAGCGTTTTTACTTTTTCCCTTAAATGAGACTGAGTCAATGAGGATGCTACCAAAAAAGTAAACAGAAAGCAAAATGTATTAATACGGTAATTTTAAATTTGAGTGCCCTCTTTAGGCAAAGTAGCTCGGAACGCTTTCAATAATCCATTTTTAATCGTGACCACACCCCGTGTAGGTGACATGAGCATTACCGTCCTGCCCTTGCAGTTGGGGAAATCGAGGCATGGCACTTCTCCACTCAGCCTTCCGGTGGGATTTAGGAAGAGTCCAGCCTGCTTGACCTTAGAGGGTCTCCTTCTTTCTGCGCGGCGCCTCTCAGAACCCTCATGTCCTTCGGCGTCGCAGAAGGAGAGCAGCTCCGGCTCCGCCGCAGCCTCGGGATTCGTCCTTCGCCCATCTGCACCCGCCCCGCTCTCCCGCACCTTCCTCTGGAAGGTCCAGCTGGACAAGGTCTGGCTGTCCCTCCCGTCTTCTCCCCAGGTCCCTCCCGCCTCCCTCCCCCGGTCCTCGACGTGTAGGAAGCCCCCAGCCTAGAGCTCCGCAGGGAGGTGCGGGCAGATGCCGCCCAGGCGTCCTGCGGGAGGGGCGCTGGCGCAGCCAGAGGTGAGCGGTCCGCACCCTTCGCCCCTCCGAGGGCCAGGGCTCCGGGGCTGGGGCTGGCACCCGGGCACGCTGGGACCGAGGAAGGTGGCGGCGGGAGGAAGGCCGGGCGAGCCCGCGGGGAGCGGCGAGAGGGGGCGACGCGGACCCGCCGGCGCGCGGCTCTCGGGCGACGCCTGGAGAACGAGCAGCGGGGAGCGGGGCGCTGCGGGGCCGCTCGGGGCGGGGCCGCGCCGCGCCGGGGCAACTGAGCTCGGCCGTAAACCTCCTCGGGACGCCCGGACCCCCGGCGCCCTCCCAAGCGCGGGCGGGAGACATGGCTTCGCGCGTCCCCGCCGCCGCTGCTGACTCGACACAATCGGCGGGCCGCGCGGGGGGCGCGGCGTAACCCGGGGGTGGGCGGCGGCGCGGAGCCGCCTGGGGAACTTCGGGCGTCGTTGGGAGCCCAGGAAGATGCCAGCATAAAGGCGAGCCGAGACCCAGCCCGCTGCGGAGGGCGGCGGGAAGAGCTGCTGAGGGGCGCGCCGGGCGCTCTTAGCTCCGCGTTGTGTCTCTTTCTCCGCTTCCTCCGGTCGCGGGGTCGGAGGCGGCCTCGCAGGGTCTCTCGGCCCGGTGGCAGCGGCCCCGCAGCCGGGAGCTGCATGCGGCGCGCGGCGGCGCTCCCGGCCGCCTGCTTTCCCTGCGGCGCGCGCGGACTTGCTGGAAGGCGCCGGGGCCGCGGGTCCCGGCGACTGCAGGGGCGCCCTGCAGCCCCGCCGCCCCGTTCCCACCCGCAGCCCGCGTCGGCGGGCGCCGAGTCCCAGGTGAGTGCGCGGCCCGCGTCCGGCCCTCGCGCCGCAGGTACCGGACAGCGGAAGATGGCTTTGTTTTCCTCCCTTGCGCCCCGGCGCGGTCATTCATTTGACATTTCGGCTTCCGCTGCCCCAAGACGCTGGTGAGAGCCACTGGGACGTGTTTCAAGGTTTGCTTCTTCCAGGGAGCTGAGACTTTTGGGTCCCTCTGAGCATCGCTTGAGGGAAAGGTGGCTTCATTTCATTTTTGGTTTGGAATAGGTTGTGAATATCCTCTGCCTGGGCTTGGGGCCTGGAGGAAACTGGGGCTGCAGATTTAGACGTAGATGTTTCTGAGGACGTGCAACTGCAGAGGTCTGGCTCTTTCATGCCTTGTCTTTTCCTCTATTAGCAGATCTCGGATGTTTTTCCTCGATTATTATTATTAATCTGGGAACATCTCTATAGGCACATTTATTTATTTTAGATTTGGAAGTTTTTGGAAACAATACAGAGAGCTCACAGAGTTACAGGAGCTCAATTGGTATTAAACTTCAGGAAGGCAAGCGTCAGAGATCATCCTTGGTAGAGGTGGACTGTAGCCAAACTTCCCCCGGGGCCTCTAGCTTTTCTGATATGATTTCTGCTTTCACTGTCCTAGAGTTAAGTACACTCTGAATTCTCATTTTATGTGTACCTTTGTCAAAGTGTGAAACTTGTCTTTTCTGGAATAGTTTTTATAGTTTGTCATTTGGAAGAAAAAAATTTTAGCGTAATTAGTAGAGTCCGCTATTAGACCTGGTGAAATTTCATGTATTTGTTTGTTCTACAAGTATGACTTTCATTTTACTATTTCTCCTATTCCCTGAAGGGCTCATTCCTTCTGTTGCCTAGAGAGAGCTGCCCCCCCCCCCCCCAACAGATGGCTGTATGTTCTGAGAGGTTATCTTTAAAATGATACTCCCATTACCTATAAACAAAGAAGAATCAGTTATTGGGCTTATCTTTGCAGTTATTAAAGCAAGATGCCTAATCTGGGTGGGGGTATTCTTAATGGTGTGAAAATCTGAAGTCTGCTAATCTGTTTGGGCATCAGAAGATTTCTGCAGGGATTGTTTATACAGTGTGGGAGACAGATGGCATCCTGTGCAGACAAGAGCAGCCCAGCATAAAGGGTCATTGTATTCCTCAGAAATTATTCACTTCACTCTTGGGACATAGGGTAGGGTAGGGAAAGATGCAATTTTGATCTTCCAAAGGACGTATTATAACCTTACCATCCAGCAGCCTAACCAGTTCGTGTACTCTTTTTTTTGGTCATTTCTTTGTCTCTTCAAAAAGTCATTATTGAACTCTTTGTTTTGATTATTCTTTTGGCACGTTTTGGCCTCAGCTGTGGTTGTGTGAAGCAGTTTAGACAGATTAACAACAATGTCTTTGAATTTAAGATTATTGTGCCGTGGGGAAAAGTCATAACTTTCTTAGTTCTTATATACAAATGGCCTCTTGGATTCATAGTGTCTCCTAGATGGAAAGACTTTCGTCCGTCCGATCTGCATGAATTCAAAAGGAGTTGCTTCCAGCATCTCCATGACAGGTGTTTCCCTGACTCCCAGCATTTGTCCCCAGACTCTCAGCTCTGGGTAGCATGCTACTTTTATAATGCTTAATAGCCTAAGACATTTGCTTTGCCAATCCTTCCATCACATTATTGAGCAGTCTTTGGCAATGAATCTTTCTGAATGACTGTGGAGTCTGTGAAGAAATCAAAGTCATTCTGAACACTTGAGATAAGCCAGCTGGAGGCCTTTCTGCTCCTACAGCCATTATAGATTCTTTATGTGCTGTAGATTCCCACTAGATTGCAAAATTAGTCTTCCTTCTGTGTGAATGTGAGGGAAAATATTCCAGTAAGTTAATATTCACCAGCCACAGAACTAAATTTAATGAAGAACATGAGCAGTGTTTGACCCAACAGGAAGTGTGGGGTAAAAGTAAGCACTGGCTTTGTTTAACTTGGAACTTGGAACTGTGATCTTGGGAGAAAAAACGTATTTTCTTACTTTTTTCAAATCTTTCTGCACCACTGATCTCAGCAAAAGGCAAAGAAACTAAGGTTGTTACCTGTAGCTGAGGACAGATGCCATTGCCTTTTCTTCTGGATCAATGTGTGTCTCTGAAGAGGTGGCTTTTGGGCTCTGTCCAGGTTCAGCGTGTGCCCTGACATCAACAAAAAAGTCTAATATTCAAATTCAGATTGTTAAATCTGCAGCTGGTATCTGTGTACCTTCTCACCAGGTTGCTGTTTTTCTTGTGAGGCATTCCTTTATGAGAAAGCCAAGGCACCAGGCCTGGGGCTTGCTAGGCACCTGGCTTGCATCCACATTTTAGTGTGTTGCTGCCTGCTTTCTTGAGTAAAAATGGAACCAGGTTTGCACAGATGGGGGGGTGGGGGGGGTGGGGGTGGGAATGGCAGGGTAGAGTGAAAACCTTTCTGGCTCTGTTGTCAAAAGCCAGGCCTGGCCTGAAAGAGGACTATATTTGAAGTTTGGTTGCCTAGCAGAGGCAGAATTTCTTCTTTACACACAGGATGCCTTTTGCATTGGAAGATGAATAAAGGATTAGGAGGGTAATCACACCTCCTGGTTTGCCTGTAGTTTGCCCAAATAATTCCTGTCGACCTATCTGAATTATCAAATGTATCTCCTTTCACATTTAAAAGTGCCCTGGTTTGGATGATAAATTTTATGATCACCTTAGATATTCACTGTTTTCTTCACCACCCTCTCTTGGCTTCAGATTTTGAGTATAGCTTTATTTCAGTCTTTAATTTGTGAAATGCAAAGATAAGAAAGGTAAAAAAAAAGTTTTAAATAAAAAAATGCACAGGGAAGAAAGAAATAGGGAAGACAAAAAAAATTGGTAATTGGAGCTTGTCACATATTTACATGTAAAAGAAATAAAATAGTTTTGTCCTAGCCGTATTGTGTCTCCTCTAGCTCTAAGCCCATGTTATTATTGTCTTAAAGCACAATAAAAATTAACACCTATTTACCTAGGACTGACACAAATTGAAACAACTCCTGTAATTTGGGAGAGCAGCTTCACCAAAACCTGTTTGCAGATGTGATGGGTGCGTGGCTCTTTGGGATATGAATGCAAGTTTTGAGATTTAGTGTTTGTGTAAGTTCTTGGAATTTCCTAGGAGTCCAGAACACATGTGTTGTTGTGAAAACTTGACTCCACATTCTCCTAGTTTCTAAGCCCCCTGGGCCATGAGGATAATAGAGGAGCCTTTGTTTTCTGCTCTCTCTTCTGACTACAGGCTTGAGTTTGGGTCTCAGCTTTTCAGACAAAGGACTTGCAGAGAAGAACTTGGCGTGCCCATTCACCACATGAACATTCTCATAGGGATTGGAAATTGTACAGGTGACCTGGTGGGGGTTTGGGTTCCAAAGCTAGATCTATGAAGCTTGTGGCACGAACTTCTGCAACAATGGCTATGCTCATTGGCTAAAGAATTGCTGTTTGAAAGAGTTCAGTTTGCAGTGCCAGTAAGTGTTAATTTTGGCTGTCACTCTTTCCACACCCACTCCACTAAGATCCTTAAAAGCTTGATCAGCATGCTTGAAGGAGAAGAATCTTATGTGTTTCCTTTATAAGTAGGATGAACATGTAATTATTTTTGTCCAGACAAGGAGACTTTTAAAAGTAAAGGGAGATATGAACTGGAAGGGGCATGAGATTAAAAATATAAAATGGTGCTATTCCAGGAAATACATGATATATGGTTGTCTTAAATTATCATTAACTTTTATGTGAAGAATACTCATGTGTTGGAGTTCCCATTGGCTCAGTGGTTAATGAGTCTGACTGGGAACCATGATGTTGCGGGTTCAATCCCTGGCCTTGCTCAGTGGGTTAAGGATCCGGCGTTGCCGTAAGCTGTGGTGTGTAGGTTGCAGACTCAGCTCGGATCCCGCATTGCTGTGGCTCTGGTGTAGGCCGGTGGCTACAGCTCTGGTTGGACCCCTAGCTTGGGAACCTCCATATGCCGTGGGAGTGGCCCAAGAAATGGCAAAAAGACAAAAAGACAAAAAAAAAGAATACTCATGTGATAAAAAAATATCCTTAGCTGCTTCTACATTTGTTCAACATACATGTTTAAGGTGTGCATGCATACATGTGTATGTGTGTGTACACAAACACTGATCGTATGTCTATAGATATGTCCATTGTGGGGTTGAAATTAACCATTTAAGAAGACCTGGTCATTTGGAAACTTGTGGCTTTCATCATCTCTCATGGATTGACTTTTAAACTAAAAAAAGACCAGCTTCTCTAAACTTTAAATCATCTTCTGACCTTGTATGGTTCTCTTGCTTAAATCATTTGATGGTTCTCCATTTTCTGTTTTAGTTCTTTTTTTTTTTTTCCTGTCTTTTTTTTTAGGGCCACACCTCATGGCATATGGAAGTTCCCAGGCTAGAAGTCAAGGCCACCGGCCTATGCCACAGCCACAGCAATGCCAGATCCAAGCCGTGTCTGTGGGCTACATTGCAGCTCACAGCAACACAGGATCTTTAATCCACTGAGCAGGGCCAGGGATCGAACTTGAATCCTCATGGATACTAGTTGGGTCCATTACCCCTGAGCCACAACGGGAACTCCCTCTGTTTTAATCTTAAAGCAAGATCCACAGATAAGCTTGGTGGTTAGAAAGGAAAAGCAATGAAAAAATTCCACTCATTCATTCATTCAACTACTATTTATTAAGGGATATACCAATGAATAAAACAAAGATCCTTGCCCCTGTGAGGTTTTTATTCCATTGGGAGTGGAAGGGTGGGAATGGGAAATGCACAATAAACCACATAAATAAGTAAATTATATAGAAGGAGGTAAGTGCTTTGGAAGAAAGGAAGTAGAACAGGATAAATGTAGTGCCCTTCCTGAAGAAAGAGACCTTAAACAAAGACTTAAAAGGGAGCAAGAGAAGTCACTCATGCAGATTCTTGAGGGAGAGTGTTCCAGGCAGAGGGAGCAGCCGGTGTGAAGGCTTGAAGATGAGAATGTTTGGCTGTGTTCAAAGATTAGCAAGAGGACTGACATGAGAGCAGGGGGAGGGGGTGATGGGGGGAGTTGGAAATGTGAATCAGAAGGGTGGTGTAGGAGTGGGAGAACATGTAGAACCTTAATATATGAGAGTATTATTTCAGCAGAAATCCTATTATGTTCTTAAAAGTTATTATGGTATTAAAATTGTGTTTGTGTTATGAAGACTGCACTGGTCAACATAGCTTATTACATTTCATAAATGGTACACTTAGTCTTGGTTAATGTACTTTTTATGTCATTTGCTTATGTTTATTTGTTAAAATAACATACTTTGTTGTCACTGGCCTTGACTCGTATCTCCATTTCACAAAAATAGATCAGTGACTCAAGAGTGGTTCACTGAGGTGTACAAAATAATGATGAAAATGGTAATGTAAATGCTGTAGTTCAGAATGTCATAAACATACGTAGAGAGCTGAATCCCATTCCAAATATGAAATGTGAATTTGTATGTGTAAAAACAGGGGAATTTGTGAGAGTGATGATTTCAGAACAGTAGCTGAAATTGAAAAGTGCAAGTGGAAGTATGACAAGGATTATCTCGAAACTGCTTTTTAAGGAGTTTACCATCCATTTGCTTCTAGTCCCTGGTCATTGCCTGTTAGGAAACTTTGTCCAATAGTGGCGTGAAGCCATGGATGTTTTGGTGTCATTTTCAAACAAAGCACAGTGGCTTCTCTGTTACGCTATCGAAGTTTCCCAGGACGAGTACACAATAATGCGTTCCATTACAAAATTAGTGTATGATACTGCTAACGGTCGGTAAGAGATTCAATAAAACTCTGGCAGCATCATTAAAGGATCCTTGTCACCAAAGTAAGTATAAGTCATTTTATTGAAGAGGCACTTGGAAAATCAGCTGGAAAGTTAAAGACAAACATTATCTTTAGAGAGAACCCAGAAGTTATCGGCAGAATTCCTTTGTCAGATGACCCGGGCGTGCTGTTGCATAATATCAGTGGAGGAGAGTGTGGAAGAGCGATTACTACCCAGCACATGCTAGTAGATAGTTCACTTTATGGTTGGATGGAACCACCCATGTCATGCAGAGAATGAATCAGCTTTTGGCATTTGTTCAGGGAGGAGCGCTTGGTGATGCTTTGTTTATTTATCCCCAAAAACTCGTGCTATAGGGGAAGAGATTTTTCTTTTGGTTAACCACAATGCATGAGACTACAAGGGTCCTCACAGGACTGACTGAGCACAAGGCGCACATACAGATAAGAAAGTGATGGCTTCATGACGAAGAAAGTTGTACCTGGAAGCCAGTCCACATGCCCTCCATTCACAGAGAAGATGGAGTGCCTTCTGACCTTGAAGAAATACTAAAAGAAAGCGGAAATTGGATGCAGCTAAATTGCAGCCCCCGAGTATCTGCATGTACTGTGCAAATGATGGGCAGGAAGTATAAGGCTGCTTCTCCGAGCTGATGTCCTCTGGCTGTTTAGGGGGAAGGTGCTCACACGATATTTTATCTGTGGTGTAAGATATCCGTGGAGCCAGAAAAATGTTTCTTCATCCCTGTTTAGAAATGCTTTCTCTTGTATCAAGTGGCATACCTCTGTACTGTACTCAGCCCACAGGGAACCATATCAAGGGCAAGGAGGGAAGGAAGAAGTGTTAACAAATAGAACATCTGCCCCTATTCTGTAACGAAGACATTTTTTCGTTAGAGAGAGTTGGAGGTCCTTACTGGCCATGAAGGGTTAAGGAGGTAATGTTTTCAGTAATGGACAGCCCTTTAAATAATAAGCCTATTAATGTTTTCAGTAATGGACAGCCCTTTAAATAATAAGCCTATTACCTCTCAGTGACCTATTGGAAAAATAAGAGCACAAAGAAATAGAACTTAGATCCAAGAACGTTGATGAGGAGAGAGTAAAGTATATACTTAGTATTTGAGAGCATGTAGAGAACCACCATGAGAGGAACCCAGCTTTTCAGATTTTGTGTTAGGATGCTGGCTGGCCGGGAGTACAGGATAAAGGAGGTGGAAAAGTCTGACAATTGGACATGGCCTTTGTCACCCTTTTGCCTTAGGCTTGGCTTCATTTCAGTCAAATGGACTTGATACTTGAAGGTTTTCAGAACATGATCTAGGTTGTCTTCGACCTAACCTGGAAAAAAATAAATGATCTCTAGTGGTCTTGAATTCCTCCTTCCCTCCTCCCTCTCTTCCTCCCCCCTCCCGCCTCTCTCTCTTCCATTGTTCTTTCCCTCTTTATGCTGTTGAGGTTGCATCTTTAAGCTGGAAGATACTTGAGAGCTCATTTCCTATATGCCCATGTCTTTTGGCAAATGTATATACTATATGGAGCAAGAGGGATAAAGGCCTCTAGGGAAGTTCTGTTCCTTGCTCAGCTAACCCACTCTAAGGTGGAGTATCCAATTATAGCACACATTTAAATCTGAACTCCCATTCTTCAATAAAGATCCATTTCTTCATTTTTTTTGGACTTTAATAAAGATGGAGTCATTGTCTTTTGTGTAATAACTCTTCTATAGTGATGGCCATTATTCCATTCTAGGACAGAAGTCATTCATGCATTATTCATTGAGCAGACCTTGAGAGCCTGATATGTGCCAGACTCTGTGCTAAGTGATAGGTATAAAAGAGGTCAATATTCAGACCTGGTCCTGATCAGAAAAAACAGAGAATCTAGTAGGAAACAGCCAACAAATATATAGATAAACAAGTAAATATATAATTGCAAAGTGCACGTGGCAGAAATGTTTACATTTGTTAAATCAGGGTGGTGGTATTTGGGCTACTGTTATATTAACTTATAAACTATGAATTTTTGAGTGCATTTTTGAAATATTTCCTAAGTATAAAATGAAAAAGCATAGTTGGAAGTGTAATAAGTGCCTTGTAGAGGAAGACCTTGATAGAAAAGGGAATGTAACCGAGACTTCCTTTATTTACATGGGATGGTCAGGGAAGATCTGGAGTGTAATTCATCACTTGCCTGGATGAGAGGAATGAGGATAATTTGGGCAATGTTCAGAGAGAGTCACAAAGATGATTGGTGACAGAGGTGAAAATAAGACCCACGAGAGCAATCTCAAAGAACTGGGATGCTGAGCAGCTGTGGAATTTAACCTGGTGCAATGATTCATGCTCTCTTTTTCTTAATTTTATAGAGACTTCTACACATCCACATTCTCTTCACTCATTTCTCGTGTCAACATCAGTCAAGGCAAATCATTTAGGTTAGAATTTTGTATTGGGGGAAATTGAAATTTTGCTCTGCTGTTGAAAAGTTAGAAGGGATCTGAGAGGCGAACTAGTTCAGCCCTCTTGTGAAGGAATATCTCTAATGTTTTCAGCAGCTGGCATCAGGTTTTTAAAAGAGCATTTCCATGCTTCTTCCACCCATAATGGGGTGGTGGTGAGTGGGGTTCTCTGGTTTACTTCAGTCAGGCAGGTCTTCTTTTTGTTCTATAAATACTCCATTCTCATCCCCACCTCACACTTTTACCTCAGGAAGCACTTCCCACTGGAATGCCCACCAATTCTATTTAGTCTTCTGTAAGTCATTTAAAAATTGTGGTTTTCGTAATTTTTTCCTCATTGTACCCTTCTGAAGAATATGGCATTTCCAGAAGGAAACGTAGCTTCCTCTATTATGATTGGCAGTGGGAGTGGGGGTAGAGTGAGCATCCTAATCTGGGAGGCATCAGGACAGTGTGCTTAATTTGGTATCTCCCCCCACCCTGGATGCTGATATGCCCCACTCTTGGGAATCATTATTTTAGAGCAATTAAGATCTTAATTATCTACTGCTTTAGGTTATGCACTATTTATTTTGTTTGCTCTTAGTCTTTTTGCCAACTAGACTTTAAGTACTCCAAAGATACAGAAACTTGGCAGACACCTCTGTATAATGCCCGGTATTGATCATGAAGTGAATACATGCACAATAATCAGTGCCTAATGGCTGAAGGAACCGTGTGTTTCTTTTTCATGGACCATTATGAAAGGTGGTTATTTATAGAAATCAGATATTAACTTGGCACAAATGATAAAAGAGGAACATTTTTGTAGTTTTAAAATGGCAGAAAGTCAAGTATTAGAGGTCTGATTCATTCAGAAAATTCCTATCTCAGAAACCTTCTTTCTTTGTAAGTCTTCTGATTCCTTACTTTTGGAAGAGTAGCCTGTAGACCGGCAGCATCAGCATCATCTAGAAGCCAGACCTACTGAAACAGAATCTGCATTTTATTTTATTTTAGTCCTTTTTAGGGCCGCACCCATGGCATATGGAGGTTCCCAGACTAGGGGTCTAATCGGAGCTGTAGCCGATGGCCTATGCCACAGCCACAGTAATATAGGATCTGAGCCGCATCTGCGACCTACACCACAGCTACAGCAATGCCAGATCCTTAACTCACTGAGCAAGGCCAGGGATTGAACGTTCGTACTCGTGGATGCTAGTCAGATTTGTTTCCATTGAACCACGACTGGAACTTCAGAATCTGCATTTTAATAAGATCCCCAGATGTGTTGTATGCACAGTAAAATTTGAGAACTATTTTTAAGTTTTTATTTAAAAGATTTTTTGGCCACGCCCACAGCAGGCAGAAGTTCCTGGGCTAGGGATCGAACCTTTGCCACAGCAGTAACCAGAGTCACAGCTATGACAACACCAGATCCTTGACCTACTGATCCACCAGCGAACTCTGAGAAGCATTTTTTTTTTTTAATCTAAGAATTCAGAAATTTAGGAGGAGCATTTATCATCAAGGAGAAGTCAGTCTTGGAAACGGTCTATGGTTTCGTTGATCTGTGGATGGGATTCTCAGTGCTTTCTGCTGTGTGGCCTGAAATTACACTTCTTGCCAGGCCAAAAGATGCTTGCTCTGTAGGAGTGCCCCCGAGTAATTTAGGTAAGTGAGTGATACTTAGATATTGGATGTGATGGTGATTACAGGAAGTTGAAGCCGTCGTTAGAGTGAGAAACATGGAGAGCTTGGAAAAAGTAGAGGAACATGGCAGGTGCAACCTGAAACCAAAGATAAGGGAAGAGGTCTTTATGATTAGAAACAATGTCTGACCCTCTGGACTTGAACTTGTTTCAAACTCCAATCCCTGCAGAGCCAGCAGGTCACACCTCGTGGAGTGGTGGGAATGGTGGAGAGACCTTCTTCATCAGAGGGGGAGGAGGTGTCACCATGCAGCTCACCCAGCTGTTGCCGCGTGGGAATTTGGCTTCAACATGGCCACGTAGTTAAATTTTTCACATGAAGCTAAAAATGTAAGTTTGTATATAAAACATCTTTTGAGTGTAGTATGTTGGTAATTAAAATGTTTTTAAAATGGCTCAGGCCAAACAAAATTCATATGTTGCCTGCATCTGTTCTGGAGCAACAAAACATGTGTGGTGGTGTGACTACCTGGCTTTTTTAATGCGGGGCACCAAACGCTGGTAGAGGCATTTTGGTCCTGGTAAGGATCAGTTGGGATCTTTACTAAGTAGAAGAAATAAAAAGACATGAAAGAAGGGAGCTGCATTTGCTTTGAGGACCTGACTTAAAATATATGTCTGAAGGAGGGAAAGGGTTTGTTGCCTAAAGGCATAAAACTTAGGTCCTGTAAAACCTGAAGGGGAAATAAGCATGAGGTTGGGACAAGGGTGGGGAAATGAAGGCACGGAAATTTCTTGGCACCCCCAAGCGAGGATCACACAGTGCAGCAGGGCTGGGAGGCTGGACTACAACTTGGACCTTCTTGTGCTGGGAGAGAGGTGTGACTGGAGGTGGAGTTTGAGTTAATTTGGCATCTCCTTGAACTTGAGTGGCTGCTACTATTTAAAGTTTGCTGGGATTGGATTTTCAGTTAAGGTTTGTCATGGTAAAATTAGCCTTTTACATATTTTGAGAGCAAAAACTAGATGAGGGAATCAAAATTCTTTCCAAAGATTGATTATTGATTATATTTGCTGTTAAAAAAATTAAATTCCTTAAGGGTCAGGTCTGTTTATTATTTATCTTTACATCCCCAGCATCTAGCAGAGTCTGGGTCAGTGATCTTTATTGAATTGTAAGGCAAAATATATTTATTTTCTGTCATGGTGAGTCATTCTGTAGGTATTCATTTTTCTCAAAAAAAATGGCTTGAGCTATAATTCACATACTTTCAAACGTTAAAGTGAACGATTTAGTGGGTTTTAGTATATTTACAAAGTTGTGCAACTGTTACCACTGTGTAATTCCAGAACCTTTTTATTATCCCTGAAAGAAGTCCAGTACTCTTAGCAGTCACTCCCCATTTCCCTTGCCTCCAGCCCCTAGCATCAGTCACTCTAGTTTCTGCCTCTATAGATTTGCCTCTTGTAGACATTTCATAAAAGTGGTATTAAATAATGAAGCCTTTTGTGACTAGCATCTTTCACTTAGCATGATGTTTCCAAGGGCCATCCATTGTAGCATGTATCAGCACTCTATTCTTTCTATAGCCACATAAAATTGTGTTGTATGGATATATAACATTTTGTTTATGCAGTTCATCAATTGATGGACTTTTGAAATATTCTAACATTTTGGCTATTATGAATAATTCTGCTACAAACATTTGTGTAAAAGTTTTTGTGTGGATATATATATTTTTCATTTCTCTTGCGTATACATATACACCTAGGAGTAGAATTGCTGGTAACTCTGTGTTTATCATTTTGAGGATCTGCCAAAGAATTTTCCAAAGTGAGTACACCATTTTACATTCTAATAAGCAATGTATGATGGTACCAATTTCTCCACATCCTTACCAACACTTGTTATTTCTTTTCTTTTTGATTTTAGCCATCCTGGTGGGTATGAAGTGATATTTTGTTGTGGTTTTGATTTGTTTTTCTGTAATTGCTCATGATGTTGAGCATCTTTTCGTGTGGTTATTGACCATTTGTATACATTCTTGGAGAGGTGTCTATTCAATTCCTTTGCTAATTAAAAAAAATTTGTTATTACAGTATAGTTGATTTACAATGTCTTGCCAATTCCTGCTGTACCGCAAATTGACCCAGTCATATATATATATATACACATACACATTCCTTTTCTTAAGTTATCTTCCATCATGGTCTGTCCCAAGACACTAGATATAGTTCCCTGGGCTATACAGTAGGAACTCATTGCTTATCCATTCTAAATGTAATAGTTTGCATCTGTTTATGCCAAACTCCCAGTCCATCCCACTCTCTCCCCTCTACCCCTTGGCAACCACAAGTCTGTTCTCTATGTCTGTGAATCTGTTTCTGTTTTGTAGATCTGTTCATTTGTGCTATATATTAGATTCCACATGTAAGTGATAGTGTATGGTATTTGCCGTTCTCTTTCAGACTTCACTCAGTATGAAAATCTCTAGTTGCATCCATGTTGCTGCAGATGGCATTATTTCATTCTTTTTTATGGCTGAGTAGTATTCCATTGTGTGCATGTACTACATCTTCTTAATCCATTCATCTGTTGATGAACATTTAGGTTGTTTCCATGTCTTGGCTATTGTGAATGGTGCTCCTGTGACTTAGGGGTGCATGCGTCTTTTTGAACTGTGGTTTTGTCTGAATATATGACCAGGAGTGGGATTGGTGAGTCATATGGTAGTTCTATGTTCAGTTTTCTGAGGAACCTCTGTGCTGTTTTCCCTAGTGGTTGTACTGCTTTACATTCCCACCGACAGTGTAGGAGGATTCCCTTTTCTCTACACTCTCTCCAGCATTTGTTATTTGTAGACTTATTAGTGATGGCTATTCTGACTGGTGTGAGGTGGTACCCTCATTGTAGTTTTGATTTGCATTTCTGTAATAACTAGTAATGTTGAGCATTTTTTCATGTGCTTACTGGCCATCTGTATGTCTTCTTTGGAGAAATGACTATCTAGGACTTCTGCTCATTTTTTCATTGGGTTGTTTGGATTTTTTTGTAATTGAGTTGTATGAGTTGTTTGTGTATTTTGGAGATTAAGCCCTTGTTGGTTGCATAGTTTGCAGTTATTTTCTCCCATTCTGTAGGTTGTCTTTTCTTCTTCTTCTTTTTTTTTTTCTTTTTTAGGGGCACATCTGCAGCATGTGGAGGTTCCCAGGCTAGAGGTCCACTGGGAGCTGTAGCCACCAGCCTATGCCACAGCCACAGCAACATGGGGTCCAAGCCGCATCTGTGACCTACACTGCAGCTCACAACAATGCCAGATCCTTAACCCACTGAGCGAGGCCAGGGATCAAACCCACGTCCTAATGGATACTAGTCGGGTTTGTTAACCACTGAGCCATGACGGGAGCTCCTCTTCTTTTTTTTTTTTTTTTTTTTAATGGTTTCCTTTTCTGTGCAAAAGCTTTAAATTTGCTTAGGTCCCATTTTATTTATTTTTGTTTTTATTTCTCTTGCCTTGGGAGAATGACCTAAGGAAACATTTGTATATTTTATGTCAGAGAATGTTTTGCCTCCATTTTCTTCTAGGAGTTTTATGGTGTCATATCTTATGTTTAAGGCTTTAAGCCATTTTGTGTTTATTTTTGTGCATGGTGTGTTTCATTGTTTCATTGATTTAATGCAGCTGTCCAGTTTTTTCAGCACCAACTGCTGAAGAGACTGTCTTTTTCCTATTTTATATTGTTGCCTCTGTTATTCAAGATTAGTTGACCATAGGAGTTTGGGTTTATTTCTGGGCTCTCTATTCTGTTCCATTGATCTGTATGTCGGTTTTTGTACCACTACCACACTGTTTTGATTATTGTAGCTTTATAATATCGTTTGAAGTCTGGGAGAATTATGCCTCCTGCTTTGTTTTTTTCCCCCCTCAGGATTGCTTTGACAATTCTGGGTGTTTTATGGGTCCACATAAATTTTTGGATTATTTGTTATAGTTCTTTGAAAAATGTCATGGGTAATTTAACAGGGATCACATTAAATCTGTAGATTGCATTGGGTGGTATGGTCATTTTAGCAATATTAATTCTGCCAATCCAGGAGCATGGGATAGCTTTCCATTTCTTTTTTTTTTTCTTCTTGTGTTTTTCTTTCTTTTTTGTCTTTATAGGGCCATGTTTATGGCATATGGAGGTTCCCAGGCTAGAGGTCCAATTGGAGCTGTAGCCACTGGCCTACACCAGAGCCACAGCAACACTGTGGTAATGCTGAGCCACCTCTGTGACCTACACCACAGTTCATGATAATGCTGGATTCTTAACCCACTGAGCGAGGCTAGGGATCAAACCTGCATCCTCATGGATACCAGTCAGATTTGTTTCTGCTGAGCCATGACGGGAACTCCTCCATTTCTTTGAATCATTTTTAATTTACTTTATTAATGTTTTATAGTTCTCAGCATATTAGTCTTCACCTCCTTGATCATCCTTTGCAAATTTTATTATTTTTTTATTTTTTATTTTTTTATAATTTTTTTTATTTTCCCACTGTACAGCAAGGGGGTCAGGTTATCCTTACATGTATACATTACAATTACATTTTCCCCCCACCCTTTCTTCTGTTGCAACATGAGTAGCTAGACAAATGCTACTCAGCAGGATCTCCTTGTAAATCTATTCTAAGTTGTGTCTGATAAGCCCAAGCTCCCGATCCCTCCCACTCCCTCCCCCTCCCATCAGGCAGCCACAAGTCTCTTCTCCAAGTCCATGATTTTCTTTTCTGAGGAGATACGTTCATTTGTGCTGGATATTATATTCCAGTTATAAGTGATATCATATGGTATTTGTCTTTGTCTTTCTGGCTCATTTCACTCAGGATGAGATTCTCTAGCTCCATCCATGTTGCTGCAAATGGCATTATGGCATTCTTTTTTATGGCTGAGTAGTATTCCATTGTGTATATATACCACCTCTCCCGAATCCAATCCTCTGTCGATGGACATTTGGGTTGTTTCCATGTCCTGGCTATTGTGAATAGTGCTGCAATGAACATGCGGGTGCACGTGTCTCTTTTAAGTAGAGTTTTGTCCGGATAGATGCCCAAGAGTGGGATTGCGGGGTCATATGGAAGTTCTATGGATAGATTTCTAAGGTATCTCCAAAGTGTTCTCCATCGTGGCTGTACCAGTTTCCATTCCCACCAAGAGTGCAGGAGGGTTCCCTTTTCTCCACAGCCCCTCCAGCACTTGTTATTTGTGGACTTATTAATGATGGCCATTCTGACTGGTGTGAGGTGATATCTCATGGTAGTTTTGATTTGCATTTCTCTTATAACGAGCGATGTTGAGCATTTTTTCATGTGTTTGTTGGCCATCTGTATATCTTCTTTGGAGAAATGTCTATTCAGGTCTTTTGCCCATTTTTCCATTGATTGATTGGCTTATTTGCTGCTGGGTTGTACAAGTTGTTTATATATTCTAGAGATTAAGCCCTTGTCGGTTGCATCATTTGAAACTGTTTTCTCCCCTTCTGTAAGTTGTCTTTTTGTTTTCTTTTGGGTTTCCTTTGCTGTGCAAAAGCTTTTCAGTTGGATGAGGTCCCATGGGTTTATTTTTGCTCTAATTTCTATTGCTCTGGGGGACTGACCTGAGAAAACATTCATGATGTTGATGTCTGAGAGTGTTTTGCCTCTGTTTTCTTCTAGGAGTTTGATGGTGTCCTGTCATATATTTAAGTCTTTCAGCCATTTGGAGTTTATTTGTGTGCATGGTGTGAGGGTGTGTTCTAGTTTCATTGCTTTGCATGCAGCTGTCCAGGTTTCCCAGCAATGCTTGCTGAATAGGCTTTCTTTTTCCCATTTGATGTTCTTGCCTCCCTTGTCAAAGATGAATTGACCATAGGTGTCAGGGTTTATTTCCAGGTTCTCTCTTCTGTTCCATGGGTCTGTCTGTCTGTTTTGATACCAGTACCACACTGTTTTGATGACTGTGGCTTTGTAGTATTTCTTGAAGTCTGGGAGAATTATGCCTCCTGCTTGGTTTTTGTTTCTCAGGATTGCTTTGGCGATGCTGGGTCTTTTGTGGTTCCAAATAAATGTTTGGATTGTTTGTTCTAGTTCTGTGAAACATGTCATGGGTAATTTGATAGGGATTGCATTGAATCTGTAGATTGCTTTGGGTTGTATGGCCATTTTTCCAATATTGATTTTCCCAATGCAGGAGCATGGAATATCTTTCCATTTCTTTCCATCTTCTTTGATTTCTTTGATGAAAGTTTTATAGTTCTCGGCATATAGGTCCTTTCCCTCCTTGGTCAGGTGTATTCCGAGGTATTTAATTTGGTGAAGTGCAATTTTAAAAGGTATCGTATTTTTGTATTCCTTTTCTAATATTTCATTGCTGGTATAGAGAAATGCAACTGACTTCTGAATGTTCATCTTATATCCTGCTACTTTGCTGAATTTATGAATCAGTTCAAGTAGTTTTGGGGTTGAGTCCTTCGGGTTTTCTATGTATAGTATCATGTCATCTGCATACAGTGACAGTTTGATCTCTTCTCTTCCTATATGGATGCCTTTGATTTCTTTTGTTTGTCTAATTGCTGTGGCTAGGCCTTCCAAAACGATGTTGAAGAGCAGTGGTGAGAGTGGGCATCCCTGTCTTGTTCCAGATTTGAGGGAGAAGGCTTTCAGCTTTTCTCCATTGAGTATTATATTTGCTGTGGGTTTCTCATAAATGGCTTTGATTATATTCAGGAATGTTCCCTCTATACCCATTTTGGCGAGGGTCTTGATCATGAATGGATGTTGGACTTTGTCACATGCTTTTTCTGCGTCTATTGAGATGATCATATGATTTTTGACTTTTTTTTTTGTTAATGTGGTGTATGATGCTGATTGATTTGCGTATGTTGAACCATCCTAGTGAACCTGGGATGAACCCAACCTGGTCATGGTGTATAGTTTTTTTGGTATGTTGGATTCGGTTGGCTAAGATTTTGTGGAGAATTTTTGCATCTGTATTCATCAATGATATTGGCCTTTGCTAATTTTAAAATAAGTTTATTTATTTAAATTTTTTTTTGTGTTGTGCAACTTTTTTAAAAAAAATTCTGATCAATTATAATGGAAAAAAACCATAAAATTAAAAAAAAAAGGTGATCAAACCAAAATAACCCATTTTGGATAGCAGGCCCTTATGAGATATATGACTTGAAAATATTTTTTCTGTTTCGTGGCTTGTCTCTTGATAGTGTTTTCTGAAGCACAAAAGTTTGTATTTTTGATTAAATCCAATTATTATTATTTTTTCATTCTCATGCTCTTGGTGTGTATCCATCCTAGTTCATCTTCTTCTTCTATCCATCATGGAAAAATGGAGTATTGATGTCTTCAACTTTTGTTGTTAAATTGTCTCTTTCTCCCTTCAGCTTTGTCCATGTCTACTCATGTGTTTTCCAGCCCTTTGTAACATGTGTGTTTATATCATTAGGTCTTCCTTTTGAATTGACGCTTTTATCATTATAAAATATTCGTTCTTTCTAGTTACCATTTTGTCTGTTATTAATATTTCTACTTTACCTCTTTTTTAAGCTGTTGTTTTCATCATACATCTTTTTTCATCCTTTTACTTTCACCTGTTTCTGTCTCTGAATCTAAAGTGTTTCTTTTAGATAGCGTATAGTTGAATCACTTATAAACCATAATATACTGATCTCTGCTTTTTGGTGAGTGTTTAGCTAGAATGTTTGACTGTAATGTTTAGTTTATTTATATTTAATGTAATTACTATTTGTCAGATGGATGTATATCTGCATTTTCCACTATTGGTTTCTGTGTATCATGTCTTTTATTCCTCAATTCCTACATTACTTATTTGTGTTAAATGTATGTGTTTTCTAGTGCACCATTTAAATTTTCTTGTTGTTGCTTTTTTGGAGAAGAGAATTTTATAAGTCTTTGTCATTCCTAATGATATTATTATGATTATGTTTGAGTTATTTTCTTAGTTATTACTCTGGGGATTTCTGTGAGTTTCTTAATTTAAAGCAATCTAGTTCAGATCAATTTCAATTTAATTTCAGAAGTATACAAAGCTGTACTTTGATATAGCTTCATTCTTTGCTTTATATATTATAAACATATTATTACATTTTTATAATTACTGTCTTATGCAGCTGTTTTTAAGTACAAAAGAGCTATAAACAAAAATACATTTTTACTATATTTTGCATTTAACTATGTAGTTAGCTTTACTAATTCTCTTTATGTCTCCATGTGGATTTGAGTTAATATTTAGTGATTTTTTATTTTAGCCTCAATAACTCCTTTTAGTATTTATTTTAGGACAGATTTGGTAGTGACAGATTCTTCAGGTTTTGCTTCTCTGGGAATGTCTTAATTTCTTCTTCATTTTTGAAGTATAATATTGCTGGATATTGAAGTCTTGGTTAACTTTAAGTTTCACTTCTTTGAAGGCTATTCCAGTGCCCTCTGGCATTCATAGTGTTTGATGAGAAATCAAGTGTTAATATTATTGAGCATCCCTTGTAGGTGATGAGATTTTTTTTGTTTCTTACTGTGTTCAAGTTTTCTTTTGACCTTGTGACTATGATGTGTCTTGGTGTGAATTCTTTTTAGTTATCCTAGCTTGAGTCTTTTGAACTCCTTTGATGTATATATTAATGTCTTCATCAAATTTTGGACTTTGTGGGCATTATTTCTTTGAATATTCTGTTTATTTCCTTTCCTTCTGGGATTCTTAACATACATGGATTGATACAATATCTGTTGTTTCACAGGCCTCTTAATTTTTCATCATTCCTTTTCTGTTCTTAAGCATGGATAATCTCAATCAGCATATTTTCAAGTTCACTGATTCTTTCTTTTGCCTACTAAATCTGCTATTGAACCCCTCTAGTGAATTTTCCATTTCAGGTATTGTACTTTTAAACACCAGAATTTTTGTCTGGTTTTTCTTTGGTGAAATACTGTTTTTAAATTTTTTTTTTTTGTCTTTTGAGGGCTGAAGCCATGGCATATGGAGGTTCCCAGGCTAGGGGTTGAATTGGAGCTGTAGCCGCCAGCCTACACCACAGCCACAGCTATGCGGGATCTGAGCCACACCTGTGACCTACACCACAGTCACGGCAATGCTGGATCCTTAACCTGTGGGGCAAGGCCAGGGATTGAAGCCACAACCTCATGGTTACTAGTTGGGTTCGTTAACCACTGAGCCATGATGGGAACTCCTGCTTTTAAATTCTTTAATTATTTGGACATAGTTTCCTTTGATTATTTGAACATATTTATACTAGTTTATTTAAATCTGTCAAGTATGTCTCAATCAGTTCTGGGCTTCTCAGGAACATATTTTGTGTAACTACCTTATTTCATGTGTATGGGCCATATTTTCATATTTATTTGTGTGTGGCATTAGATTTTTTTGAAAAATAGGCATTTCAAATAATATTACATGCCAACTCTGAAAACCAAATTTTACTCCCTCCTGAGGGCTTGGTGTTTTTGCTCCTTGTTGTTGTTTGTTTGTTTACTGACTTTCCTGAATAAATTCTATGAAGTCTATGTTCTTTGTCATATATGACTACTGAAACCTTTGCTTGTTTTCCTCGGGGGTCAGTTAATGATTTGATAGAGATTTCCTCAAATGCCCGAAGCTATTAAGTGTCTCACTCTTTGCTGAGCGGCTCTGTGTGCGTATTGGGGCACATCTTCACCAAGCAGCTAGGCAGTTGAAAACTTTGCCTTGACCTTCACTTCCTGCATGCACAGAGCCTCAAAACAAGCCAGAGGTGAAAGAATGAGGTCTTCTCAGATATTTCTTGGGTATGTGCATAATGCTGTACCTGAATGTGGCCTTCTTAGTCATAAGGAAGATGTCAGAGCCTTTCAAATCCTTAATGGACATTTCATTCTCCAAATCCCATTTTTAAGTTTTTAAGCTAGTCTCTTTTTTGCTACAACTGGTATTGCTAACACAGGCATCTGTAGTGTTGGTTGCAGCTGATTGTTTTCAACAAATACTGTGGAGCTAGAGCTTTTTCCATTGAGGGAACTTTGAGTTATGTCCAGTAAACATAAGGGAGTGGGGCTTTTCCAAGTAACTGCCAGGTCAAATAGTAACAGTTCACTGGGATAGAGCTGTTCTGGGGAATTCCAAATCCATTTTGCCCTCTCCATTGCCTCTTAGAATACTTTTTTTAAAAAAATTAATTACTGTGGCTGCAAGGATGCTTATTTTTAAGGATATTGTGAGTGATGAAAATTGGGAAAATTAAATTGCGACAAAACTCACTGTTCTTATTGAGATTCAACCATTTTTTTGGTAACTTAGTCATCCTCATAACATAGTAAGTCTTTTGTTGGTTTCCAGAATTGTGAAAAAGTTGATTTTGACAATTTTTGCTGGTGTTCTCATTGCTTGAGATTGTAGGATCAGTCTTTGATTGTAGGATCAAATTTTGGAGGTTCTTTCTTGGCCACTATGGAAGTGCTTCCCCCTGCTACCGAATTTTACAACTGCTTGCTACTCTTGTGATGTTACATTTGAATGGCCTCTCTCTTGCTTGCTTGGCTTTCACGAATTTGAAACATAAGTTTTATTATCTTTTCTCATCTTTGTTATCTCTGTTTTGTTCACCCTCCCACAGGTATATAGATTAAAAAAATTGAGGTGAAATGCACATAACATAAAAATTTCCATCTCAGTTAACCATTTGTAAATGTAATGTTAAAAGCATTGACATTGTTATGCAAACAATGTCTAGAACACTTTTCATTTTGAAAAACTGAAAATCTATACCCATTAAACAAAGCTCCCAATTTCTCCCGCCCCCCACCCCAGTTCCTGACAATCACCATTGTACTTTCTGTCTATATGAATTTGACTATTCTGAGTATCTCATATAAGTGGAGTCATGTAGTATTTGTCTTTTTGTGACTGGCTTTTTTCATCTAGCATAACATCTTAAAGGTTCGTCCATGCTGTAGCATGTTTCACAATTTTTTTACTAAGGCTGAAAAATATTCTGTTGTATGGATATATCATATTTTTTTTATACATTCATCCACTAATGGACACTTGGGTTGCTTCTGCCTTTTTACTATTGTGAATAATGCTGCTGTGAATATAGGTGTACAAATGTCTCTTTGAGACCTTGGTTTCAATTCTTTGGAATACATAATTGGTTTCTTTCTTTTGTATGGAAACATCTATAGAAACACCCAACATGGTAGGTTTTTTTTTTTTTTTCTGATTTTCTCAGATTTTGTTTTATAATACATTCTTCATTAGGCACAATTAAGTATTATTTTCTGATTCTAATCAGTCTTAGACATTATCTTGTTCTCCAATTTTTAAGCAGGTAAAGTTTTAAAAAATTTGACTTGAAGCTATGTCAGGGGTTAAGAAATGGGTAAATTACAAAGTTAAATGGACCACCTTCTGATTTCTAGTTGAAACTTAAGATTTCTGTGCTTTTTTTTTTTTGCCACTTCTTGGGCTGCTCCCATGGCATATGGAGGTTCCTAGCCTAGGGGTCTAATCAGAGCTGTAGCCGCCGGCCTATGCCAGAGCAACGCGGGATCTGAGCCGCGTCTGCAACCTACACCACAGCTCACGGCAACGCTGGATCCTTAACCCACTGCAACCTACACCACAGCTCACGGCAACGCCGGGTCCTTAACCCACTGCAAGGGCAGGGATTGAACCCGCAACCTCATGGTTCCTAGTCGGGTTCATTAACCACTGCGCCATGACGGGAACTCCATGTGTTTTGTTATTTTCTGTGTGTTTAAACAAAAAGAATAATGCAGGGACAAGAATCACTGTAGTTCTTTTGAATAAGCAACCAACAGAGCATTATGGTCTAAATTACATTGACAAATGAGTTAGGCTCTTGGGAATATCTATTTAGGGATAGAAAGTAACAGGTTTAGACATTGAGGGAGATGTGAATGGCCATACATTCTTTGTACATCTTGGGAGCAAACTCAAATCACTGTACCATGTATGTAGGTAGCATAAATCTGTGAAACAAACTGATGAGGACTCTGGTTAACTTGACTTTACCTATAATTTCGAAAGAGACAACTGCTATGAGCTTCTGCCAGATTATTGCTCCAAGATGCTCAACATGCTAATTTTTCAATAAAAATCAGATATTATAATTTAATGTGAAATATCCTTATTTTAAAAGGTTGGAAAATAACTTAAAAATGTAAATAAAACATGGGCTGCCTAGCCAAAAGTTTGCAAGCTAGACTTATGACTATGACTGTGGTCAGGCAACGTATGAATTCAGAGGGTGGCAAAAAATGATATGAGGATGATTATCAGAGAAAATAGACTAGAATGATTATGATAGTTACATTTCTGGTGTTAGCACTGTAAGGACCATTTAAGGTATCCATTTTATTTTACAGTTATGGAAATAAGACTGTACAAAGTTAAATGACTTTCCATGTTTGTAGTCATATCTACTAAGTCTTTTGGAAACATGCAAAAAAGCAAGCTAAAAAACAGTGCCAGCTCCTCTTTCTTAAAATGCATTTGAATCTCTCTTGTGTTCTTATTAACAATAACTTAGGTTCATATAGAACTTTTACATATGCTTTTGTGTATATCTCTTATGATCATCACAATCACAAATTGTAGTATGGGTGTTATTCTCATTTGGCCAAATAGGAAACTGATTCTCAAGAAGTTTCACGACATGCTTGAAACTGGATAGCCAGTTAGTAATAGATAGTGTGCCCATTTTTTTCTCCTACAGCCTAAGACACCATTGAGAATGATCCTTACACTGGGACAAAAGGCACAAATGGAGACAGTCCTTGGGGATCTGGGATATAGGGTCACTTAGTGATATAACTACTATTAGGAGCTAGTGTCCTTATTTGTAATGTTAACGCCATCACAGGAGGAAGATATTCTGACCAAATAAATGTTTCCTTAGGGAAAACTATGTAAGTGCTGAATAGACTAGAAGGATAAAAAAGCATCATGTGGAAAAGTAGATAAGAAGGCATTTCTTAGATAGATTTTGGTGTTTATCAAGGAGAAGTTGACTTTTTTTTTTGTCGTCTTAGGGCTGCACCCCTGATGTATGGAAGTTCCCAGACTGGGAGCTGAATTGGAGCTTTAGCTGCCAACCTATGCCACACCCACAGCAACATGGGATCCAAGCTGTGTCTATGACCTACACCACAGCTCATGGCAATGCCATATCCTTAACCCATTGAGGGAGGCCAGCAGTCGAACCTGTGTCCTCCTGGGTACTGGTCGGGTTCCTTACCTTTGAGCCATGCAGAAACTCTATAGTTGACATTTGAGACAAATTTTTATTTCTATAACTTTTCTCAGTTTTTTGACTAGTACTTTTTCTAGGCTCTTTGTTTACTTCCACTTCTTTTTATTCATATGTCTAGTCTCCATTTTGCAGTAGGTGGGAGGTGGGTGAAACTAAGTACTGTGTGTGTTTAAATTGGCAGCACTTTTAGGACTCAAAGTTTCATATAATGGAATACCAAAAATGACTAACACAACACAGAATTTTTATTTATTTATATATATGTATATATATATATAGGAGGATTATGACAAACACACAACTTGAACTTCAATGAAGTCTAGCAAATTCTTCACTAAATTTGGATATGAAAAGATAATAAGAGGAAGAGAGAACAAGTGAAGCAAAATATGTAAAATCTACAATTAAAATAATTAAAAGTTTCTAAAAGAAATGTGTTTGAAACGATGTATCTTATTTTATTTTAGACATGTATAATATTAGAGTGAAAAGATTTACTGGATAACTGTGATATATAAGATTAAAAATGTGTTTTCCTCTAACAAATTTTGGGGGAAATAAAGTATCCCCCCCCTTTTTTTTTGTCTTTTGTCTTTTGAGGGCTGCACCTGCAGCATATGGAGGTTCCCAGGCTAGGGGCTGAATCGGAGGTGTAGCTGCTAGCCTACAACACAGCAACGCAGGATCCGAGCCGTGTCTGTGACCTACACTACAGCTCATGGCAAAGCTGGATCCTTAACCCGCTGAGTGAGGCCAACCGATGGCCTCATGAATACCAGGCGGGTTTGTTAACCACTGAGCCACGACAGGAACTCCTCAATTTCCAAAATGCGAGGAGGTTTTATTTAGTGCTTTCTGTTTAATTCTCATTGAGGGATGGTTGAAACTAATTTAGGAACAGACTTATTAAGGCATCTGCTACCGATACTGTTACTGTCTAAGGTAAGGATGTCTCTGACTTTTGCTAAAGAATATATGCAAGTAGCTCCAGGGTTTCCTTTTGAGGATCTATCAACGTTCGGTAATTAATTCTGGTTGAACACCTGGAATTACAGAACTATCCCATTCCTGTGCTTTCTATCTACTTTCCTTAGAGCAGTATTTCTATTGGCATGTTGTTCAGCTGCCTTACAGGTTGTCTCAAGTGACAAATTCACCAGCGATTTTGCTGTGACAAACTAGGGTCCCTAATTTATAACTTTTTTAAGTTAGTACTGTCTTCTTTTTTTGTTACCTAAAACCGAATTGCGAAGCCAGTGCCCCATATTTTACATTTATATAACATCAGCATCCCACTTCATTGATCAGTTTCTGAGATTGTTTAGGTAGGAGCTAAGCTGGTATAACAGACACTTTCCTAAAACAGTGCCTCTAAAGATAGAAGCTCTTTGCTTGCTAACATTTCCTCTGCTATTTCTCTCTTATTTTTACCTGAGGTACTGTTCTGGAAAAGCTTTGCTTCTTCCCCTCTATGTGTCTCCTTATCTTTTACACGGAACACTCCTGATACCTCTAGTCACCAAATGTTTTCCCCCCAAACAAGCAGTTGTCTAGGATAACAGCTGGGTGTCCTACAGTTTAACTAAATTCTAACACTACCCACCTGAAGATGGTGTCAGATTCTGCTGATTAAGGGCTCAGTCCCATGACTCTGCCCCCACGTCGTGTGCCAAGACCAGTAGTAGGTCCCCAGGTTACCCACAACCTCTGTCCAACTTGGTTGCAAATCGGAGGTTCCCATGAACTCTTCCCACATCAGATCATATTAATTTGCTAGGGTGGTGCACAGGGAAACATTTACTTTTGTTTACCAGTTTATTAAAGGGTATGATAAAGAATACAGGCGGATAGTCAGATGAAGAGATACATAGGCGAGGCCTGGGAGGGTCCTGAGTGCAGGAGCCACTTTCCCTGTGGGTTGGGGTGCATGGTACATGCTCCCAGTGCATGGATATGCCCACCTGTCTGGAAGCTCTCTGAGCCCCATACAATGGGAACTTTTATGGAGGCTTTACCATATAGGCATGATAGATCATTAACTCAGTTTTCAGCTCTTCTCCCTTCTCAAGAGAATGGGAGGCAAGGCTGAAAAAAATCCAAAGTGTTTGATCATAGCTTGTTCTTTCATCCTTCATCCAGGAGCTTGCCCAGAGTCACCTAATTAGAACAAAAGATCCTCTTATCACCCGGAAATTAGAAAGGTTTCAGAAACCCTGTGTCAGAAACCAGGGGCAGAGACCACTGTGTATACTTTTCTATTATTTCACAAGGGGACAGTAGTTCAGGATAGGTAAGCACTTTGAGCACTGCTCAATTCTTTTATTTTGGTGCTCTTCTGTCCCTTAAGACGCTCTCCTCATCTGCATGGTTGAAGCTGCCTTAGATCCCCATCTGTGTTCCAGCTTGTGAGAAAGGAAAGAAGCACCCAACATGGAAGGTGCATATATAGCTTCTACTCACAAGGGAACCTAATTCACCATTGAGAACGACAGGTGACAACTTTGTCCTGGACCACGCTGAGCTGAATGGGGGCTGGCCATGGGCCCAGGCAAAGCTCTGCCACTAGGAAAGGAGAAATTAGATTTTGGGCAACACCTAGTAATCTGCCACATTTTCTTATCTCTAAAATGGTGATAATAATCATATCTCCCTCCGAGTGTTGTCTTAAGGGTTGGGTAAGGTAATACATACAAATTATTTATTCAGTTTCTGGCATATAAAATATGCTCAGTAAATGTTAATATGAAGATATTTTTCAAATAACAAGAGTAACTATTGCTTCCTTGTTTTTAAATGCCTATGGAACTCTTAAGCAGTGCTTATTTTACTTCAGGAAAATAAACTTTTATTTGAAGCAATAAAAGTTACTGAGCTAAAAGATGAAGACTGCAGACAGGTATTATAGAAATACAACATCTAGGTTTTTTGTTTTAGCTTATTTTGAAAAAAGTATTTTTAATGGAACAATATTTCACATATTTCTTAGAATGGCTTTAATGTACATAACACATAAGTAGGTTTTAAGGTAAGTAGTCCATTAGAGTCCATTTAATTTCACTTGCACAAATTTTAGTTAGATTTTTCTTTTAAAATGGGTCATCGCTAGAAGCAATTCATTTTTTTTTTTTTTGGCAAGATATTCTTAGCATACGGATTTGCTGCAGAAGTGAGAATTCTAAAATGCCTCTGTAATTTTAAAACTTGTTTTCTTGATATTGGCTGGGGGGCAGAAATAAACCATAAAACCTCTTACTAATTTAAAGGAAAACAAAATTTATTATTGATATTTTGAAACTTATACAAAAGTAGTTTTTATTTTTATTTTTTATAATTTTTATTTTTTCCATTATAGCTGATTTACAGGATTCTGTCAATTTTCTACTGCACAGTGAGGTGACCCAGTCACACATACATGTATACTTTCTTTTTTCTCACATCATCATGCTCCATCACAAGTGACTAAACATAGTTCCCAGTGCTATACAGCAGGATCCCATTTCTTATCCATTCCAAAGGCAATAGTTTGCATCTATTAACCCCCAATTCCCAGTCCCTCTCATTCTCTCCCCCTCCCTCTTGGCAACCATAGGTCTGTTCTCCATGTCTGTGATTTTCTTTTCTGTGGAAAGGTTCATTTGTGTAGTATATTAGATTTCAGATATGTGACATCATATGGTATGTCTTTCTCTTTCTGACTTACTTCACTCAGTATGAGAGCCTCAGGTTCCATCCATGTTGCTGCAAATGGCATTATTTTGTTCTTTTTTATGGCTGAATAGTATTCCATTGTATGCATATACATCACATCTTCCTAATCCAATCATCTGTCAATGGACATTTGGGTTGTTTCCATATCTTGGCTATTGTGAATATTACTGCAATGAAGCAACTGATTTCTGAATGTTAATCTTATATCCTGCTGCTTTGCTGAATTTGTTGATCAGTTCAAGTAGTTTTTGGGTGGAATCCTTATGGTTTTCTGTATATAGTATCATGTCATCTGCATACTTTGACAGTTATACCTCTTCTCTTCCAATTTGGATACCTTTTATTTCTTTTGTTTGTCTGATTGCTGTGGTTAGGACTTCCAATACTGTGTTGAATAAAAGTGGTGAGAGTGGGCATCCTTGTCTTGTTCCAGATATTAGTGGGAAGGCTTTCAGCTTTTGATTTTGGAAGTAGGGAATGTCATTGCTACATTTCCTAGTATAATAGCATAGTGACTGTTGGAATGTACTATATATTATTTGTCCTCAGTAGCTAGAAAGAAACATTTACATCTATAACCAATCTATACCTTTAATCATTTACAGCCGGTTATTATTATTTTTGAATAAAGTTAACTTTATTTTGGAATTTGTTTTCTTTACTTAACAATATCATCCTGTCAACTGTTAGGGATCATTCGTTAATGTATTTGAAGTAGTTCTTAGCAAAAACCAGTTTTTGCTCAGAAAATGAAGATGCAAAGTGACGAGTCATTTATTCAGGGATTTTCGTTAGTTTGTGAAATCATATGTTAATTTGGGTAAAGCAGCATCTATTTCCATTGGAAATTTTTCTTTTTTTTGTCTTGTCTTTCGTCTTTTGAGGGCCGCACCCATGGCATATGGGGTCCAATCGGAGCTATTGCTGCCGGCCTACATCAGAGCCGCAGCAATGCCAGATCCGAGCTGTGTCTGCAACCTACACCACAGCTCACGGCAACCCTGGATCTTTAACCCACTGAGCGAGGCCAGGGATCCAACCTGCAACCTCATGGTTCCTAGTCGGATTCGTTTCCACTGAGCCACGATGGGAACTCCTGGAAATGTATTTTAACGTGGAGAAAGCTGACCTTTAAATCTATTTGCTCATGAATCCTCTAGTTTCTTTTATAATGAGAGCAGAAGAAATAAAAAAGTGAAGAACATGTTATGTTTTGTATTGCTTTTTGATTTAGCATCTCTAAAATGTTCATTTGTTGCATAAGATTCTTCCTTGGTTTGCTCTTCCTTGGGCAAAATGCCAGAAGAGAATATGTGTGCCATCTGCTTTGTCATCATCAATTTTGGATTAAATTCCCCCAATTTAGGTTGAGTTCTCACTGATTAAACCTGCTGCTTTTGGTACTTTTTTCCTTGCTCTTCCGAATCGCTGGCCTATTTTGTGGGTGAGCTTAAGATGCTCTTTACATGTAGTAAGACATTTGGGTTTATAGCTTTTGGTCTTGTAATCACTTAAGTTGGACTTTATTTTAACTTGGCCAGAAATATTGGTCTAAAGGCAGCTTTGAATTTTACCACAGGGTTTCCCTAACTCTCTCTGAAGAAACAGTTGAAGTATTTATTTGCCTTGAAATTGAAAGCACAGTAATAAAAATTAGCACTCAGCTTTTAATGTACTATCTACTGGACAATTCTGTATTAAACCGTTGACGTTTCATTTTTAAACATATTTTTTTATGATCTGTATGCATTTGGAATATTTAATGCATAGGTCAGAGACAACTATAATTATTCCAATCTCCAAAGAGAAGTTTAAACTGGAAATTTCTACAGTACCAGGCATGAAGGGGTTGAGGAACATAAGCTTTTATGGAGAGGGCAAGGCCTAGAGGGAATAAAAAAAATTAATGAATGTTTCATTTTTTTTCTTTTCCCCTCAACTTTTAACTTTTCAAAAATTACTGACTGCAAAAAAAGTTGAAATAAAAGCAAGGCACTTGTAAACGCTCTCTCTTTTTAAAAAATTTTTATTGAGGTATAGTTGATTTGCAGTGTTGTGTTAATTTCTCCTGTACAGCAAAGTAATTCAGTTGGACATGTATAGTCTTTTTCATATTCTTTTCCATTATGTTTTATCATATTGAATATAATTCCCTGTGCTATACCTTGTTGCTTATCCATTCTGTATATAATAGTTTGCCTCTGTGAATCCCAAACTCCCAATCCATCCCCCTACCCTCTTGGCAGCCATAAGTCTGTTCTCTCTGTCTGTGAGTCTATTTCTGTGTTGCTAGATAAATTCCCTTTTGTAATGACATTCATATACTCTTTATCAATCAGTTGTTAACATCCTTTCATTTTCAGTTTTCTCTACATTTGCATATATTTTTCTGAGCTTTAAAAAAAGAAGTTGTAGATACCACCACACATCACCGTTGAATACTTTCTTGTTTCCTAAGAATGAGGACATTCTCCTATCATCTCGAAGATTATTATCATCGTTGTTTTACCTAAGAAAATTAAGCATAATCTAATAATATCATCTTATATGTATTTTATGTTGAAATTATCCCACTACTTTTTAAAAATCCATGGTGCAATAAAGTTTCTTGCACTGTGTTGATTTCGTGTCTCTTTGTTTTGTTTTATGACTTGATTGTTTTGAAGAGTTTTGACCTGTTGTAGAATGTCCCATATTCTGGACTTGTCTACTTGTTTTCCAATTTTTAGATTTAGGTTAAGCTTTTTTGGCAGGAAGACGGCTGAGGTGCTACCCTTACCATCTTACCAGGAGGCACATGAGATCTGGTTGTTCTGCTCTTGGTTATTGTGGAGTGGAATCATTTGGTTAAGTGGTATCCGTTGTAGCTTTCCATGTACAAATACATTTGTGTCTTTATGATTAGTAGGTCTTCTGTGAGATCATGCTTGGGATCATGTGAATATCCTGTTTCTTTATAATTTTCTCCCAAGTGCTTTTAGCATTTATAGGTCATTCTTGTCTGAATCAATTACACTGAAGATTGCAAAGTGATTATTTTCTAATTCTGTCTTTTCTTTTTCATCTAATAACTGGCATTCTATAAGAAGAACTTCCCTTACTGTCCTCCTCCCTATTAATATGTATTTATGGATTTTTAAAATTAAATGTCTGTAATTGATTACCATTGTTATACCTTTAGATGCACCAGTTGTCCTAAATCTGATGCCCTTTCAGGCCAGCTTTTGTGTTCTTTACACATGATTCCTCTAGTATTTGAGTACTTCTCTGCTTTTGGGAATAAATATTTTTAAGTGACTAAAACAAAGTTAATATTTATTTTATAATAAAGATATCCTCAACATTTTAAACAACTAATTTCCTTCTATCATAAGTTGTTTGATGGAAGGTTCTGCTTTTCTGTAGTTAAGTGATGTATGCATAACTGATTTACTGAAGATTATAAGTATATATAAGCATATCAAGAAGCCAGTTTTTGGTGTGTTTCTCAAAGCTAGTCCTTTTCTGATTAATGATTCAGAATAAAAACGCTTGAATCCTGTCTCCTGGGACCCTTTGTGGTCCTAGAAATGCAAAATAATGTGGTTACATAAGGTGGAACAGCCCCTCTGTATATCTGCTCTGTCAACCACCCCCTGCTGCATACACTTTGGAAATAGTGTTTACTGTGGCCCATTTGCCATTACCTTCTCCATTTTTGGGGGGGTCTTTTTAGGGCCACACCCATGGCATATGGAAGTTCCCAGGCTAGGGGTCAAATCAGAGCTGCAGCTGCCTGCCTACTGCACAGCCACAGCAATGCCATATCTGAGCCGCCTCTGTGAACTACACCACAGCTCACTGCAAGGCTGGATCCTTAACGCACTGAGTAAGGCCAGGGATCAAATCCACATCCTCATGGATACTAACCAGGTTCTTTACCACTGGAATGCCACAATGGGAATTCCACTTTTTCCAAATTTTAATTGGAAAAATCTCTACTGCTTCCCTGCCATCCACTTTAGCTCCTTTTTCTATTTCCAGCCTGTCTTTATGCATAACCACTGAAATTGCCATTGAAAACAGTTGAAATAAAAAACTCATACAGGGAAAGTGTTGTGAAATTTTAATTCCTGGGGCCTTACTGGGGTGGTTGCTTCAAAGTACTGCAAAATTGAATCCTCCTTTTGTAAAGTTGTGATATAAGTGACTTTACATCTATATACCTTTAAGCATGTGTAAGAACTTCAGTTTTAGTACATATCACTTATTTCTAATTTAGTTGGATGTTGGGAGGAATTGGACGGGAGAAAGGAAAAACTGAAGGATTTCTTATTAGGCCGGCATGATTCCGTTTGCGTTGTCTTTGCATGTTCTGTTTAAGCACCTGTGAATCTGTGCAGCACAGTATTATTTAGGCTGCATTTCTCTCTTGTTGGCCGCAAACTGTTTTTAAGAGACTCAGATACCCTGCTGAAATCTAGATATGCCGTCTAAAGCATTGTTGTATATCCCCCATTCTTAGAAAGCCTGTCAAAATGGAAAGTTTTTTGACATAGCTTATTCTTAGATGCTGTTTTCTGGTGAATGCCTCTTTTTATTGCCCCTAATTTCTCATAGACCACTTATTCAGTAGTCCATTTCAGAGACTGGCAGGACAGGAAGTCAGACTCTGATTTTTAGAATTATCCTTCCTCCCAACCTTTGTCCGTTTCTGAACCACAGTTGGATGTTGACTCTGCTGTAGAGTAGGGCAAAACTGATCAAGAATTCATTGCATGGGAGTTCCCATTGTGGCTCAGAGGTAATGAACCTGAGTAGTATCCATGAGGATGCGGGTTCCATCCCTGGCCTCACTCAGTGGGTTAGGGATCCAGCATTACCATGAGCTGTGGTGTAGGTCGCAGATGTGGCTTGGATCCCACATTGCTGTGGCTGTGTCCTAGGCTGGCAACTGCAGCTCTGATTCGACCCCTAGCCTGGGAAATTCCATATGCTGCAATTGCAGCCCTTAAAAGTTAAAAAGCAAGAAAAAAAAGTCATTGTATGGACCTCTTTTATGGAAAACTATTCTTGAGGACCCATCAAGAAAATGTCTGTGGTCTCCATTTTGAAAAAGAAAACCAACTTAAGAAAACTAATTTTCTCAAAATACCTGTTAATTATTTCTGCAAAAGAGAGGTCTTGGTATTGGATGAATAAATTTTTTTTTTTTTGGTTGTAAAAAAGGTGAACTACAATAAAAGATTTCTGTAAAGCTCAATTCACTGGTGCAAGGGCAGGGAGCACAGGCATATGAGGATTTCAATGAAAAAACTGTGGCTGAAACTTTTGCTGCTAAAGGTGGTCCCTGCACCTCTGCATCATCTGGATGCCTCACAGAACTGCAGAACCTTAGGCTCTATTCTAGTTCTGATGACTCAGAATCTGCATTCAGACACTGTCTTCAAGTGGTTCCTATACAAATTAGGTTTGGAAAGCACCGGAAATGATTTCTGTGAGACTCTCCTTTGTGCATGTTAACTGGTTGGTTGATAAAGGCTCCTGTTGTGAAGTACCTGAAGATACTAAATAGCATATTTAGGAAAGTGCTCTTAGAGTGAAAGCATTTCAGATATTTATTATAAACTCTTGGGTCAGTACAGTCGTTAAATTATTAACCTTCTCACACTGTTCCTTCCAGGAGGACTAAAAGCGATGTTTCCCAAAGACCGAGAAAATTATTTTTAAAAAGTGATTTTTAAAGTCCTTTTGTTAGTCATAGGCTAGAGTGCTCAAATTCTTTCCTCTCTTTTCTTGCTTTATATATTCTTTGTATTGTGATACCAGGTGGTGACATTTTTGAAGTCATGCTTCAACATGAAGGGAAAACTCTACGAAGGAAAGCTGTAGGACGCCTCTGTTGTTTGCATCCTAACTCTGCCAGGGTTTCCTGAGCACAATAGGGTGGCCTGTTCATTCCATGACACTTGGCAGGGGGTTGGGGTAGAAGCGCTGACTTACTGCATAACCCTGTGAGAACTAATCAGCTGAACTCTAGATGTGGATAACTCATGTTAGCCGGACATTTGCTTTAATAATGTTGATGGCAGCTTGATATAAATCAGATTTTCTTAGCTTTCCAAGTGTTTCACTTATATGTGGGATGATGGTGAAGGAATTGAGCCTCTTCTGCTCCTATAAGACTCCTCCACATCCCTAGAATTTCTGAGGGATGGATGAGTTCAGATGCAGCTCTGATAAGCTGATATATGTGCTGCTGAGGCAAATACCTTAAGCCAGTGCAGACTGCAGGTACATTTTCCTGGCTCACTCAGGTGGGAAGTCCACTAGGAACTGCTAAATGGGGGGTGGGGAGGGGGGGGTGAAGTTGGTGCAGTGAAAAGAGCATTGGATTTGGAATTAGGTTGATGTGGGTTTGAATCCCAGATCTCCTGCTTCTTAGTTTTGTGACCTAGTGTCAGTTATTTAATCTCTGCTTTTTGAGTTCCACACATGTAAAAATAGGGTTAATTTGGGAGTTCCTATTGTGTCCCAGTGGCTTACAAACCCAGCTAGTATCCGTGAAGATGTGGGTTCAACTCCCTGCCCTTACTCAGTGAGTTAAGGATTCTGTGTTGCAGTGGCTGTGGTGAAGGCCAGCAGCTGCAGCTCAGATTCAACCCCTAGCCTGGTAACTTCCATATGCTGTGGGTGCAGCCCTAAAAAAAAAAAGCAAAAATAAATAAATAAATAAATAAAGTTTAATTCATATCTCCCAACATTGTTGTGAGGTCCCAATGAGATAATATTAAAAGGCTAATACTGTGCTTGGTGTAGAGTAGGTGCCCATCCAATGGTAAGTACATATTACTATATACATTCCATATAATAAATAATTGCTTACCATTTTTTTTTATTGCTACCTTAGCTAAACTGCATAGGGACTTAAGTAGCGCTGGTAGTTTTGCACACCAAGGCCATTTCCAAGTGATTCTTTGCTGGGTGAACATCATCTTTTGTTATTACCAGCATGGCAGACATTGGCCTTCAGAGATGCAGTGTTTTCAACCTGGCAGGTTCATCAGCTGGATCATAGCTGCAGGCATTACATGTCCACAAAGTGGAGAATATTCCATTTTACACAGAGGATATCCCAGCATGTAGTCAGAGTCAGGAAAAAGAATATGTGTAAAGCAATAACATGAACTTGTGGTGATAAGGGTTTTGGTGAGTTAATCATGTTTGCAGGATGCAGAGTTCTTTTTCGTGAGAAACTCTATGAAATGCAACCCTTGGTTTCAAAAAATATACATTAAAAAAAGTATGCTTATATAATCTCCTGGAAAGAAAATTTAAAAAATAGGGAGTTCCTGTTGTGGCTTAATGGGCTACAAACTTAACTAGTATCCATGAGGATGTGGGTTTGATCCCTGGCCTCACTCAGTGGGTTAAGGATCCAGTGTTGCCAAGAGCTGTGGTGTAGGTCGCAGATGTGGTTCAGATCCCACATTGCTGCAGTGTAGGCTGGCAGCTGCAGCTCCAATTCAGCCCCTAGCCTGGGAATTTCCATATGCCTCAGGTGTGCTCCCCCCCCCAAAAAAAAAAGTTTAGAAAGGATATAAAGTTCAATGTAAGGCTCTATAGCTGAATTCAGAACTCTGCTTACATTGAGAAATAGGAAATGGGGCACAAAATCCCTGATTTAGCTGTGTTCTAATTGCAACCATTTAATTACAGCCTCTCCCTTCTCCCCTGCCCCCATCTGAGCTCATGGCTCAGGTCTGGGCTTGGAGGCTCTGATTTTAATATGGATGAAGTGCCTTGATTTTTTTTTTTTTTTGACCACATCCATGGGATGTGGAAGTTCCTGAGCCAGGGATCAAACCTATACCACAGGAGTAACCTGAGCCACGGCTGTGACAACACCAGATCCTTAACCTGCTGAGCCACCAGGGAACTCCAATGCCATGATTATTAAGTGGTTTCTGTTTGGAAAATGTTACTTTTAAAAATAAGATTTAAGAAATTAGCAGATGAAGACTATAGCTTATCTCATTTAATTTACATCTATTCATCCATAAAATGGAGATAAGAATGGTACCTACTTTGTAGGATTACTACCTTCCTCATGGTAAATGAGATAATGTATGTGAAGGGCTTAGAATAGTACTTGGCACATAATAAGCACACTTTATAGTAGTGCTGGTTATTACTGATTTTTGTCGTTGGTTTCTCTCTGAACAGAAATGTTCATTGTGGAAAATGTAAAGTAAAACAAAATGAAAGTCAACATAAATTCTCCACCTAATGATAACTGATGTTAACATTTTAGCACCTCTTCCCAGTCTTCTTTCTTTTTCCCTATATGCATGTTTTACATAAGGAAACCAAAATTGCATTGGTTTGAAACAGACCTTTTTATTTATTAGTAATAAATTTATTAGTAATAGTTCCCCTTGTCATTGAATATTATTCTATTGCATGATTTCATTGGCATTTTATTTTATGTCCTAAAATTTTTTTCTTCTATTGTTTTCAGTTTTTCATTTTTAAAAGACAATTATTTTAGAGCGGTTTTTAGCTGTAATAAAATTGAGGGGAAAGTATAGAGATTTCTCATATAGCTTCTGCTCTCACATGTGCTCAGCCTTCTCCATTATCAACATCTTTCTTAGGGTTGTACATTCAGTGTGTTTGGACAAATGTATAATGACATATGTCCATCATTATAATATCTTTGCCCTACATGTATCTGGACAAAACTATAATTCAAAAAGATATGTTCACCCCTATGTTCATAGCAGCACAATTCACAATAGCCAAGACATGGAAACAACCCAGATGTCCATCGACAGATGATTAGGAGGATGTGGTATATATACATAATGGAATACTACTCAGCCATAAAAAAGAATGAAATAATGCCATTTGCAGCAACATGGATGGAACCCAAGACTCTCATACTGAGTGAAGTAAGTCAGAAAGAGAAAGACAAATACCATATGATATCACTTGTATTTGGAATCTAATATAAGGTACAAATGAACCTTTCCACAGAAAATCATGGACTTGTAGAATAGACTTGTGGTTGCCAAGGGGGAAGGGGAGGGAGTGGGGTGGTTGGGGAGCTTGCAGTTAATAGATACAAACTATTGCTTTTGGAATGGATTAGCAATGGGATCCTGCTGTGTAGCAGTGGGAACTGTGTCTAGTCACTTATGATGGAGCATGATAATGTGTGAAAATAGAATGTGTACATGTATGTGTAACTGGGTCACCATGCTGTACAGTAGAAAAAAATTGTATTGGGGAAATAACTATTAAAAATAATAATAACAACAAGAAAATGAATACATAAAAGATATATATATATATATATATATATATATATATGTATACACATACACACACACAATGAAATACCACTCAACAGTAAAAAAGATTATAATAATGCCATTTGCAGCAACGTGGATAGACTTAGAGATTATCATACTAAGTGAAGTGAGTCAGAAAGAGAAAGACAAACACCACATGATATTACTTATATGTGGAATCTAAAATGTGCTGCAAATGAACATATATGAAGCAGAAACAGACTCACAGACATAGAGAACAGACTTGTTGTCAAGGGGGAGGGTGTGGGAGAGGGTTAAACTGGGAGTTTGGAGTTAGTAATTGCAAGCTATTATATATGAAATGCATAGACAGCAGGGCCATACTGTATAGCTCAGGGAGTTATATTCAATCTATGTGATAAACTATAATGGAAAAGAATCTTAAAAAGAATGTATATTTTTGTATAACTGATTCACTTTGCTATACAGCAGAAATTAACACAACATTGTAAATCAGCTATACTTAAAATTAAAAAAAAATCACTGCCCTAAAAATCCTTGGTGCCCCACCTATACATCTGCCCTTCTACCCCAATCAGTGTTATTTTGGCTGCATAGTTTTGCCTTTTCCAGAATGTCATATAGTTGGAGTCAATTCAGTACATAGTCTTGATTTCTGTCATGTAGAAATGTGCATTTAAGATTCCTCCATGACTTTTCAGGGCTTGCCAACTTATTTCTTTTTAGCACTAAATAATATTCCATTGCCTGGATGTACCACAGTTTATCTATTCACCCACTAAAGGATATCTTGGTTCCTTCCAAGGTTGGCATTTATGAAAAACCTGTTATGAACATCCATGTGAAGGTTTTTATATAGACACAGTTCTCAATTCCTTTGGATAAATACCAAGGAGCATAATTGCTCAGTCATATGTTAAGAGTGCTTTAGTTTTGTAAGAAACCACCACACTGTTTCTAAAGTGGCTGTACTATTTTACATTTCCACCAGCAGTGAATGAGAGTTTCTATGCCCCACAGTCTCACCAGCATTCAATATTGTCAGTGTTCTGGATTTTGGCCATTCTAATAGATGTTTAGTGGTATCTGAGTCTTTCATTATTTATAAATTCTGTAGTGAATTTTTCTGCCTTGGGCTAAGTTCCTGGAAGAGGAATTGCCACATCAAAGGCTTTATTCACTTTTTATATCTATTGCAAAACTGACCTCCAGGGGAATTCTATAAATCTATATATTCACACTTAGAATATATGAAATTTGTTTCTCATTTCTTCTAACAGTGAAAACTGTAATTTAAAAATTGTCAATTTGGTATATAAAATTATTTTTGTATAAATTTTTTCTCTTTTTTTGGGCCATGCCCATAGCATGCAGAAGTCCCCAGGCCAGGTATAGAACCTGCACCACAGCAGTGACCCAAACTACAGCACTGACCCAAGCTACAGCAGTGACAGTGCCAGGTACTTAACCTACTAGGCCAACAGGGAACTCCTAAAGTTTAAACAATTTTCTGTTAATACTGAACTTTTTGATTTTTAGAAACTATGTTATTCTGGGACTACTTGTCTATGTCCTTTGCAGGTTTTTTTTTTTTTTGAGGGGTTATTGATTTGTAAAAGTCTGTTTTTTTAAGGCTGTTGACTGTTAATCAGAGATATTGCAAATATTTCCCCTAGTTTCCAATTTTACTTTTAAGTTTGTTCATAATGTTTTTGATAGAGATTTTCTTTTTTCATTCTCTCTCTTATTTTTTTAAAAGTCAAATTGATCAGCTTTTTCCTTTATGGTTTGTGTCTCTATGTTACACTTAGGATGTCTGTCTCCACTCCAAGATTATATGATTATCCATATTTTAGTTTAGTTCTTCATTCACATTAATTTCACAGATCTTTACTAAGTGCTTCTTACATAGGAGTGCTAGGTCAATGGTGAGAAAAAAGAGAATAATCCTTACCCTTTTGGAGTGTCAGTCTAGTAGAAAATAGGCCTTAATTTATGAAGGAGAGGTAAGTGGTAATATCAAAATATCTAATGAAGGTAATGGACTGCTTGAGGAGGTCCAGGATGACTTTTCCTAGGAAGTAACCTTGAACCTACGGAAATAAGATATAGTTAAATCATGATAAGAAGGTGGTGTAGTAGGGCACTTCAGGCCCTGGGTGAGGCCATTGTGGCTGAATCGCAGAGATCGAGGTGAAGTGTGATTGTGTCAAGTTTATGTTTGGAGAGGAATTTTGCAGCCAGACTGTGAATGGACTTATAGGTCTTGGTGTGGATTTTGACCCTTTCATTGGAAGTGCAATAGAAAACCACTAATGCAATTTACACAGAATGTTTAATGTAGATGACATGATGATTTAAAAAAAAAAAAACTCTTGACTGCTTTTGGAGTTTATAGGCATACCTTGGAGATCCTGCATGAAGCTTCCACATCACCAGAGTAAATAGAATATTGCAATAAAGCAAATCACACAAATTTCTTGGTTTCCCAGTAAATATAAACATTATATTTACACTTATAGTGTAGTCTAGTAAGTGTGCAATTGCGTTATGTCTAAAAGAGTAGGTATACACCTTAATTAAAAAAATACTTCATTCCTGTTGTGGCACAGCAGGTTAAGAACCCCACTGGTATCCATGAGGATGTGGATTCAATCCCTAACCTCACTCAGTGGGTTAAGAATCTGGGGTTGCTGTGAGCTGTGGTGTAGGTCACAGATGCAGCTTGGATTCCACCCCCTAGCCTGGGAACTTCCATATGCCATAGGTATGCCCCCCCCCCAAAAAAAATCATTGCTAAAAATGCTGATCAGATGATCATAAACCTTCAGCAAATTGGAATCTTTTTATGGTAAAGGGTCTTGCCTCAGTGTTGATGGCTGCTGACAGATCAAGGTGGTACTTGCTGAAGGTCAGGGTGGCTGTGGCAATTTCTTAAAATAAGGCAATAATGAAGTTTATTTCATCAACTGATTCTTCTTCCTTTCACAGTTTCTCTGCAGCATGCAATGCTATTTAATAACATTTTGCCCACAGCAGAACTTCTTTCAAAATTGAAGTCAATCTTCTCAAACCCTACCCTGCTACTGCTTTACCAACTAAATTTATGTAATATTCTAAATCCCTTGTTATTATTCCATCAGTCTTCATAACATCTTCACCAGGAATAGTTTCTGTTCTCAAGAAACTGCTCTCTTTGCTCACCCATAAGAAGCAACTCCTCATCTGTGCGAGTTTTGTCATGAGATCGCAGCAATTCAGTTACATCTTCAAGCTCCACTTCTAATTCTAGTTCCCTTGCTGTTTTCCATCACGTCTGTTGTTACTTCCTCCCCTGAAGTCTTGAATTTCTCAAAGTCATCCATGAGTGTTGGAATCAACTTCTTTCGGACTTCTGTTAATATTTGGACATCTTTCCATGAATCACCAGTGTTGTTAATGGCACCTGGAATGGTGAATCCATTCCAGAAGTTTTAAATTTACTTTGTCTTGACCCATCAGAGTAATAGCCATCTATGCGGCAGCTATAGACTTATGAAATGTATTTCTTAAATAATAAGACTTGAAGGTCAAAATTACTCCTTGATCTATAGGCTGCAGAATGGATTTTGCTTTAGCAAGCATGAAAACAACATTTGATTTCATTGTATGTCTCCATCAGAACTCTTGTGTGAACAGGTGCATTGTCCATAAGTAGTAATATTTTGAAAGAAATCTTTTTCTTTCCTTTTTTTTTTCGAGTAGGGGTTCTCAACAATGGGCTTAAAATGTTCAGTAAACCATGTTGTAAACACACGTGCCATAATCTGGGCTTTCTTGTTTCAATTGTGGAGCATAGGCAGAGTAGATTTAGCATAATTCTTAAGGGCCCGAGGATTTTTGGCATGGTAAATGAGCCCCTGACAATAGAGTCAGTCTGTCCATTGAAGTTTTGAAGCCAGGCCTTGACTTCTCCTCTTTAGCTACGAAAATCCTAGATGGCATCTTCCAGTATAAGACTCTTTTGTCTACTTTGAAAATCTATTGTTTATTGTAGCCACTTTCATTCATCATCTTAGCTAGATCTCCTAGATTACTTGCTGTAGCTTCTATGTCAGGACTTGCTGTTTTACTTTGTACTTTCATATTATGGAAACTGCTTCTTTCCTTAACTTCATGAACCAGTCTCTGCTAGCTTCAGCCTTTTCTTCTGCAACTTCCTCATCTCTCAGCCTTCATAGACTTGAAGAGAGTTAAGCCTTTGGTCTGTATTAGGCCTTGACTTAAGGGAGTATTGTGGCCAGTTTGATCTTCTATCCAGACCAATAAAACTTTGTCTACATCAGCAATAAGGCTGTTTTGTTTTCTTCTTACTTGTGTGTTCACGGGGCTTGCTCTTTTAATCTCCTTCAGGAACTTCTCCTTTGCATGCACAGTTTGGCTAACTGGTGCAAGAGGCCTAGCTTTTGTCCTGTCTCAGCTTTCAACGTGCCTTCCTCACTATGCTTAATCATTTCTAGCTTTTGATTTAGTGTGAGAGACATGCTGCTCTTACTTTCGCTTAAACACTTAGAAGCCATTGAAGGGCTGTAAATTGGTCTGATGTCCATATTGCTGTGTTTCTGGGAAGAGGGAGGCCTGGAGGAGAGGGATGGAGATGGGGAGTGGCCGGTGAGTGGAGCAGTCAGAACATGCATAATGTTTATCAATTAAGTTTGCTTTCTTATATGGGCATAATTCCTGGCTCCCCAAAATGATTACAGTAGTAACATCAAAGATCACTGATCATAGCCCACCATAAAAATACAATAACAATGATAAGTTTTGAGAAATTGCAAGAATTACTAAAGTGTGACACAGAGATACAAAATGAGCAAATGCTGAAAAATGGCACCAATAGACTTGCTCAATGTAGGATTGCCACAAACCCTTAATTTGTAAAAAATGGAATTCTCAGTTCAGTAAAGCAAGGTATGCCTGCATTTTTACGGGACATTATGAATTTTCTTTCCAAGTAGTTAATCATAGTCTCTGTGCTGTCTATTATTATTATTGTTATTTTATTATCCAGTTCTTCCTTTTCTCATTGTTCTGAAGTTCACTCTATCTTCTAATAAATTTTATGTATAATTTGTGTCTTTTATGCAGTAAGATATTTTGATAGGACTCGTATTGATTTTTCTTCTTTACTTAGCCTTACATGAAGGGAAATCTGTTCATTCTTTATGTAGGCCGTATTTATCCTTATTCTTGGTGTCCTAATTCTGGATTTACCTTTCAGGTTTTATAATCTCCTTTTGGCCTTTTAAGCTAAAGGGCTGAGTGCTGTGCCCTGTGTTACTGTAGTCTTTATTGTTTGTGGATCTGTTGTCCAAGGCAGGGATTTTCTGATCTCTTGTCCTTGTTATCTTTTCACAAGGGGTGAGAATTTATTTTTGGATGATCTGAAAACAGTGAAGGTAATTTCCAATTTTTAGCAGGTTTGTATATCACAGAGCCTACTGCTTATTGTTTTTCTAGGCAGAACTTCTCCAGTGATTGACTTCATTATTATGGCTTTAAGTTCCTTTCAGCTGCACTGCATGCTGGGAAGTGCAGTTTGGGGCCTCAAAGTAGAATTAGTATAAGGAGAGTGGCTCCAGCTGCCTTAGAAAGCATTATGAGAGAGTAGTTTTCTTCCCTTTGTGTGCAAAGCCTGGATTGGGGTGGGAGGGCACCCATATTTGGGGTTGAAGTTCTGTCTAACTACCGTCTTCAATTTGGATCTCCAGTCAAATAGAGGTCAGTTGGGAGATGTTTCTCCAGGTTTTTTTTTTTTTTTTGATACACTATTGAGCTATTTGTGAAGATTTGAGGACCATAAAAATGTCGTTGAGAAGACAGTGAGCCAAGGACTGTCAGTCAGGAGGTGCTTATTTTGTGCCATTGTCATTAAAAGATCTTTACATCTTCTGAGATGTCTGTGAGGTCCCCTTCCCAGTGGACATCTCCGTGGCTTCTGTCCACTGGGGGCTGGGTCATTTGAGTGAGATGTTGAGGTTACTGACTGAAGAGTTTTATTGGACATGTGGCAAGGACAGCTGTCATGTAAATGTGTTCTGAGGCTTGTGTGGGTTGGGTATTGTTGATGGCTCAAGCTAATGGTGCCTTTGGTTAAAAACTTGTGTAGTATGTGGGGCAGCCATTCAAATATGGAACACTGTAAGATTCCCCTTTGGTCCAGTGAATCATCGGCCTGCAGACTTCTCCAGACGGCTGTTTTGCAAATCAGAGTTAAATGCAGATGTCTTCTAGACCAACAATTTGGAGCAATTCTCTACTGTGTTTTCTTGGTCACTGCTTTATCCTGTTGGCAATTGACTAGAGCCTGGGAGGATAATATTGTAGTAGGGCATAAGGCAAACATCTATTACCATTTTAATGCTCCATTTACTTGTTTACTTTTTTTTTTTTTAAATCCATTTCCTCAATAGTCTTTAAGACTTTAAGTGGGCATATCTTTTATTTTCCATTGCGTGTCCAGAGCCTCATGTAGTATCAGACATGAGGCAGATGCTTCGTGAGACATATTTGCTGCATGAATGAAGAACTTGAAAGAGTCCCAGTACCTTCAGGTTATAGGGAAGTGTAAACTTAAGTTTTTGACTTTCGTTAGGTAACCCACAACTTCAGTCAACTGGATTTCAGAATTCTTGCGTGTATAGTAGAATCGCTGCATGTAATCCATCCTGTTGAGCAGGATTTAAACAAAATGGTGTTTCTGGAGAAGAACCGTTGTTTGCATGTGAACTACATTTTATAATGGCTTACAGAAACAATTGTTAGCTTCCAGCTTATCCAAATTTGATTCCCAGAAAGCAGCTATAGTAAAGCATAAAAGCCCAAGAAAAAGAATGGGGTTTTCTTCCCTTTGGCCCCACCACACTCAGCGTTCCTGGGGCTCAGAGCATAGCCATCTCCCTCCTGGGGCTAGGCTAATGGGAATGGTGTGGGTAGGGTGTTTAGGGTCTAGGGTCATGTTGACAGGGTCCCAGTGACTTCAGTCTCTAGCTGGATCCTTTTTCCTGATTCTCTGAAGGGGAAGGATCCTCCCCTTCGCTGCCATCTTGGCCTCCGCTCTGCTCCACTGAAGGAGAATCCTGTGACACCAAATAGTGGAGACTCTGGGCCAGCAGCAGCGGAAGGTGAGAAGGAGCCTGGGCTAATGAGTGAAGCCACTTAAAGAACCACAGGGAAGCAGAAGAGAAGAAGGACTTGCCAGTCCTCTCGAAGTGTTAAGAGATGGTGATTCAGGAACAGTGAAGTAACTGTTTTTTACCACCCTCTGTACTCTGTGTACTCTGTGTTTTTGTTTGTTTGTTTGTTTGCCACCCTGCAGCATATGGAGTTCCTGGGCCAGGGATCAGATCCAAGCTATAGCTGTGACCTATGCTGCAGCTGTAGCAAGGCCAGATCCTTAACCCACCATGCTGGGCAGGGGATTGAACCTGTGTCCTGGTGCTGCAGAGATGTCGCCGATCCTGTTGCGCCACAGTGGGAACTCCTGTGCTTCATCTTTTAATAGTAATACTTTTCTGCTAATGGGCTGTATTTCTGTTTTGTTTTTTGTTTTTTGTTTTTCCTGAAGTGAAAAGTTAGATTGTCTTCTGTGAGTGAGACAAATAGAGGCTGTCTAGGAATTTTGAGCAGAGTAAAGAAAATAAGAAATAATTGTCCTAGAAGTGGACCAGAGAGCTGCCCGGGAAGGATTTCCAAGCAGCTGAGGACCCGAGGGCTACTTTGGGGAATACAAATGGGTCTGGCACAAATCTGATTGGTCAGCATCACATCCTCCAAGAAGCCTTCTTTGACCGTAAATCCTCAAGTTTGATTTGTGACTTAAATATTTCTGCTTGATTCTCTTACATCAGTCTGGCCATACCTTATAATTCTTACCATTTGGGGCTGAATATTGATTTTCTGCATCTCTCTCTTCAAGGGTAGGACATGCCTTATTCCCTCTTTGACTGTAGGACTTTATGTCCATCTCATATTAGGCTCTGGGTATTATTTGAATTAACTGAGGTAAGAAAGAGAAGGGTAAGAAGTGATTCGGGATGGTGTGTGCTTATGAGAGCTGGTGAATGATGTCAAATTACAGAAATAATACAATTTGGTAATGAGTTTAATGTCCTTTATTCAAGGGAAACAATTCATAGATTGGGGAGTCCAGTGCCCCACAAGCAGTGGAACACTGTTCTGAGGGATTTGGGGTGAGAGGGAGTTTTACAGAGTTAGAAGAGGCAGCAGGGAAACGAGGCATGATTGGCTAAGAGGTTGGGGATTTCCTTATAAGGCTAGCAGGTCCTATTTTCTAGGGTTAGAGAAACTAGATGAAGCTAAGTTGGAGGATCATGATTGATTTATGTTACCACTCTTTGACAGATGTTCTCCATAAGTGCAGGCTGACTTAGGCTGAGATTTGTCTTGTGGGCTGGGCCACTGGGGTCCCACTCCATATTGTGGGTCCCAATATACAAATTAACTTTATCAGTAGAGAATGTCAAGAAAGAGTGATTGTCCACAGTAAGAAATGCTAAGGAAAGAAATTCAAGAATGAGAAGTATTGATTATGCAATGAAGGATGTCGCTGATGACCATAGAGAGGGGAGTTTCAGGCAAGATTTAAATCCTGAAGTCAAGTTGCAGAAGTTGGTAGGAGGAATGCATGACTAAATTAAATTATAGTGCCTTAGAGTTTAGTGTAATTTTCAATTCATATTGATTCTCTTCCAAATCAGGGAGGAATTATTATACATCTAAGTTTAAAGGAAATTTATAATCATGTTTACCATTTAAATAAAATGACTGGATACTATATTTAGGTAACTTGAAACCGTGTAATACTGCAGAGATGTAAATCTTTATGTAGTATGGGGAAAAATTACACATACATAAAGAAGCATACTAAATTCAGGCATTTGTGTCTTCTGAATTATCATCTGGAATAGTTTTAGCAGTAAACAGAAGCCAACTTCTCAGTGGTGTGTGCAGATTATTAGCCTTTCCATTTCCTAGAGTGGAATGATTCAGAACAGCTATGTTTCTATAGTCTCCCACTTTTTAACAATAGCTTGATTTTTTTGATCTTTTAAGGTCTCATACAAATGTTTGTGAAAAATAGTATCTAATTACTGTTTTTTTTTGCATAACTTCCTGCCCCTCTCCTTGGCTATAAGAGTTATTGTCTTTCTTCCTAATGAAAAGAAGGGGGTATATATTTTTTTGGTCCCTGTGGTATTGCCATTTCTTTGGCTCCTTCTTATCTTATTCTTCAGATAGAGCTGTTTATCTGATCTACTCTTCAGAGATGGGAAGAACATTTGGATTTTATTGAATTTCCCAGTTGCCCTTGGAGACAGTGGACTTTTACTGGGCAAAAAGACAAATACTTAGATTTTGGAGTTCCTGTCATGGCTCAGCAGTTAACTAACCCGACTAGCATCCATGAGGATGTGTTTGATCCCTGGCCTCTCTCAGTGGGTTAAGGATCCAGCATTGCCATGAGTTGTGGTGTAGCTTGCAGAGGTGGCTTAGGTCCCGAGTTGCTGTGGCATAGGCCGGCGGCTACAGCTCCGATTGGACCCCTAGCCTGGGAACCTCCATATGCCTTGGTTATGTTCCCAAAAAGACAAAAGCAAAAAACAAAAAACAAAAAAACAAACCAAATACTTACATTTTATCCTAATTGAAAGTTTGAATGTTTAGCATCATTGTGCTTACATGCTAGTGATAAGGCATGAAAGATTTAAAATCTTTATTGATTTTATTAGAAAATTCTTTGTGTCATTAATCTTCTTGGGTATAAATAAAGTTCCTTTAGCACCTTGTTATAGACTGTATTTGGTCTTAAGCTATAACAAACTACCAAGGCAGAAGATAAGCACTGGATATTCTCATTGATCGAATATACGCCTTCATGAAAAAGGTGTATTATTTAAATAGATGCCTCATAAATTATGGTACATTCTTATGATGGAATTCTACTTTGCCATTAAAAGTCATGCTGTAAAGAAAAATTATTACCATAAAATGGTCTCCATGATGTATTTTTAAAGCAGTAAAGGCAGTCAAAAAATAGTATTATAAATTGTATCATGATCTCATTTTTATGTCTATCTACCTATGTATTTATGAATAGAACAGAACAATCTGGAAGGATATATGTCAGAACGTTAGTGATTACCTCTGAGTGTTAGAAGTAAGGGTGGTTTCCCTGATAATAACATTTATAGAGATTAAAAATTAATAATACATTTGAAAGGAAAAGCTATTTCATTATTTAAAGAAATTAAAGTGAAAAGTTCATCTGTAGTAGTTTCTTAATGTCCTTTTTTAGTTACTTTATTTCTATGTCATAGAGATACATCTAGGGTGACAGAAAACAACTCCCCAATTGTGATTCATTTTATAGAGGAGTGATATCACTGTAAGAACTTGAATTTAAGTTGGGATCGGAAAAGATAACTGGTTATCAGGACCAAGAAAGAAGTCTGGACGGGGACGACTAAGCAAGAGTTAGGATCTAAGCTTACAGTATCCAGTGAAGGATAGATAGTCCCTCTATCTCTGCACAGCCAGGGCACTAACTGGTAGATGAGTTAATCAAACTAATGTCAGATTCCAGCCTGAGGTTACAGACTGAGATGCAGTTCACAAAGGTAAGCAGGAGGCAAGGTGAGAGTATTGCAAATCTCAAACAGAACTGCCAAAGAAAAGAATCTTCTCAGACCATTGAAAACCTAAGAATTGGGCAAGCGTCAGAGGTCAGTGTAGCCCCCAGGGTATGCTGTGGTCTTTCCTGAAGGTCTTTTGCTCATCAGTGAAGCCTGTCAGCTAGAACCTAACAAATGATTGTCCTCTCAAACTGCCAACTCATGCCCTTCGTTGCCTTTACTTGGTGGTTCACACACTTCATGAGAAATGGCCCATGGCCAGTTCCACCTGGAATATTATAGCATTGCCTGAAACAAAGCACACCATTTGGTGAATCTACTTTGCTGTATCATTTCTTGTTCAGTTTTTCTGGGAAAATGTCTCTAGGAGCAACACTTAGAAAAATTGCTTATGTTATAATCTGCCTGCATAGACAGAGGCTTTAACCAAGGTAGTTTTTTTTTTTTGTTTTTTTTTTTTTGGTAGAGAAAAAAACCTATACAAGTAAGTTTTAGTCAGGGTAGGGTCTGTGTATGACTTTGATATAGACATTGAAGGATGTGGGGATGTTGAAAATGAGTGAGAATGGTAAAAATCAGGGAAAATACGGTTTTGACTGGCAAAGTTGGATTTAGGTGAATGAAATATTCTTTGTGACCGTTAAACATGTAAATACACAGGTAAATCTTGTAAACATGTTAAGGGATAGACAATTCCAAATAATATGTTATAATTCCACTCACATGCAGGCAAAACCAAACCATACACTTTTGGGATGTATTCAGAAGTGTAACTGTGAAGGAAAGAAGGGAGTCATTTTCCCAAAAGTAAAGATAGTTGTACCTCCTGGAGGAAGGAAGGATTTGTTACCAGGAAGGGGCTCCTGGCTACTGACAGTGCTTTGTCTCTGACCCAAATGGCAAACACACAGGTGCTTGCTTTATAATTACTTGTTACACTGTATATTTTATGTCTTATGCATTTCCTGTATCTGTTTTATTTTCCAATAAAAGGGCTTTAAAAAGGATGTAATGACTGCTGGAGTAAGTATGGTCTCAGAGTTAAAGAGGTTCTTAGTGTGTGTTAGAGATGTAAATTGTGTCCTGTCCTCAAAGACGTGTATTGAAGTTCTAACCTTAGTACCTCAGAATGTGACCTTGTTTATAAATAGCATTTTTACCAAGGTAATCAAGTTAAAATGAGGTGATTAAGGTGGGCCTTAGCCCAGTTTGGTTGGTGTTCTTCTAAGAAGAGGAAATCCAGTACAGAGACACACAGGGAGTAAGGATGTGAATGGACATGAGAGAAAAGATAGCCAGCTACAAGCCAAGGAGAGAGGCCAGGAACGGGAGCTCCTCACAGCCCTTAGAAGGAACCAGCCAGCACCTTCCCTTGATGGACTTTTGGCCTCTGGCACTGTGTGACAGTACATTACCATGGTTTGAGCCACCCGATTTGTGGTATTTATTACAGCCACCCTAACAAATTCAGATATAGCTTGGAAGACTGATAAACACTTTATCTTTTACTTATCACAGTGACCTCTTTGGGGGCTTTTAAGAGTAGAGCAGGGACAGTTCCTTTTCCCATGTGACTCAGGAATCTCTAATTAAGGTGACTGAAGAAGGCTGGGAGCAGAGATGTTTGATTCTCAAATTATCCAGCTTTTGTTTAATATCATAGTATTGACCATACCATTTTTTGTCTTTCCTCTTTTTGTAAACATCTGTTTTCTGTAATGACTTCATAGTGGATTTGTTATTGGTGTTATTTAAGCAATGAATTGCCTTCCTGTATTAAACTCATTCCTACTGTGAAGAACAGACCTCACTCAAGTTCCCTCAGGTGATGGGAGCTGTACAGGGAAGGATACCTCCAAATGACGCACGCCAGTGTAATTCCGTTCAATTGTCTCCCAGGTCCTGGTGTAGAGATGAGTCTCCTTGCTGCCCTTGAAGCTACATGTGATCATGTGACAAAATCTGGCTAATGGGAGAAGGTGTGCCCTCCATTTCTTTTTCTGCTTCCTGCTGATTGGGGTATGTTGAGACTTAAAATAGCTGTCAGGACTTAGACATGGACGCTCCCAGGTACCTGTGCACTGTTAAATGTTAAGACATATCTATGGCTCTTGTACAAGCCACCTTCCTTTTCAGTTTTCATGCAGTAGCACCTGAGTATACCCCAGCTCATACTCTCCAGTAGTTAGAGGTAGGTGAGGGCTGGAGGTCTCCCACCAGGTATGAAAGCCAATGTTTATTTGTAAGAGGGCATAAAAATACACCTACAGCCTATTTTGTAAGTTTAATAATGTCTGTGTCTCTGCCTTTTTTGGTATTCTTCTCTTTGCTTACGAGGTTCACTTGAGGAAAATATAATAATATTGTAGAAGCAGGCTTCAGTTAAACTCAAGAGTTAGCATTGAGCAACCAAAATCTTCTAAGTAAACTCTGGCTGAGTGCAGAAGCCAGCCTGGGGCTGGGTTTCTGGGTCCAGCCTTGCGAGTGAGTGAGGTTATACCCCTTCATGGAATGGTGGGGGCCCCCTGAAGTATTTCTAGTCAATTCACAAATCCTGAACACCTCAAATTTCAACAGTAAAAGCCAATATCTAGTGTTTGTTTTGATAGTAGACAACCTCAGCTCTTGAGTGGAGGTAAAGATCACTAGTCAACTTATAGTGGCTGTCTTTTAATGTAACCTTTTGATTACTTGGCTCTTCATACTATATCATAAGAGAAATTTCAGTCTCTATAACAGTAACGCTAGAACTTTCCTGATGCTTATCCCAGCTTCTTGCTGTGTTGTCTTCTACTCTCCTTTCCTGCAGTCTTAGATACTTCCTTTTCTCTAGAGTCCTCATAACTTTTGATTATTCTTAGCGTCTCCTGTTTTAGAGTTTGTTTTTATTTTCTCTTCCTTTAAATTGGTGTGTATGTGTTTTTCTACTATATGACATTTTTCTCTGTACAAGTAGCACTCAGATACCATAAGAAAGCATCTTATTGAGTTGCTTAGTTATAGTTCAGTACACTTTATCCCTTCTGGGGTTGAGCTTTCATGGCTGGCCACCTTGAAGGCCAAGGGCCTTGCTCATGTCCAGTCTGGAGCTGACGCCTTTAGATTGGGCACCAAACTGTGTCCAGATGGTTTGCAGGATACATTTTACAAAAGTGGAAAGTTTGTGCACAAGAAACTTTATCTGTTCTTCTTCTTTTTTTTTTTTCCCTCTTTTGGCAGCAGTGGCATGTAGAAGTTCCTGGGCCAGGGATCAAACCTTGGGCCACAGCAGCGACCTGAGATACTGCAGTGACAATGCCGGATCTTTAACCCACTATGCCACAGGAGAACTCCATGGATCTTGTTCTTGAAGGGAAGGCAGGTACCAAGCTTTTAAGACTCCTCTCCAATACTTTCCTCGATGCTTGAAACTAAACAGTGACATAAAGTTCACAAACCAGATATTCTGGTAAAAATATGACAAGTGTAGTTAATTAAATCCACTCAACTAATGTTTATAGAGTATCTGCCAGACACAGTGCTAGACTAGTCATCAAGTCATCCAGAGAGCTGAGTTTAGTGGGGGAGACACGTAAACAAATGATGACAACAGCTTGAGGAGAAAACAACTTTTTGCTTCTCTCCACGGCATTGGTTAATTAGGACAAGGAACTGGGAGATGGCTCTGGAGGGAGGCCCTTGAAGAAGCTAACTACAGAAAGGCTTTGTGTCTGAGTGAAGGAAGAAAATTAATACACCTCAGCCTTTATTTGCATAAAAGATAGCTGTAATAGGAGCTAAACTTACAAAGATGCACACTTTCGTCTTGTGAACTTCTTATAGAATTAAGCATAAACAACCCCTTTTGTAATAAAAAATAATGTGGATTTTAAGAACCCACTTTATCAAATTATAAGAATTATGTGTCCACCTTAATTACGAACCTCATGGATATATCCCAATGGTTGGAAACTGTTGACAGTGTGATTTTGTTACAGTAAATGATTTTTTTAATGCTAGAATTAACTGGAAGGAATCCACAGCACTTAAGTTGGAGGATTTATGAGTGCTTTTGGGTACCATAGAATTTAATAATCTATTAAGTGGTTTTCAATTACCCTCAGTACTTGGGATCCAGTGATGCATCCCTTTAAGGACCTGGAAACAAGGGAAATATGATTGCCCTCAGAGTTAAATGGAATAAAGCTAGAATGACTGCATGCCTGCTGGAAGATTGGCCATATAAGTTTGTTTTACGAGATGACGTGTCAGTGCAAGTGGTGTTGGTCAGGTGTCAAAGGATGGAAGGATGCCCGAGGATGAGGCCTGGCTAGCTTTGATGCCGACATAGATGCATTAAACTACTTTAAAAGGATGCTGGTTAAACATCAAAGTTATGTTATAAACTCTGCTTAGTCCAATTCCATTTTCTCTATCAAAACTCTTATGTATTGATCAGGACTTTTTTTTTGTTTGTAAGAGAGTGAAATCCACGTTAAAGTGGCTCAAGTAAAAGAGGGAATTCACCGTCTCCCATAAATGAAAAGTTCAAGGAGGACCCTCGTCTCAGATGTGGCTTGACTCTGATGTTTAACGATGTTGTCAGGCGATGTCTCTCCATCTCTGTTTAGCTCACCTGTTTGGCTTCATCTTTGGTCAGCACCCTCTCCTCGAGGTGGCTCTTTGCATCTCTCAGTTCAGGAATCCCCCTGACGGGCCAGTCCTGGGATGTGTGCCCACCCAACCATCTAAACCATGGGTTCTCTTAGCGGAGGGCCAGTTCTTAGAAGTCAAATTTAATAACCAGAATGAAGAGTAATGGATTTGGATGTCAGAGATGGCTGTTTTCCTCTGTAGTTCTATTGTTTGATTTCCATGTGATGTGTCTACATGAAGAAAATGCACTTGCCTCCATGTTCTTTGTTTCCAGGCCCCTTGATAGAGCTTTCCTTGTTAATTAATACATTGGCATTCTCTTTTATACACCCCCCCCTCCCCGTGCACATATGTGGATCTTATGAGTTACAATAAGGTGAATTTGCCCCTGAGAGAAGGGTCTACTCTGAATGTGGTTAAACAAGTAATCGGGTTCCAGAGCCTTCCAGACCGAGATGCCAGGTCTGGACTTGGGGAAACAAAGACTGAGGGGTGAGACCTCATGAAGTCTCCCTTCCCTTGCTGTTCCTCCTCGCTTTTTCCTCTTGAATTCCCTCACCGGTTACACGTCGGGTGTGTGGTATGCCAGTTTTGAAAAAGGGCACGGCAACAGGAAGACGGAAATTGCCATAAGAGATCAGACCTGTCATCCAGCCAGCTTCCTATTTAATGTAAATACTCTCTAGAGACCTCTGATTTGACTTGCTCTTTGAGAAGTAGCGCTGCTATTATTCTTGTTTCTACTTCATGCTGGGCAAGTATGACTCGATGGAAATAATTTCCAGAAATGGTACCTGTGGAATTGTGAGGTAATTTGGCACCAGTGGGCTGAGACTTTCTGGGGGCCCATTAGCTGGAGGGGTTAGAGCAGAGGGGAGGGCTGAGGCAGAGGTGGGAGTTGGGTGTAAGCTGAGAGAGGAGGGGTGGTGGCTGTTCAGGCCTAGCATCTTCCTATTTCTCCCCCCTTCCTCTCCCTCTAACAGTGAAGCACTGCTATTTCTCAGCTCCAGGAGAAAGAGAACTTCAGTCACCACTCCTGCCTGCCCCAGACGGTAAACATTGTAATCTGGTCTTCCAAGGTCCCCTGAGGCCCAGGAAGGAGGCTGACTCAAGGTGGGTAACCCATCCTCCTGGGGACCAGGCTGGAGGCCTGCCCTATGTTAGGAGCAAGGCTGTGTTTTCCGGTCTTCTGAATGGAGCTGTGCCAACTCTTTTGAGGAAAACCAGTCTCTTTCCTTTCAGTCTGGCTGCAGTGTCTCTGGTGCCTGGTTTGAGGGCTGTTTGGGTGGTTGCTTTGCCCCCTTTATTTTTGGCACCCCTTTGCCCATCAGAGTCCAGAAATCTGGAGGCATGGGACTGCCTGGGTGGTAGGTAATTGAAATGCCATGAGAAAGTCTGCCTAAGGCTGTCTAGATCTTTTATTACCAATTTGCCTGTCTTTCTGAAGAGACATTACTAACAAAGTCTTAGACTGTGAAGGGCAGCACACAAAGGTCAGTTAACTGCTGAGAAGGAGAGCAGCATAAAAGGTAAATTTCTGACATCACCTCTGCTGTCAGCAATAATATTAATAGTTTACATTTGTGTAGAGCATTGTCCGTTTTTTGTTGGATATATAACTTCTTTTTATGCACAATTTTACATACATGAAAAATGTACTACTTTTCCAGGTTTATCTCTTTGGGCTGATCATTAAAATGTATCTTGAGTGTTCCATGCAGGAAATCTTTTTTTTTTTTTTTTAAATTCTAGGAATTTGTAACATTCTTCACTTGTAAATTTATATTTAACTATTAATGTTGAAAATAGTTTCTGACTATAGCCATATTTGATTATAAGAATTTGGAAAATAGGGAAAAGTATGGAGAAGAAATAAAAATCACTGAAATGCTACCGTCCACTTGATTGCAGTTTCTCACAGGCTTTCTTGCACAAGCTACGCCCAAATGACTCTTCCATGTTTTCTAATTCCAGCTTCTTCATTGGGGAGAATACTTAAAAACTCTGGTGAAGCAGTCTGGGTGAGGAATTCTAGAATTTTAAGATTTCCTCCAATCCTTTGCTTATTCTCAATTTGACAGAAATATTTTTAGTTACTTGCCTTTACCATCTTTCTAATGTGTTTAATTTTGGTTTCCATAGATACAGTCAGTCTTTCTCTTTGGTCTTGAACGTCTGTGGTTTGCATAATATTTAATTAAGTTATATAATTATAATGACAAGTAGAGCTGGCATAAACAGGTCGGGAACGCAGTTGGCTTTTGGGGACACACAGCTCAACTGGTCAGAAGGGAGGCACCCAGGCAGCCTAAAGGGCAGCCCCTCAGGAGGTCCCAGGATGTCACTCAGTGTGTTCTGCAGAGGAAATGAAGAGCATGGGCTATTTGAGGTGGTTGGTTAAGTAAAGGTTGGGTTAGAGGGAGTTGGCAAGAGAGTTTTTGATATAAAGATATTGATAGATGGAAGGACACAGTTTTATGGACAGCTTCTTGCCACAATGCCAAATTTCCAAGTTTTTTTTTTTCTTTCTAGTTCCTGATACTCCCATTCTGTTATGTAATTAGGATGACCAGTTAGGTCTTTGTGTGATCATTCCACGGAGAAAGGTAGTGATTAAAAATACTGTGCTTCCTCTAGTTATTTCTGTTCTTTGTTTCAGAAAGATGTGAGAAGAAGATGATATTTGAGATTTAGATACTGTCGGCACAAAGAACCCTCCTCTCCTGTACTTGATGACTATGTACTGAACAATTTCAGTGGCCCTAACAGATTGGCATCGTAACTTAAAGATTTAGGAGTAGGGCAAGATTGAGTGGGTAGAGCAAATAGTTGCTCTTTGGATTTTTAAAAGTCTTAAAGGAATAACAATCATGGAGATAAAAACACAATAAAAATATTTGTTTGTTAACTAGCATTTTACAAAAACTTCTTGAATGTTTCCTTTCATTTAAGGCACACCGCTTTCGATGAGGAAGGATGGTAGGGATCCTTCCATGTATACCCCATTTTATACATTTGTAGAATGAGCCTCAGAGGTAAAGTGATTCGCCCAAGGTCCAGATGAGAACCTCAAAGTGTTCAGACTTTCTCTAACAATCCATTTAATCTCAGCTTGAGACTTTAGGGTACTTCTGATTGTCTACCACTACTCATGCTATTTGGACAAAGAAAATTGAATAGACGCCTCCTTTTTAAACTACTACTTTTTTTTTTTTTGGTCTTTTTGTCTTTTTGCCTTTTCTAGGGCTGCTCCTGTGGCATATGGACATTCCTAGGCTAGGGGTTGAATTGGCACTGTAGCTGCCGGCCTATGCCGGAGCCACAGCAATGTGGTATCTGAGCTGTATCTGTGACCTACTCCACAGCTCATGGCAACGCTGGATCCTTAACCCACTGATCGAGGCCAGGGATCAAACCCGCAACCTCATGGTTCCTAGTCGGATTTGTTAACCACTGAGCCATGACAGGAACTTCTAAACTACTACCTCTCACTGTTGGAAGGACTTAGTTTCTTTGTTCAGAGATATTTTTTCCCACCTTCAAAGAGTATTTCAGCTCCAAGGAAACTGTCATGAAGGTGGGTTGATTTGGTACAGAGGCAACGGCTGGCACTCAGGCAAATTATTAAGCTTTTCTTTCTGGTAAGCTTTGATGAGAAGCTGGCAGGCTGGCCCCTCGTTTCTCTCATGTTACTGGGGTTGTTCTTCCTATAAGAATGAAGGGACTTAGGTGGAAAACTTATACATGCAAAAACAAAAGTTTCAGAACATGGTAGCTCATGATACTTTGGCATAGTTTTACGCTTAAAGCTTTCAACAAGTCTTTTAAAAATTTTTTTAATTTTTATTTTTTGCTTCTTAGGGCCACATATGGAAGTTCCCAGGCTAAGGGGGTTGAATCAGAGCTATAGCTGCTGGCTTATGCCACAGCTGCAGCAACCCAGGGTCTGAGCCACATCTGTTACCTACACCACAACTGAGTGAGGCTAGGGATCCAATCTGTGTCCTCATGGAAACAATGGTAATGCCACAATGGGAACTCCTTTTTTTTTTTTTTTAATGCTCAAGGAGTTCTCTTATGGTGCAGTGGGTTAAGGATACAGCATTGTCACTGCAGCAGTTGGGTTGCTACTGTGGCACGGGTTCAATCCCTGGCCACATGCCGTGGGTACAACCAAAAAAAATGCTCAAGGTTGAGTATGGAGGGGCACTGACTTAGTCTGTGATTTACTGAGCTGTGAGGCGATAGCTTCCTAGAAGAGTGACCCAAGCTGGAGCCATAACTCTCCCCTAAAGGGAATATGGGCCGTTCTGCATAATTTCTTTGCAGCAACCTTTCTGAGAATTATTGTGTTGGGTACCTTTTATGTTGCCAGAATGAATCTGAAGCCGCTGTGCTGGCTTTTTTATTGCCTGTAACTAGAATGACCTAGAACTACCTGTATCAGAATCTCTTGGGGTGGAGCCTGGAATTCTTAATTTTAGAGAGGCTCCCCAAGTATGCGTAGATATTCTCAAATTTGTCAACTCCTCACTCCTTTCTCATCTCCTTGATTTGTCAACTCCTCACTCCTTTCTCATCTCCCTTGATTATCACTTGAGATACACTCAGGCAGGTCACTTTGTGAAAGGGCGTAGGGAGCATGCTGGGGAAGTTTCTCTGTAAGGGCAACAGTTGAAACTCTTCACCATCACGGTCAGACTCCTCAGTCTTTCTACTGAGCAGTGTTCAGCCACACTTCAACCTAGCTGTCCCTGGTTGTATGAGAAGCCTTTTCATAATTACAGTCATCTGTGTCCTAACTGGTCAGCTTGGCAGGCCAAGAACTCTCCTCCCTCCTAACTCCAGCTTCAGTTGAATTAGAAACCTTTGGCTTGAGCTAGCTGTCTCTAGGTTGGATGTTTGAAGTCCTCTTAAATCTACTGTTTTCTACTCACAGCCTTTCAAGGTTCCCACCTCCCACCCTGTCCCCGTACATACACAGCATATTCTTCCATTTTAGGCAGGTTTTCCTGGTATCCTTCTTTGTTTTTTTTTTTTGTTTTTGTTTTTGTTTGCATCTAACAGCATATTTTCCTGGAAATCCTGTTTTAACATTGAGCTCAGGTTCTTCCACCGAAGCTGGTTCACATTAACTGAGCTGTTGTTTCCTAGGAGCAGGAGACCTATAATATGGAAGGAGGAAGAATAGTTTTCTTTCTTCTCCCTAGCTGGGAATGACTTCAGGCAACATTAAATAGAAGGGACTTGGTTTTTGTCCTCTTCTTCCTTGTCACTAGTTCCACCTTTCTTGGCTTCTGTGTTTGGTGTTAGGTGATAAAGCTATGAGATAGGTTATGTGTGGGGAGCCCTGGACCTGCTCAGTTACAGCTGCTGTTGCCTTCCACCCAACACCACTGCTGATGCAGCCATCAAAGACCAGTGAGTTGCAGTGGCCTTCAAACTTGGTTGGATCAATCTCAGTTTATTCGTGTAGCACAGTGGCCACTTGCAGGATTAATACAGGACATACCTGGCCTCATAGCTCTCAGTTCCCAGTCCAGAAAGTTGGACTGTGCACTCCCTAAAGATCATTTGCAATGCAACTTTTCGAGACAGTCTTCTTTTCCTCTTCGATCTGGAGGTGTGTCCTTGGATGGGAGTACAGGCATCAAATGGCAAACTCCAGTGGTTATCATGAAATTATGTTTTCTATTGTTTCTCTTACTTTTCTGTAGAAGAATTCTGGAAATTGATGGGGCATAGATACATAGGCAGTAGGGGTTTTGTGAGGCTGAGCAGACCAACTTTTAAAATTTATGGGTTGAGATACATTCTTGGGAAAGCAAGAGCCCAGTGACATTTTTTTTTTTTTAAATGGCTACACGCATGGCATATGGAAGTTCCTAGGCTAGGGATGAAGTGGAGCTACAGTTACCGGCCTATGCCACAGCCACAGCAACATGGGATTCGAGGCATGTCTGCAACATACACCACAGCTCACAGCAACGCTGAATCTCCAACCCGCTGAGCAAGGCCAGGGATGGAACCAGCGATCCTCATGGATACAAGTTGGATTCATTTCTGCTGTGTCACAACATGAACTCTCCCAGTGACAGTTCTGATCTTCCTAATCTGGCTCTCTCATGTGGTCCTATGGCCCTTACAGTAGTCCCTAGTGCAGAATGCTGCTACAGCTGTCACAGTTCAGGGACAAATCATGCAGCTTGGTGAACCATGAAAACTAATGGCCTCAGAATTGGACAAAGCCAGAGGGTTCACCTGTATTTTACAGGAGCATCAAAGTGTTTTGATACCTGATTACTCTTCCATGAGATGTTAATCAGCAACAACTTATTCCATGTGTTCTCTGTATCCAACCTTGGCCATTTAGAAAAATAGAGCTTGAGCTTTTAGGATGTCATATAGTTCCTAAGGGCTCATGTTACCTTTCCAGATTGTTCTAAAGTGCTCCCAGATTATAAAGTCCTAATCATCCCCTTTTCCCTCTGAAACTGTTCTCTGATAGGTGTTAGAGTAGGAAACAATCTGATTAAATTCTTCATAATCTAGTGAGGTAGCTGAATTTTTTTTTAAACAAGTAATGCTAGTTAAATCTGTAATCGATGACATCTGCGACAGTGTATCATAATGAAATGAGCAATTTCAGACATTCTGGATAAAAGTGAAGCAACAACATAAAATAATTTATGACAGTTTGTCTTTAAGGTCTAATCTTCCAAGCTGTTTCCACTTTCTTGATCTTTTCCTCTGCTACTTTTTTTTTTTTTTTGTCTTTTTAGGGCTGCACCTGTGCCATATGGAGGTTCCCAGGCAAGGAGTCGAATCGGAGCTGTTGCCCCTGGCCTATGCCACAGCCACAGCAATGCCAGATCAAGCTATGTCTGCAACATATACCACAGCTTACAGCAATGCTGGATTCTTAACTCACTGAGCAAGGGCAGGGATTGAACCTGCGTCCTCATGAATACTAGTCAGATCTGTTTCCACTGAGCCACGACGGGAACTCCCTCTGCTACTTTTTTTTAAAAAAATTTACTCAATGAATTTTATTAGATTTATAGTTGTACAGTGAGTATCACAACCTGATTTTATAGCATTTCCATCTCAAACCCCTAGCCCATTCCCCACCCCCCAACCTGTCTCATTTGGAAACCATACGTTTTTCAAAGTCTGTGAGTCAGTATCTGTTTTGCAAAGAAGTTCATTGTGTCCTTTTTTTAGATTCCACGTGTAAGTAATTTCATGTGATGTTGGTGTCTCACTGTCTAACTTCACCTATCATTATAATTTCTGGGTCCATCCATGTTGCTGTAAATGCCATTATTTCTTTCCTTTTAATGGCTGAGTAATATTCCATCGTGTGTATGGACCACATCTTCTTTATCCACTCCTCTGTTGATGGATGTTTAGGTTGTTTCCATGTCTTGGCTATTGTATATAGTGCTGCAATGAACATCGGAGTACATGTATCTTTTTGAGTCATGGTTTTCTCTGGATAGATGCCCAGGGGTGAGATTGCTGGATCAAAAGTTTTCTGAGGAACCTCCATACTGTTTTCCACAGTGGTTGCACCAATTTACATTCCCACCAACAGTATAAGAGGGTTCCCTTTTCTTCACACCCTCTCCAGCATTTGTTATTTGTGGACTTATTAATGTGCTGGATTTTATCAAAGGCTTTTTCTGCATCTATTAAGAGGATCATATGGTTTTTATTTTTCAGTTTGTCAATGTGGTATATTACACTGATTTATTTGCTGATATTGAAGAATACTTACATCCTTGGGATACATCCACTTAATCATGATGTACAATCCTTTTAATGTAATGTTGAATTCGGTTTGCTAGTATTTTGTTGAGGATTCTTGCATCTATGTTCATCACTGAAACTGGCTTGTAGTTTTTTTTGTGGTATCTTTGTCTGGTTTTGGTATCAGGGTGATGGTGGCCTCATAGAATGAGTTGTGGAGTGTTCCTTCCTCTGCAATGTTTTGGAATAGTTTCAGAAGGAAATTATATTTTCAGAAGCTCTTCTCTAAATGTTTGATAGACTTTGCCTGTGAAGCCATCTGGTCCTGGACTTTTATTTGTTGGAAGTGTTTTTAATCACAGTTTCAGTTTCAGTACTTGTGATTTGTCCTTTATCTTTTCTATTTCATCTTGGTTTAGTCTGGGAAGATTGTACCTTTCTACGAATTTGTTTGTTTCTTCTAGATTTTCCGTTTTATTGGCATTTAGTTGCATGTAGTAGTGTCTTGGGATCTTTTGTATTTCTGTGATGTCCATTGTAACGTCTCCTTTTTCATTTCTAATTTTTTTGATTTGAGTCCTCTCTTTCTTTTTTTTATTGATAAGTCTTGCTGTTTATCAATTTTGTTGATATTTTCAAAGAAGCAGCTTTTTGTTTCATTGATCTTTTCTATGGTTTTCTTTGTTTCTATTTCATTGATTTCTGCTCTTATCTTTATGATTTCTTTCCTTCTGCTAACTTTAGGTGTTCTTTCCTCTCTCTCGCTGCTTTAGATGTAAATTTAGGTTGTTTATTTGAGTGTTTTCTTGTTTCCTGAGGTAGGCTTGTATTGCTATAAACTTTCCTCTTAGAACTGCTTTTGCTGCATCCCATAGGTTTTGGAGTGTTTTGTCTTTGTTGTCATTTGCTTATAAGTATTTTTTATTTCCTCTTTGATTTCTTCAGTGATCCATTGGTTGTTTAGTAGCATGTTGTTTAGTCTCCACGTGTTTGTGTTTTTTGCAGTTTTTTTCTTGTTGTTGATTTACATTTGTATAGCATTGTTGTTGGAAAAGATGCTTGATATGATTTCAATTTTCTTAAAGTTACTGAGTCTTGATTTGTGGCCCAGAATGTAAACAATCCTACAGAATGTTCCATGTGCACTTGAGAAGAATGTGTATTCTGCTGCTTTTGGATGCAATGTCCTATAAATATCTATTAAGTCCATCTGGTCTAATGCTTCATTTAAGGCCTGTGTTTCCTTATTGATTTTCTGTCTGGATGATGTGTGAATTGCTGTAAGTGGGGTGTTAAAGTCCCCTGCTATTATTGTGTTATTGTCAAATTCTCCTTTTAAAGTTATTAGCAGTTGCTTTATATATTGGGGTGATCCTGTGTTGGGTGCATATATATTTAAAATTGTTGTATCTTCTTGGATTGATCCTTTGATCAGTATGTAATGCCCTTCTTTGTCTCTTATGATATTCTTTATTTTAAGGTCTATTTCGTCTGATATGAGTATTGAACTCCAGCTTTCTTTTGATTCCCATTTGCATGGAATATTTTCTTCCATCCTCTCACTTTTAATTTGTATGTGTCCCTAGAAGTGAAGTGGGTTTCTTGAAGACAGCATATATATGGATCTTGTTTTTGTGTCCATTCAACCAGTCTGTGTCTTTAGGTTGGGGCAGTTAGTCCATGTACATTTAAGGTAATTATTGATATGTATGTTCTTATTGCCGTTTTAATAACTGTTTTGGATTTGTTTTTGTTGTTCTTTTTTCTTCCCTTTTTCTCTCCTCTCTGGTTTGATGACTATCTTTAGTGTTGTATTGAGTTGATTTTTCTCATTTGTGTGTGTATCTATTGTAGATTTTTGGTTTGCAGTTATTCTGAAGTTTTGATATGAGTCTATATATATACACGAGATTATTTTTAAGTGATTGGTCTCTTAAGTGCAAATGCATCTCTAGTGTCCTGCATTTGTACCGTCCTCGTCTCATGATTTCTGATTTTGGTAGCATAATTATGCATGGATGATTTCCTACATTTACTGTGTATATGCCTTTACTGGTGATTCTTGTCATTTGCAGTATTTTTGTTTCTAGTTGTGGCCTTTTCTTTTCTTCTTAGAGAAGCTCCTTTAGTATTTGTTGTAAAGCTGGTTTAGTGGTGCTGAATTCTCTTAGCTTTTGCTTGTCTGTAAAGCTTTTGATTTCTCCTTCAAATCTGAATGAATGCCTTGCTGGGTAAAGTAATCTTGGTTGAGGTTTTTTTCCTTTCATCGCAATATCAGGCCACTCCCTTCTGGCCTGCAGAATTTCTGCTGAAAAATTTGCTGATAACCTTACTGGGGTTCCCTTGTATGTTATTTGTTTCTTTTTCCTAGCTGCTTTCAAGATTTTCTCTTTGTCTTTAATTTTGGTCAGTTTGATTAATATGTGTCTTGGTGTGTTCCTCCTTGGGTTTATTTTATATGGTATTCATTGTGCTTCCTGGATTTGAGTGAGTGGTTCCTTTCCCATATTAGGGAAGTTTTCGGCTATCATCTCTTTGAATTTTTTTTCTGTCTCCTTCTCTCTCTCTTCTCCTTCTGGCACCCCTATAATACAGATGTTGGTGCATTTAACATTGTCCCAGAGTTCTCTGAGACTCTCTTCATTTCTTTTCAATTTTTTTTTTCTCTTTTCTGTTCCACATCAGTGATTTCCACCAGTCTGTCCTCCACCTTGCTTATTTGTTCTGCCTCCTGTATTCTGCTGTTGGTTGCTTCTAATGAATTTTTTATTTCAGTTATTGTACTTTGCATCTCTGCTTTTTTTAAGCTTTAAATCTTGTATTTCCTTGCTCATTGTTTGCTGTATACTATCAATCTTTTCCTCCGAGTCTGTTTCTGATGTCCTGCATCAGCTCCATTATCTTCAGTCTAAAGTCTTTTTCCTGGAGGCTGATACTCTCTGGATCACTTAGCTGTTTTTCTGGGTTTTCTTCTTGCTCCCTTATCTGAGTTGTAGTTCTCTGCCTTTTTATTTTTATAGGTTTTTGGTGTTCTTTTTGCAGATGATGGATTTGTAGCCTCTCTTACTTCTGATGTCTGTCCCCCCTTGTGGCTGAAGTTGTTATGGGGGCTTGCTATAGGCTTCCTGATGGGAGGGATTGGTGCCTGCCCACTGGTAGGTGGAGCTGATTCCTTTTCTTGTGGTGGGTGGGGCTTTGTCTCTGGATGAGATTAGAGGTGGCTGTGTGCCTGGGTCTTCTTTAGGCAGCCTGTTTACTGATGGGTGGGGCTGTGATCCCACCTGGATTATTGTTTGCCCTGGGGCTTCTCAGTGCTAATGGCCAGATTTTCCCCAGATGTCCACCTCCAGAGAAACACATGCCAATGAACACTCCAAAGACCTTTGTCTCCAATGTCCCTCCCTCACAACGTGCCACAGTCACCCCCTGTTTTCCCAGGAAATCCTCTAAGGACTGCAGTCAGGTCCGACTCAGATTCCTGTGGAGTCTCTGCTTTGCTCAGGGACCCAATGCACATGTAAGCCTGTGTGCGCCTTTCAAGAATGGGGTCTCCAACTCCCCCAGTCCTGTGGAGCTTCTGCACACAAGCCCACTGGCCCTTAAGGCCAGATGCTCCAGACATGGGGATCTGATGTGGAGCTCAGAACTCTCACTCGTATAGGTGAGTCTCTGTGATACAGTTACTTTCCAGTCTGTGGGGCTGCCAACCTGGTGGGTATGGGGTTGCTTATATCATGTAATTCCCCTCCTGTCTCTTGATGTGGCCTTGTATTTGTCTTCAGGGGCAGGATATCTTTTTTGAAAGTTTCCAGTCCATTTGGTTGAAGGTTGTTCACCATTTGGTTGTAGTTTTGTTGTTTTTATGAGGGAAGGTGAGCTCCAGTCCTTCTATTCTGCCATCTTAATCCTGTCTTTCTGCTACTTTTGCATGTATGCCCTCTCTGCATTTCCAAAGTGACTAGTAATTAGGGAAAGGTGTGGTGGGGGAGGGGAAGAATAGCCATATTTAGGATTGACTTTTGCCCCAGCCATTAGATCTAGAAAGATATGGTAAGGGGATGTGTTCTCACAGGCTCCAAGTGCAGTGTACCTGAGGCTCTGATTAAACTGCCCTGTCGTTTGCCTTTAGCTGGTCTCTTTATCTTTCAGTATGCCACACAAGGCATTATATCAGACTCAGCCAACCTCTGTCTGTGGCAGGTAAATGATGTCAAACAGTATAAAATTTCTAAACATTGGTATATTTGAAATCTTGTCCTTTTCTATGCATTATATTGGGAGCAGCACTTAAGAAAGAACAAGGAGTTCCCGTCATGGCCCAGTAGTTAATGAATCTGACTAGGAACCATTAGGTTGTGGGTTCAATCCCTGGCTTTGCTCAGTGGGTTAAGGATCCTGCATTGCCATGAGCTGTGGTGAAGGTTGCAGATGTGGCTCGGTTCCCGCATTGCTGTGGCCCTGGTGTAGGCTGGCGGCTACAGCTCCGATTCAGCCCCTAGCCTGGGAACCTCCATGTGCCGAGAGAGTGGCCCAAGAAATGACCAAAAAAAAAAAAAAAAAAAAAGAAAGAAAAAAGAAAGAACGAAACCAGCATGGTAAACAGTCTGTTTCTCACAGTGGCAGTAAGGACCAAACCACATTTATTTTTGCACTGATCCTGATTTTGTGTTTCTCCAGTTGGAATCCTTAGCACTGTTCCGAAAGCAGCCCTGATTTTTACAAACTAGGACATCTATTTTCCCTATTACGGGAGCGCTGTGAAAAATGAAGCCTGAAATATGGCCTTTTAGAGGCTAGCTTGTTTCACAGTTGAAGAAGAGTGTTTTTTAGTTATATGGACAATTTGTTTTCGTTTAAGTCATTTTGTTGTATAAATCAGTATAGACTGAAGGAGACTACGTTGCTCTAGGAGTTAGCGGCTTTATTCATTCAGTGTTTGTTTCAAAAATTTCCTGATTTAGATGTGAAGAGCTATAGGCCAATGGAAATAGAATTTGATTTTGGTGTCTCAGGCGTGTAGCAAGATGGTTTGCCCCAGTATGATTTGAGGCAAGAAAAGCATAAAATGTGCCCTGTTCATCCTGGTTAACCCTACCCTGCCAGACAGAACCACCGGAGAGGGCAGAATGAGCACCATTTTGTTTCCAAGTTTGAGTATGGAAATGCTGTCTGAGGCTGAGGCAGGGGGTTATGTTAATAAGCAGGCTCTCAGGAGCTACTTTTAGCTCTTTGAAAAATTTATCTCTCCGAGCCCCAAACCTCCCTCCTGCGTCACAGCAGCTGGCCTATATTCACCAGGATATGTAGCCTCTCTTCTGATATTTATGGGAGGTAGAGTGAGGCCTAAGAGAATAGAAGAGAATTTAGCCATCATTTCAAGCCCTGTTCTCATTTCTAAGGCTGAAAAGATTCTTTCTGTGGTCCTTAGGTGTATATATTTAAAGAGGAGAAAGGTAACAAGTTCCCCCAGGATGTTTCACATTCACCAAATTGAGATCTCAGAACAAATTGCCACTAATAATATATCCCTGTTTATTAACGCTGACATATGAGTGGTTTAGTGTGTTTGACAGGGAGGAGCTGAAAAGTTTAAGAACAAAGCAGAGTAAAGATTTTTAATGGCATAAGGACAGGAGGCTCTGACACATAATCAAGACTCATTTATAGCCAGTCTGAATCTTTGCTGTGGTTAGGAAATGCATCTGGGAAATAAGATGATAAATAGCTAGATAATAAAATTTCTACATACTGCTTTCCTATTGACTGATACAAAGATGGGGCTTTTTAGTAGATGCATGTTACTGATAAATGCAAATGAAATCATAATTCTGGGAATAATGTGCCACAGTGAGTTAAGGAGCAGGAATAAAAAATAATAATAAAATCCACCACCCAGTTCATAGCTCATGAATTATATCAAAATAGCTGATGCACGGGGTTAGATAGTTCACAGCAATGTGGATATAAATTATGTACAATAATGACTTCCTACAAGGCTAGTGTTATATTTTAGCCTCAAGAAAAATTTGGTTTCTTGCTCTTGATGCAAAGAAAGAATAGAAGAGATTTTAAGATTTTCATTTTAGGCATTTCATTACATTTTCTGGAATCTAGTATTGACCTCGTATTGTTTTATAGTTAAGGTAAGCTGAGCCAGAAACAAGGCAGCCTAGTTTAAGGTGACAGTAACAGAGCTACTTGCCTAATTAAACACATTACTAATGGACAAAGGAAGAATGAAAGTACATCTATATATTCCTTTCCAAATGTCATAGATGTGGGTCCATATGATTTTTGCTAAAATTAAGGAATAGGAGCTTTTCTGTCTCTTAACCTATAAGCTGAAGGGGAAGGCTGAGGTGTGGAAAGATAAGTGAGATACAAGCAAGAAAAAAAAAGAGAAATTGTTTCTTGGCTGCTGTGATTCAAAATAGTTTAAAAGGCAAAGTTCATCTGTGGTGGTTGAGGCTGATTCACATTATGGAAGGGCCTTGTCAATGATAAACATTAGTGTGCTAGAAAATAGCATTTCGGAAGTCAGTAGAGGTCTTTGATTGCTAATTCCGAATCAGTGTAGGGATCCTTCTGTTTCCCTATAGGGCATAGGTGACCTCAGTTTGGACATTTTTATATTATACTTTATTTATTTACCAAAAGTTTAATCAGCCTCCCAATGCCTGGTTTCCAGGAAGCATTAAAACATACTCATGAAGCATCATGCCTTAGCCTTCAAACTAACCTGGTTAAGATGCAATCAAAGTTCTAAGGGAAAAGATAGTAAGAGGGCACCCAGTTGGTCTCCACACCAGATAAATTATATGCTACGGGCCTGAAAAGAGTTATAGCTAAAGAAACTATATGTTACCTAACTTTTTTCAACTTCCATATATTTTGAATGTATTTTTTAAATAAGATGTTTTGGGGTGTAGCCTAGACAGGAGGATTCACTAAGCCGTGCCAAAGTTGCTAAACTTATCTCTCCTTTTTCCTCCCTCTCCCCCCCTCCACTTTTTCCTTCTCCCCTTCCTTCTCTTTATTAGTGTTACTATAAGTAACATGAAGTATGGAGGTATGTCATAGCAAGATAATTGACAAGATCTCTCAGGATGGCATTGTGGCCAAGATGAAGGGATGTGTGCCCTGGTCACAGTGTCAGGTGTCAGACACAATACGAGGTGCTGCCAGGGCAGCGTAAGCACTTCAGAAGTGGTCCCTCCACAGGGAACTTACAGTGTGTCTAAGGGAAAAGACTAATACCAAACAAAGGGCAGTAAATATGAAGTAATGACAGGTTGCAGGGTCTTCTCTTGGAGCCAATGGATCCAATAGGTTAGGGGGGGATTTCTCTAGAAAAGATAATCTTTAAGCTGCTGTCCTGAGACTACAAGTTAGGGTAAATCAGACAGTGGTAGAGTAATCAGGGTTTAGAGAGTAGTGTGTGTAAAAACTCAGCAGTGAGAGACAACACGTTCTCTTCCCAGCCCTGAAAAACATTGAATATGGTAAGTGCATTTTTTAAGGTACAAGCTAAACTGCTGTCACAAAGTCACCCTAATTGCAGTAGCTCAGATGAGGCAGAAACTTCTCACATGAAATTGTCTGGAATTGGTCAGCAAGCTAGGATACATAGCAGCTCTGGTCTGAAAGGTGATTCTGAACTCTGGTTCTTTTTTTTTTGATCACTCACTTCACCAGTGAAAAACCATTTCTAGTGTCCCTTCTGTTAATTAATGAACCACTGGTTCATACGGTTTTCTGAAAGCCGGGGAGAAGTCTATTATTGGAATACATGTTAAGGGGAATGGAAGCTGGTCTTGAGGCTAGGGATGATCCCTCAAAGGAAGTGAGAACCGAAGTAGAAGTTCCCCAGGTGAAAGTTAGAAGTGTGAGAAATTGCAGGCAGAGGGAAGAATATGTGCCCCAAACTCATGCTAAGAGGGAATATGGTATACTTAAGGAACTGAAAAACGCTGGCTGTGGTGTTAGGGGATAATTTCAGGTGTGGCAACAAAGAGGACACAAATTATAATAACTGAAGCAAGGTTGACGTTTGTTTCCCTCCCATAGAATAATGCAGATTTAGTGTGGCAGCTTCTGGAGGAAGGTGAGCACCTGAATAGGATCTTTGCAGTGCTAGTAGGAGTGAATTCTTGATGAGGGACCTTGAACCATTAACTGTATAATTCACCATCTCATTCTATTTTAACGTAAATTACAGGACAGATCCACAAATTATGTTAAGGAGTTTAGGGCTTATCCAAAGGTAAACGTGAAACCACTGGAAAGAAGGGAAGTAAACTTGCAATTTAGAAAGGTGGCTTAGGAGTTCCCTTCATGGCTCAGTGGTTAATGAACCTGACTAGGATCCATGAGGACGTGGGTTTGATCCCTGGCCTCTCTCAGTGGATTAAGGATCCGGCATTGGGTGAACTGTGGTATGGGTTGCAGATGCCGCTTGGATGCTGAGTTGCTGTGGCTGTGGTGTAGGCCAGCAGCTACAGCTCTGATTGGACCCCTAGCCTGGGAACCTCCATATGCAGCAGGTTTGGTCCTAAAAGTAACAAAAAAAAAAAAAAAAGAAAGAAAGAAAAAAAGAAAAAGAAAGGGTGGCTCAGGTTTTAATGCTCTGAATGAATGGGCGGGCAAGATGGAAGGCTGGGAGGCCAGTGGGCAGTTGCTATAATCCAGGTGAGAAAGGATGTGGTGACATGACTCTGTAGGTTATCTGTTAGACATAGTATAGTTAATATGCAGAACTTCATGGAGAAATTAACTGTTTCTCCATGTTTGGCAAGAATTAACTATTATAATCTCTTGCTATCTAGGCCCGAAATTCATAACATTTTATGAATCCCAAGAATTTTAAATGTCTACAAGTTTGTTTAATGAGGGGTGCAAAGTGTAATACTTGCTAGCGCTTGAGAATAGGAAAACTAAATCAATAAAGCAGACCTGTTGGAATGGTGGAATGGTGGGTAATACTTGCTAGCGCTTGAGAATAGGAAAACTAAATGAATAAAGCAGACCTGGGTAGCACATGCCCTCTCTGAAGGGACAAGTCTATTCAGTTCCAAGTGTTTCCATTTGTAAAAAAAAAATTCATTGTTTCCAGATCTTCTGATTTTTTTTCCCTTTTTTCTAATGACTCTTGAATTGTTATATGAAGTCTTCTGAGTTTTAAATGTTGACATCTAAGTAAAAATTAAATAAACATGCAAACAAAGGACTGTGTAGACTGATATTATAAGACCAAGCAAAGCAGGGCCTTAAACGGGGTTCGTTTGCACAGATTCATTTTTGTGCTTAGGTGTTACTAACTATATTAGTTAGGGTCAGCTGCTATAACAAAGGAATCCACTGATATAGTGGTCGAAAGACTATAGAGATGGTTGACCGTTCTAGTGTGAATGGACAGATGGCCAAACATTGTTCTTCATGGTCATTCAGTTTCTTCTCAAGCTGTTGTTCCACTATCCCAGAGTATAGCGTGGTTCATCTGCATGGTTAAAGTTGGGTCATCAGTCTGAATTCCAGTTTCCATAAAGATAGAAAGAGAGCGTGGATGAGGCATGCCCATTGTCTTAAGGCTCTGGCTCTGTATTCATAGCAATTCTTAGTATTTGTATGCATTTTCCCCAGCATACTTCCCTATGCATTTTAAAAATCCTTTTAGACTTTTCAGCCTCGCATGATGGATTATTACTCTTTTCTGACAGATACAGAAATGAAATTCAAGTGGGTTGTGACTTGCTGAGGATCATGAAGAGAATTAGTGGTGAGACTAGAATCTATCTTGGCTCTCTTTAATAATGATAAAATGCTTTTGGGGAGTTCCCCTTGTGGCTCAGCAGAAGCGAATCTGACTAGTAACCATGGGGATGCAGGTTCGCTCCCTGGCGTTGCTCAGTGGGTTAAGGATCCATCATAGCTGTGAGCTGTGGAGTGGGTCGCAGACACGGCTCGGATCCTGTGTCTGGGAACCAAGACACGATTTCACCCCTAGCCTGGGAACTTACATATGCTGCAGGTGTGGCCCTAAAAATATATTAAAAAAAAATGCTTTAAAGATGTTTTTATCATAAATATTTAAAATATGGGAGTTCCCATTGTGGCTCAGTGGAAACGAATCCGACTAGTGTCCATGTGGCTCAGTGGAAATGAAACCGACTAGGTTATGGATCCAGTGTTGCAGTGAGCTGTGGTGTAGGTTGAGATGTGGCTCAGGTTTGGAGTGGCTGCAGCTGTGGTGTAGGCCGGCAGCTCCAATTTGACCCCTAGCCTGGGAACTTCCAGGTGCTGCTGGTTCTGCCCTAAAAAGCAAAAAAAAAAAAAAAAAGTAAATAAAAATAAATAAAACTTATTTGTGTTCGTGTTACCAAACAAAATTTAGTCATTACTGTGTGTACAGAGATGGCAGAATGTATCGTATCTTTCCTCCTGGATACGCTATCATATTCCCTTTCCAATGTATCCTTTTGATCACTCTTGGCATAGCAGGATGCTTTTGCTTTGGCAGTACCAGAAAGTTCTTTTGTCTTAAGTGTTACAGTTTAATTGTTTGCAGGAACATTGATTCCTTATGGTGTGGTTTCTGCCTGTGGTTATAACCCTCATTCAATTCCTATTTCTGAGAAAACTTCTTAGAGAGTGTCTTGGCCAGAATTGCTCTCATTAGTCAAATCAGTCTTCTAGTTCTAGGTAACCACAACTCCCTGCACAGATAAGCAAAATCTCATTTGACAGTTTTTGAGGCATTTCACTAGATCAGAGAAAACAACAGAATTTTTGGATACTTGACTGCGCTCTTTCATTTTCACTCAAGCCATTGAATGGAACATTTAAATAGTGAATTTGGAGCTCTAGAGAATGAGAAGTTGTAGGGATGTGAAATTCTCTCTCCTCTGGCTTTTATTAGGACTAGGAAAAGAACCAGCCATGACCACATAATAGTGACTGCTCTGATGAAGAATGGGCAGAACAATGAAGCAGTGATGTGTTGACAATGCCTTGGATATGCACAATAGAAAAGCCTTCTTTTTTGTTTTGTTTTGTTTTGCTTTTTGAAGGAGCATCATGTTCTGGTTGGTAGAGCCCGGGATTATAATGCCAGGATACCAGGGTTCTAGTCCTGGTGTTTCTGTTCCTGCCTCTCAGCACTGACTTTGGAAATCTATTAGCTTTTGGTTGCTTCAGGCAACAAATCATTTTTAAATGGGGCCTGAGCATGTCCTACTTCCCATACAGAGAACAGGATGGTGGTAATGTTGCTTTTATGTCATCAAATGTATGTGATTAACAAGTAATGAGTTCGACTTTGCTTTCCATTAATTAGTCCATATCCAATCATGTAGGAAACAGTTACCTTAATGTTCAATTATTTGCTTGGTAATGCATGGGATCATTGAAAGAGATTTATGTCATTTTTATCAAGGGAGGGAAGAATTTGGCATGTGAAGTCATGGCTTACATGGCCTCCTGGAGATGTAGGTGAACATTAGTCAAAGATACAGTCACCACTACTGTTCCCAGTACTTTCATCATCAACATCTGTTGAGCCTTTGCTGTGGGACTCATTTTCCAGAAGAGGAAAATGAAGCTTTGAGAGGAAAGCAACTCACTCAATCTTGTATGGTCTCTGTAAACCAAAAATTAAGGGATCTTTTTGAAATGTTAAAAAATATTAAGGAAAAATTTTAAAATGTAAAATACAAAAAATCGAAGCCTGAGAGTCTGCATGTTCTTGAGCTTTCTTTAAGCGTTAATTTACTTGATTGGTTGTGCAACTTTAACTGGGACATAAAAAGCACTTAATGTTTCTTAAAAATTTTCATGGAAATGCTGCTTGGAGAACTGTAAACTCCCAGGGGCTTGAAATATGGTTGAAAGTGTTATGCTGCAAGTTTGAAATTTCTCGGAAAGGCATTGTTTTTAATATTCACACAGATGTAGTATTCTATTTTATATGTACCTTTTATTTTAATGTAAAAATACCATTTTAAATTATTCCATAGCCTGTGACTCTGCATCCATCATTCTCTAAGTGTTTCTGGGAAGCGTTTTGCCTTTTTGCCCTCAGGAGTGGACTGGAATGATCTCAAGATGTGAGGGATAGAGAGACAAAATGTTTTGTAGCATACTTAAATTATTATTTTTGTTTAAGCACAGTTTATTATGGGATTTTACATGTTTGTGTTTTTAAGCAATAAGGAAGTATGCAAATGTTCCACAGAACATAGACTAACATGCTGATTTCACAGCTGAAGCAAGCTGCCCATGCTCTTATTTTCTGTTTATTTTCCATTTATTTTGATTTTCAGGGCGGTATAGCCATTGAGATACTGATGCATAGTTATGGGAAAAATTGATGATGGTGGCTTTGCATTTCTGCTGTACTGGCAATCCTATGAAAGTGGAACTGGGTGGCAGAGGAAAGTCAGTTTCACATGAGGCAGGAGTTTCAATCCTGACTCCACCACCTTCTAAGGGTTTGAGATTGGACAGGGATGTGCTGCTTAGCCTCTTGGCACCTTGTTTTCTCACCTGTAGCACAGTGACAGAGATAAATGCCACAGAGGACTGAAGATTAGTTACATTAACTAAGATGATGTATGTAAAGTGCTTCCATAAGTGGTAGCTGTTACTAAGTGTATTTTCATTTTTCTTTTTTTTTTTTAATGTTTGTAAATTGAATCAGTTCCAGTCCTGAGGCAGACATCTGTTGGGCTCCCTCTGTGTGCCTCAGATCTTGACATGGTGCTAGGGACACAGGGAAATGACATGTCCTGGTTCTCAAGGCACTGAATGTAGTGATGGGGACATATGCCAACACCATGGGACATGTGGGACAGGTGTGGTGGGAAGACTGGTAAGAAACCAGAGGGGCCTTCCTGGGAGAGGCAGGGACACAGAGACAATTCAGGTAGACAGGAAGGCAGCAGGCACTGAACTGAGGCTGGGTTTGACGCTACTGGGAGGGGGAGGCATGGCTCAGAGGAGTTAAGCATCCTTCCGCACCCCTGAATGGGAACTCTTAAAGACATTCTCTGAGATGATGCACAGAAGCCTTTTATTCATTTTTAAAATTTATTTATTTTTGTCTTTTGAGGGCTGCACCAATGGCATATGGAGGTTCCCAGGCTAGGAGTCCAATTGGAGCTACAACTGCCGGCCTACGCCAGAGCCACAGCAACGTCAGATCCGAGCTGTGTCTTCGACCCACACCACAGCTCATGGCAACACCAGATCCTTAACCCACTGAGCGAGGCCAGGGATGGAACCTACAACCTCATGGTTCCTAGTCGGATTCGTTTCTGCTGCGCCACAATGGGAACTCCACAGAAGCCTTTTATAAAGGAAGCTATCACCGTTTAGGTATTATAATTTTGTTTTTGGATTTCCCATTTCTCATTTCATCAGGCTCAGATGGCTCTCTCTCTCTCTCTTATAATAGTTATATTTTACTTTTTTTTTGGCTGCACCTGTGGCATATGGAAGTTCCCAGGCCAGGGATTGAACCCGTGCCTCAGTAGCAACCTGAGCTGATGCAGAGACAGTGCTGGATCCTTAGCCTGCTGCACCACAGTGGGAACTACATGTTTTGCTTTTTCTTAACACACTTTTGGCTTATGAAAGACCTTTAGATATGCCATATATATAACATTATAGAAAATTTGGAAAATAAAGAAGAAAAAAGTTCACTCTTCCACAGTTGTGTTAATGGAGGGCTTTCTGTCTTTCTTCATCTTACCCCAGATATGTATAAAAGCTCTCTTCCTCCCCTTCCTATTTTGTACTGCTAAAATTCTATTAACACAAACATTAGAGAAGACTGAATTGTCAGCTGCATGTTCTCTGTGGAGTGTTGAAGGAAAAAGGATTGCAGTGCGGATGGATTATCCCACGAGTTTTACCTAAGTGATGCTTGAGGTAGAATTATGGGAAATCTAGAGCTCCAGGCCTTTTTAGCAATAGTTGCTCTCCGCAGTCACTGGTGAGCTGCTGTGTCCTAAGGCTCTGGGCAAGTGGGATTAGGGATAGTTGGGATTGTTCATAATTTAGGATAGAATAATTTTCACAAACTATGTGCTTCTACTATTGATTACCTACTGTTTTCTATTTACTCACTTTTTACTTAACTTAAGGCAATTTATTTTAAAAGGTAGCTCTATATCATTCTTACGTGATTAAGAGAAGGTAACTCTCTTAATCATTACAATGAAAACAATACTTGCCAAAGGCTGTAAGCCAAAATTCTGCACTTTGTGAAAATAGGAGATTAGCAAGGATTGAAGATTTAGTCATGGTATTGGGTATTGTATCATCAAATAGAGATTGTATTTCAGTAGAACTACTGGAATAAAATTATTGAATATGTGTCAGTTTAGTTCGAAAGTGCTTCAGAGTAAAATGGCGTGATCCCTGCCTCATTTGCTTCTTAGAGGCTATTATTTCAGGTTCCCTAAAAAGGAATGAACGCATAAGTATTGGCTATTTAGAACTTCAAATATTTGTTGTAGAAATCTATACCAGAGGATTTCATTAGCTTCAGGGATTGTAGGAATGATTTTTCACTCGCAAAATGACTGCCATTTGTATGAATGAGCTGTGGGAAGCCCAGGAGTCACCCTGCTGCAGCGTTCCTAGGACACTGGCTTGTCCTGCCATCAAGATGACCTGGTGTCACTCTGGGGCTGTTTTATTTTACTTGGCAGTAGGAAGTACCCGAGAAAGAAAGTGGGCCTTCCTTGAGCTACGAAATAGGTTTACTCTCTGCTCAATACTAAATGTACCTTTGGCTGAATTTAGTCAGTGACTTGATTTTATAACATACTCCCCAGCAACAAGCTCATGAAGAAATGGCTGTATAGCTTGTACTTATATTTTTTGAAAAATTTATTTTATTTTTATCAGAGTATAGTTGATGTACAGTGTTGTGGAAGAGTTTGGATCTTTTAGTAAGAATAGGTTACGATAGGTACAAGCTGTACAGTATGACTGGGTCACTACGCTATACAGGTTGTACCTATTCTAACCAATTCTTTTAAAAAAATGGTTTTTCAAATTATTTCCTCAATACAGTTTTTTTTTCCCTACTGTATAGCATGGTGACCCAGTTACACATACATGTATACATTCTTTTTTCTCTCATTATCATGCTTATCCTAACCAATTCTTACTATAAGACTTGACCTTTTCCAAACAGGTCAGCTTTTAAGAACTTTCTTACTCTTTGATTCAGTGTGATTTAAAGTCTAGTCTATTACCAAGCAGCACATCTTGAATTTTGGAGAAGATAGCTCTCAGGAGAGCTATGTTTGCATAACTCTGGCTTGCTTTGTAGCACTTTGGGTCTAGATTGGTATTTCTCAACTTATCTGTGGAGAAGGCCAGTTTTTCTTTTTTAAAAAAATTAATTTTGAGGAGTTCCTATTGTATCTTAGTGGTAACAAACCTGACTGGTATCCATGAGGATGCGGGTTCCATCTCTGGTCCCACTCAGTGGGTTAAGGATCTGGTCTTGCCTTGAGCTGTGGTGTAGGTTGCAGACATGGCCTGGATCCCGCATTGCTGTGGCTGCAGGGTTGGCTGGCAGCTGCAGCTCCTATTTGACCCCTAGTCTAGGAACTTTCATATGCCACATGTGGCCCTAAAAAAATGAAAAAATTTTTTTTTCAATTTTCGAAACATTATGGGCTGATATTAAAAATTGTTAGAAAAATAAAACAGGAACCATAGTTATAAAAATAAGCTCAACCTTTTTACTACTAGATTCAACAGACAAAATGACATTCCACTAAACAATAGCAAACATAACATAGAAAAAAAGAAGAAAATTGCAAAAATTATAGGGCTGATGCTACTCACAAAGCATAATGTCTACCTAAAGTATTTTAGGTTTTGACTTGATAATACTAGAAACCAGTCTTGCAGACGATATGTTGACAGGAAGGAAAGAATAGATTTTTAAAGCACTTTTAGCAAGGTCAGGATATTCATTTAAAACTTTCATCCAAAAATGAAGCAAGTAATGCTATTATTTTCATATTAATCTTCCATCCTTTATCAGTAACCAATTTCAACAATTTTGTAGTAAGTAACTTGCCTGTTGAAGAAAGAAGTGCTTTCTGGGTTTATATTACACAGTATGGGGTTATAGTTGAACTAAAGTGACATGGATCTGTTGTACATTTCTGGGCTGCAGCTTGTGCCATATGTGTCCCATCCCATGAATCTGATAGGACCCTAACTTGTCTATGGCTTGTTCAACATCCAACCCCAAGCTTGGATGTCAGGGTGAAGTCAAAATGCTAGAAAATTATCAAACTGCTTAGCTTTCATTTCTATACTTATTTCACAGACCAGTGCAAATCACTGGCCAGTGGGCACTCTTTGAGTAGCCCTCATGTAGATGATCCCTGACTCTGTCTCTCTACATATGATTTATTTATTTTTTCTCTTCTTCTATGCCTGTCAAAATCCTCGGTTAAACCAGCCTCTCAGAATCTCTTTTTTGTGACTCCTGTGTTCATTCATTCTGTGCATTTAGATTTAATTGTACACTAATTTTCATTGTCTTCTAATTGTTTATATGACTGTTTTCTCACCAACAATGTTACACGTTCTCTGAGGATGGAGATTTAGCATTGTGCTGAAAGTGTTCATCGAATACTCTCTAGGTGGATTGATATAAAAGGTAGAACAACAGCAACCAGTATAATAGACTTACTTTAAGGAGAGCAAAGGAGTTCCTGTTGTGGCTTAGCAGTAATGAACCTGACTAGTATCCATGAGGATGTGGGTTCGATCCCTGTCTTGCTCAGTGGGTTAAGGATCCTGCATTGCCATGAGCTGTGGTGTAGGTCACAGATGCAGCTCAGATCTGGTGTTGCTGTGGCTGTAGCCTAGGCTGGCATCTGTAGTTCCGATTTGCCCTCTAGCGTGGGAACTTCCATATGCCACAGGTGTGGCCCTAAAAAGCGTGCGCGCCCACACACGACAGCAAATTCTACATATAAGCTATAGAATATTATGAAATGTGCTATTATATTGTCAAGGTTATCTACACTTAAAATAGGTATTAATTGTTTATGCTTAAAGAATAAAGGTAGAAAGGGTGAAAGGGAACAATGGTACACACCTGCAGTTGTGAAATATTTAGTCCTGGGGATGTAATGTACAGGGTGGTAACTGTACCATTAGTAAAACTGTAGTGTGTATTTGGGAGTTCCTAAGAGAATAGATCAAAAGAGTTCTCATCACAAGGAAAAACACTTCACCATAACTATGTGTGGTGATGGATGTTAATTAGACTTTGTGTCATCATTTTGCAATATATACAAATTTTGAGTTAGTATGTTGTACACCTGAAACTGATACAATGCTATATTTCAGTCAAGCCTTAATTTAAAAAAAGAGTAGAGGACACTAGTAGTGGAATGGTTTATCTCATTGGTTTTGATTTGTTTTCTTGGTCTGAGATATTGTTAGTGGTAGATTAAAAAGTAAAACCATTTGAAGATTTAGGAAAAGTCTTTTGTGTCTAAGTGATTGATATAAAATATTGCAGAAAGGTTGCAAAGTGGCAGTCTTCAGCTTGTTTTATTTGGCCCATGTTGTCGTAAAAAATCGGAATATGAAAAAAATTCATATAAAAAAAATCCAGATTTCCAGCATCTCTTTTAAGAACCCTAGTGTTTACCCCTATGGGTAACGATGACAGTTGCTGTCTGCCTGTTTTCCAGGTCTCCACCTGTGTTTCCACAGTCCCCATCTTTCACATGGGGTGTGTTTATAGCTGGCTTCATTAATTTGCCTTACGTGCCTGGCCCCTGGGGCACTGGAGTTTGTGACCCTTGGTACAGAATAATGCATCAAAATCTCTCCTGCATCACAGAATGTCTCAAGAGCAGGGTGTGGTGAAGGACACCTTCCAAAAGAGAATCAGTCAGGTTGTCCTACTACTGCTGTTGTAACTCCTGTTCCCCTGATACCCAGGGCCTGCTCTGCATGGTTGCTGTTCTCTTTACTGCGCCTTCCACCCTCTTCCACTCCTGCTCTCCTACTGGCCTTTCTAGAAACATCCACGTATCATCATCCTCTGTCTGCTGCCCTCTTACAGCTTTGTCCTTAGGATTACACAGTTTTCTCATGCCAACCTCACAGTGCTAACCTTAACAGTGCTTTGTTTTCCTTGTCCTGGCATATTCTTCCATAGCACTGTTTGTTTCTTTAATTGCACCTATCATGCTTTGTAATTGTGCACTTACTTATGTGCTTACTTATTTAGTACCAAGCTGTGAGTTTTATGATGGGCCACTTCTCCTTGTTCATCACTGAACCCTCAACCCTTGCTGTTGTGTGTGGCCTATGTTGGGCACTCACATAGTGGTTGGATGAATGAAACGAAGATATTGGTACAGTGGGTTTGAGTTGTGGAATTAATTTGCACCTCTGCAGTGTGTACTAAGGCAGCCAATCTTAAAGACCACTTCTATCTGAATTATTTCAGAAAATGAATGGAAATATTGATTGATGTTGTGGTTAATTTATTAATTACAATTTTGGTGCTTGTGATTTCACATTTGGGAATTAATATTTTATAATTCTAAAAATAATGTATTTATTATACCTGTGTTCTCACAGTTAGATGATAAAGGCTGATTTTTAGAGGTTTACAAGAGGATAGATGAGAAGTCCTTACTGCTAATTGCTTGTGGTTACAATTCTGAGGGGAAAAATAAGTCACCATTAAATTAGTTTCATACTAATTAAAACTGCAGTGCTTCATAATAATTAGAACTGCTTGTCCATAAGGTCTTTTGGGTTTTTGATCACACCATTAAAAAACCAGATGCCTAAGTTAAAAAAATTCCCATATTTGTGGAAAATACTACTAAAGTTTTACTTAAAAATATTTTAATATATTTAGTATTTCGGGCAAGAAGGTTAGTTTTTTAATTTGTTTGGCCATACCTGAGGAATGCTGAAGTTCTTGGGCCAGGGACTGAGCCCTCACCACAGCAGTAACCAGAGCCATAGCAATGACAGCCCTGTATCTAGCCTGCTGAGCCACCAGGGAACTCCATTTAAAAAAATATTATGAAATATAACGAAGGAAATTTTTTATTTTTATTTTTAAGGTCACACCTGCAGCATATATATCAGTTCCTGGGCTATGGGTCGAATTGAAGCTGCACTGTGGTCCTACGCCACAGCCATGGCAACACTGGATCTAAGCTTTGTCTGCAAGTTATGCCACAGCTTGCGTCAATGCCGGTTCCTTAACCCACTGAGCAAGGCCAGGGATCAAACCCGCATCCTCATAGAGATTATGTCAGGTCCTTAATCTGCTGAACCAGAACTCCTCACAAAGGGCATCTTTTAAAAGAAAATATTACAGTTCTATTAAACCCTTCTTAATTTTTCTATATTTGGGGCAGAAGCTTATTTAACCATTTAATAATTTATTTTTTGTCCTGATTTCGGTAAACATATTTTTTATAGAGTAATAATGATGGTTATCTGAAAACTCAAGATGAAAATATTCATAAAGGTAAATCATGGAGACAATCATGGAATTCTCTTCAAGGATGGAGAAAATGGAGGAGAAATGAGAGAAACAAGAGTCCTCATCCCCTAACACGGTGTCTTTGGGGGACGAGGGGATGGAGGACAAAGAGGCAGGAGGAGGAAAGCTGGGGAGGTGCATTCTGGGGGAATTTGCATATCCTCAGAAGTATCAGTGGGAGGCTGGGATGAAGGAATTAAATCTGCTGAAGAACCAAAATACTGTTCTTTCTTATTATACCCCCACCTACTCATCCTACACATAACCCTCCACACTCACTGATGCTTTTTATAATCCATGAATTTTGAAAGTCAAACACTTCATGCTCACCAACTGCGGTGAGAATCCATTAGCTTTCTCTTGCAGGTCCTCAACGTGATTTTGTAGAAAATGTTTACCGGCTTGGTTTTATAATTTGTATTTTAGCTACCCACAGGGAAAGGTGGAAATATTTAGCTTGTTTGTCTTGAATATCCCCAGAGACAGATGGACGCAAGCTTCTATATTTGACACAGGGTGGCTTATTAACTGTTCTTTTCTCCTCTCTGCACTCGTAGTAACAGAGTCAAAAGCAGGTTAGAAAAAGCAGGTTGGGAGATTTAACGAAGAAAAGTAATGTGTGTTCGTCTCTTGCTGTTTTTCAGAAAGCAGTACTCTTTCAGAGATAGTTGCAGAGGGATAAAAAAATCTGCTTGTTGAAAGTAGTGCATTTTTCTTCTCCCTAATACATATACATTGTATAAATGGTGTAAGCAAACAGTATTTAAAAAACACTAGCCTCTTATAAAATTTCCCAGGACTGTTTCAAATGATGGACCCAGGTTTCCAGAGCATGGTGGAGTCAAAGAGGAATGTTAATGTCAGTGGTCAGGTGGTTCAAGAGCGGTCAGTCCAAACGTGTTCAGAAAAGTAGCTGGACTCCTCTTGAACCATCTGACCATTGCCTGGTGGTGGAAGGAAGGCCTTAACGTTTCTTACTTGTAGTTCTCTGGGGGAAGAAGGCTCCTTGTAGAATGAGATGTCTTTTCTCTTCATCATGATTCTTCAGTTAGGTATAATTTTAGGTATGTTTTCGAGTTTGGTATTTGGAATTCAAAATGCATTTTTCCATCGAAATAATTGTTTAATTCAGTCATAGAAATGCAGTGCAATGTAGTGGAAGTCACCCTGGATCTGCAGGCAGATTTAGAATTAGATGTTGCATTTCCTCTAAGCCAGGGTTTCTCAACCTTACCACTCTTGACATTTTGGACTTGTTAATTATTTGTCATGGGGGTTGTCCTCTGTGTTTGTTGTTGAGTGTTTAACAGCATCGCTGGCCTCTACCCGTTGGATGTCAGTATCAGTTACCCTGGTCATGACAATCAAAAATATTCCCAGACATTGCCAAATGGTCCCTGGGGGCAAAATCATCTCTGGTTGAGAATCACTGCTCTAAATGTATGAACTAGAGCTTGGTCATATTATGTAATACCCTTTAGCTTGTTTTTCTCTCTAAGTTGGGGGTGATTTAGTTCAAGAGAGATAATGAACGGTTAGGAATGTGCTTTGCAGTCTAGTCACACGTTTCTTTATGCTTGTTTATACGTATGTATATTGAACGTACACATGTAAATAGGTTACTCAGTGTTGAGCCATTCCCTTATTTCTGGAACAAAACTTAATTGATCATAACATATTATTCTTTAAAACAATATCAATATATCAGATTTTCTGATATCATATGTAAAATATTGTATACCTAGAGTCATAAGGGAGTTTGGCCTGTAGCAGTGTTTCTCAAAACATGGTCCATGTACCAGTACCGAGTACTGGCAGAATGTGACCCGCTCTTAGGTAGTATGCCGATGAATATTTAAACATTGTCGTAGGCAAGCAGCTACTTTAAATAATTTTGACAAATAATACTGGTTTTCCATTTATGATATTGGTATAAATTTATCTTTTGGAGTAGCCAATCAGTTTAAATGAACATTAAATAATATATATTTTTAATTTTTTAAAAAATTATTTTTATTAGAATATAGTTGATTTATAGTGTTACATTAATTTCTATGCTATACAACATTAAATAATATTTAAATGTGCTATAGGTGATATCTGGATATGCTTAAAATGGTGACAATAAAACTGGAATGATGTAGGTTTGGAAAACATTGGCCTATAAAGTAGTGTGAGTATGTGCTTGTGTGCGTGTATGTGTGTGTGTGTGTGTGTGTGTGTGTGTGTGTGTGTGCTCGCCCATGTTTAGAGAAGTGGGTGGGGTGGGGAGGGGAGCTCTTAAAGGGTCTTGTCTGCTTTGTTCTGCAGGTTCTAATCCTCCTAAATGTTCAGAAGCTTTCCTTATAGGGGCTTTCAGTTCTTCAAAGACCTGATGGATTTCACCTATAAAGCCATCTGGCACTCCCCCACATTTTTAGAATTCCTTATTTATTTTTTTGTGTGCTTTGAGGGCCACACCCATGCCATATGGAAGTTCCCAGGCTAGGGGTTGAACTGGAGCTGCAGCTGCTGGCCTACACCACAGCCTCAGTAATGCCGGATCTGAGCCGTGTCTTCGACCTACACCACAGCTCATGGCAACGCCAGATCCCTGACCCGCTGAGCGAGGCCAGGGATTGAACCTGCATCTTCATGGATACTAGTTGGATTCATTTCGCTGAGCCATGATGGGAACTCGAGAGTTAGTGTTTTTTTTTAAATGATGTTTCTGATTTCTCTCAGAGTTATTGGTCTGCAATATTTTCACCTCTTTGGGGGTCCTTTTTGACCTAGAATGCTTCTTTTAAAGTAATATCAGGTCACATTACCTCCTTATTCTCCTCACAGAACTTGAACAAGTCTAATAGGTTCCAGTTTTTCTCCCCTTCGACCCCCATGGCTCTGTCCTTCCCTGACCACTTCATTGAGAGAGAACACCCTTCCTCGCCTCTCCCCACTGTGTGTGTGCTGGATCTGTGATGTGGTGACTTGGCTGTCCCAGAGTCCCGGGGCCACTGCTCAGCCAGGCATTGCATGGCCTCTGCCATTTTTGAATCAAGCCAGCATGGGCTATACCCGGATTAGAAGCATCTGGATCGATTTGACAGCAGGAGTCACTGGATTGGCTCTGCTGTGGAAGGTTCATGGAGAGCAGAGCAAAGGCTGTGGTGGGAAAAGCACGTTAATTAAATTTGGGGGTATCATTTAGTAAACACCCCATTAACACTATTGCATATGAGGTGAATGTTTGTGTTGGTGTTTCTGTCCCCGTGAGCCAGGCAAAACCAGCCTTGAGCAGAGGCTTAGTAAATATCAATTCCCTCCCTCTTACCTTCTGGTTTCCTTTTTCCCCACCCAATTCTCTGGTCTAGGCTGTCAACTCAACTGTTGCAGGGAGACACCCTCCTGCAGTGGCAGGGTACTGACCCTCTCTTTTCCTTTCCTTCTGCTGTTGTTGGCCATCTGGATGGCAGAACACGAAGGTGGGGAGTGATGGCATCAGGATAGTATGTTTTCTTCCCCCTGCTTCTGACTCCTCAGCTCCCCTTTGTCTCTTGCTGCTCTTGACATACTGAAAACAGACACTGAACAAACTCATCTGCCTCTGTCCTTTGAAAACACACTCATGCCCTTAGAGCTGGGCAGGAGGCCCTTCCTCCCCACAGGGCCAAGCAGTGTCTACGTCAAGCCTGTGCCTGGATTCGCCCTGCCTTTTGGAATCCCTTGGGGAGCTCTGGGTACTGGATTGCCCTGTCCCCAAGCCCCAGGCCTTCTTCTAGAGCTGCTTGGCCTCTTCGTGGAAGTTCCCATTAAGGACAGACCGGGAAGCCAGTGTGCACACCCTTGGGCCCAAAGGGGTGTCTAGGAGGCAGCTCTTTGCAGAAGGTGTGGATAGAGCTCAGTGAGTTAACTCGGTGCCCACAAGTGTGCGCGAGTGAGGCCCCATGTGCTGCACTCGACTGGGGTAGAAACAGAAGGGTATGTAGCTCCTAGAGCACACACATTCTCAATTCCCAATTCCCCATTCCTACCTGGTCTTTCAAGCCTCTGTGGGGGTCAGAGTAAGAGAATAAAACGTATTTGTTAACTTAATATATATAGCCTTAAATATTTAGACTTATGGAAGGAGGTGACCTTCTATTTGTACTTTTACCCTGAACCTTGGAGTTGTTAGCAGTGGACCTGCGTGAGAGTGTTGCACTAGCCACACTCACTGCACGCTGGTCTTGGGAGGATCATGGCTGGGTGATGAGCATGCTCCCTTCACCCAACATAAGCTCCATGGGGCAGGGACCTTCACTGCTTCTGCTCTCTATTGTTTCATAAAACAATGCCTGGCACATACTTGTTGAATGAAAGAAGGAATAGTCATGAGATCTGAGCAGCAGTGGCAGGGAGGGAATTATTCAGCAGTGGAGGGGAAGGGAAGGGCAGTTGCCTTCATCACTGGGGTGAGATTATGTGTAGTAGACCAGGAATCAGTTGTGCCAGGATGCTCATTAATACCCTTTTTCCTCTCGGATCACATCAAGTTTGAAAATTTTTGTATCACATCAAGTTTGAAAATTTTTGTATCATTTAGGGACGGTTAGTTATGTGAATTTGATAGTATGTTCTTGTTTGACTTTGTATCTGCAGCATGTTTTCTTTCTGAGAGAAGGAAATTCCACAAAAATTCCTGATTCACATTTTCACCAGACACATCCATCATAGGATGGTGTGTCGTACATTTAGGTTGGACGGAAAGGAGGAAGGAGGGAAGGATGGAGGACAGCAAGGAAGGACAGATCTCAAACATTAACAACCCTCTAGGTGGCCAGAATTGGTTAAATGAAGACACAAAAGTAGGACATGTAAAAACCATTGTGTTTGATCATGGAGACCAAATTTTAAAGCAAAGTGGGGAATGTTATATTTTCTGACAATGTTTTCATATAAGTCCTAGCACTATTTTGAAGGCATTTTCAAAATAAACTATCTGTGGGTGTTAGATTCAAAGAAAGTCAGGGTTTTCAGAGTGAAAAATGCCTAACTCAAGGTGACTTGAGTGATTAAGTTCGCTTGTAATCTAAATCATTTGTCGGAGTGGGGGCAGTGCCAGAGGAGAATGTGAAGTGGGGTTTGACCTGTGTAACGGTTCTTTCTGGAGGAACTTAGTAAAATGGTATACACTGATCTTGTTTCTGGCTTCAGAAAATTATGCAACAGTTCTGACTGTCTAATGCTCAAGGGAAGTGTAAGCCTTCATATTTCCAAACCAGAAGATATTTTCCTTTTATATTTGATTAGAAGTAAGCCTAAGTCACTGAATGTTTGGACCTAAGATAGTACTCATGGGTTTAGATATTGAAGATTTTTTATATTTTAAAGGAACATTTGAAAAAATCTAAAGCAGGAGAAACTCTGTGCTCTCGTGAATATAAATGCAAAACACATGGAGGACTTGGACTACTAGTGCTAATTTGAGAATTGGTAGTTTGTTCCTTGAAAAATTATCTTTTTGTTTCTGTAATTGTGACATCTTTTCCAACTCTCTCTTTAAAAACATGAAAAATTTGAGTGTTTCACAGAAAAGAAAACATAAAAAATATAAGTCACCTTTTATAAATTATAATTTTAAAGTTATTCTGATATTTTAGGGTTTTCTTAAAAGAGATAAAGGAAATGTGTTTCTGCTGCTGCTAGATTATTTTCGATTACGTGAAAATTCTGCCTATTATTACCTTAATTTCTGACAAGAACACTCTCTGAACAAGGATATCAAATTAAGTAGATGGTTTCATTATGTTATTATTTGCACTCATTTACTCTTCCCTCCTTATCCCTCTCTACATTTATGTTCCAAAGAGAAAATCTTTACTTATGGAAATGGTTTAACCCAGACAATTAGGGCAGGGAAATTAAAGATGAACTTTCTATTGGAAATTTGCCCTCCATCTGTGGAGGCGTTGTGTCCCTCCAGCCAGGTCTGCCTTGACCTTGGCTTCTGAAGTATTGAGTCTTGGAAAGGTGATTGCCCCATTGACAGAGAAAGGGTAGAGGATAAAAAAAAAAAAGTAGCAGGAAGTGTGGACAAGAGCTGGAGATGTGGAGAGGACAGTGGTTATCCTTAAGTTGAATGTAGACTAGTTGAGTCATTCCCAGTGCTGTTCAGAGACAACATTTTTGTGAGTTTAGAAAAACACAGGCAATGTGCTGAGTATTTATTAAAGCTGAGGTTATTTAACTTAAGGAGTTCTATGGCAAAATGGCATTAATTGTGCTCGGTTTATTTATTTATTTATTTATTTATTTATTTTTTATTTCCTCTCTCTTAAATACCTTTGACAAAATAGAAAGATTCTCTATACCACTCTGCAGGAAGTTTTTGGAATGTTATTGTTCTGTGAAACCCAGAGTCTACCGTTTAATCTTCAAGTGGTAGCAGCAATTGCTTTATTAGCTTTTGGTCTTTTTTCCAATCATTGGGACTTGTTTCTATGAAAGTTATTTGAAATGCTCACATTTTAAATAGCAGAATATTTTATGTGTGTTATCTGTAGATCAACCTACTTCTAATGCCTGTGTTGCCTTTAGGTCATGAGTCGGGGAATTGGGCTTTCAGTTTGCTTTATTTTGAGTCATATCAAGTTGTATACTGCTCTCTTTTTTTTTTTTTTCTCTAAATGTTGATTATTCAGTGTGCTGGATCTTAGTCAAAAAGCTTGAGAAAAGGAAATTCTGTAGTTCTTTAGAGTGCTTTCACATGTAGTATTGCGATTAATTCTCATTGTTTGGAGTCACAGAGGTAGCATTATTCATTTGAGAATTTCAATTAAAGGCAAGGAGTTTGCCATATCTTTTTTTTTTTTTGTCTTTTCTGTGGCCCCACCCACAGCACATAGAGGTTCCCAGGCTAGGGGTCAAATCAGAGCTGTAGCCACCGGCCTACACCACAGCCACGGCAACGTCGGATTGGATCGAGCTGCATCTGTGATCTACACCACAGCTCACGGCAACGCCAGATCCTTCACCCACTCGCCGCATCTTTTTTGTTTTGTTTTTGAGGAGGGAGATTTTTAGGGATGCTTAAGGTTGGAACAAAATATGTAGTAGAACTTGAAATACATGGAATCTCAGATTCATTGTCCCATCTGTTGTCATATGCTTATGGAAAAGAGTAGAAACGTAATACACAAGTGAACTTTGTTGTAACAAAGTCGGGTCTCTCTGAAAGGGCATGCAATTTAATCCTTACCTCAGAATGATTAAGAACAATGAAGTTAAAAGAAATAAAACCCTTGAGGTAAAGAACTTTCTGGAATTCCCTGAGTTCTTTAGAGAGGTGTTGGGCGTTTTGTTAACACTGATGTTTAATGTATATTAAGTAATGTTTAAAATTTAATTTTCATTCATTTAAAAAATTCATACATTTTAATATGTTCTTGAATTCAAGAGTGAGAAGCAAACCCTAGAATTCAATGTAATATGCAGATTTACAGAGTGAAGGACCCTAAATTTGACTTTGAGGATACCAATGAAGGTAAAGGATGTCTGAAACTGTAGGTTCTGATGGTAAACCCAGTATCATCTTTCCAAGTTAAGCCCCTATCCAGGTAGCTTATTTCCTTCTTTTCGGGGTCTCTTGCTTTGCAACTGTTAAGTGCAAAGAGCATTATTTTTATTTGTCTAATGTGCTTAAGTTAGCAAACTAGCATTGATTTAAAAAATTAAGAGTCCTTAGTTCTGGCAAAGGTCCAGTGAAATTAATACTTTTATATCCTGCAGTCAGAATGAATTTAAGCTATTTTAGAAAGCAGTTTGTTAGTACACCGTAAGACATTTAAATGTGACCTTTTAATTCTGCTTCTGGGCTCCCATTGTAAGAAATAATCAGAAACACATACAAATTTTATGCACAAAGATGTTCACCATAGTATTATTCATAAAAATCCAGAAAGTGCCTTTGGGCTGTTTTCAGTAATGGAAACAGAAAAATTATGTAGTCATTCAGTAATGTATTTACATAGCTTCTAAAATGACACATGCTGAAAAGTTTGAATTAAATGAGAAAGGAAAATACTTATGTAGAGTGTTAAGTTGATGAAAAACAAGTTGTAAGATTTATACAACTTCTAGTCATTAGGGAGTGACAGTAGCTCTTGATGTTCCAGTGTGTCTTTACCTTCCTGATGAGTTGATGCACTCTCATTGTCGAATAGGAATAGTGGCTTTGTGATCTACTCTATCAAGTCAACAAGCACTCATTTCCCATTTACTCTGTCAGATAGTAAGCTGGGCCCTGAGATACAAAGATGAAGAGCCTAAAACCTCCGGTATTTGAATGCAACCTTGGTGTTTACTTGCGTTTACTAGTAAGCAATGGCATTTTAGCTAAATGTCACAGCCTAGGTTTCTTTCCTGGTTGGAAGGCTTGGTTTGTTTTAGGAATCAAGGTGGGCCAAACCAAAGAACAGCCTAAAAGCAATCAGGAAATCCAACTTACCTGAGGAAATCGGAAGGGGGCAGTTTGTTCTGAATATTTGTGTATTTGGTGGGGGGAGGGGTGGAATCCGTAGATCCTAGAATTGAGATTTGGGAGTAAAATTTGGTATGTTTTTAAATGTTGTGTCTACATTCCTCCCTCCTTGGGGTCCTAAAGACCTTTAACCTGCCAGGTTTGTGCTAGGCTGTGCTATCAACTAGGGATGGGTCTGTCTTCCCCACTTAATAGAGAATCCATAAAAGGCAGGTACCAAAACTTATCTTTTAGTCCACTTCCCCAGCCTTTCAAAATGTCTGGCAAATGGTAGACACTCAAATTGTACTTGGAAAAAAGGAATTACTGATATACAGAGAGTTAACTGCTGATAAGAATAGATGGATGGAGAAAGACCGAGTTAACTGCTGATAAGAATAGATGGATGGAGAAAGACCAAGTTAACATTTGAGTGGCACAAAAAAAACATGGCTTCCTCAATGCCATTGCTCTTCAGGGGTAAACTTTTAGGAAGAATAATTACTCTGTTTTATTTTTTAATTAAAAAAATTTTTTTTTTGTCTTTTCTAGGGCCGCATCTGAGACATATGGAGATTCCCAGGCTAGGGGTCGAATCTGAGCTGTAGCTGCCGGCCTACACCACAGCCACAGCAATGCCAGATCCAAGCCACATCTGCAACCTACACCACAGCTCATGGCAACACCGGATCCTTAGCCCGCTGAGTGAGGCCAGGGATCAAACCCTCAACCTCATGGTTCCTCGTCGGATTCTTTAACCCTGAGCCACGGTGAGAACTCCAGTAATTATTCTGTTTTACAGGCCAGTGAGGTTATCTAGTATTTCATACCTACTATATCACAAGGACTTAGTAAGTTTGAGACTGATTATAAAGCAACATAAGCTCCTTGGAAGAAAAGTGCTATGCATATCTGAATTGGAAATTTGATTATTTTTAACTCCAGTGGGAGTTCAATGGCAAATGCAGAGTGAAAAAGGCTTAAGATTTGGAGGAAAACATGCTGTAAAAAGAATATGAGTGTGATAATTATAAAAAATGCTTGAGATTAGTCATACTGATAGAATATAAACACATAAGAATTACTATATATGTACATGTGCATATATAAATATGTTTTGTGTATATGTTTTCCATATATATATGGAAAAAGTCAAGTTTTTCTATCAGCACCAGTGTATTGTAGATGCGATTAATGAAAAGGAAGTTATTGGAGTTCCCGTTGTGGCACAGTGGAAAAGAATCCGACTAGGAAGAATGAGGTTGTGGGTTCGATCCCTGGCCTTGCTCAGTGGGTTAACGATCCGGTGTTGCTGTCAGCTGTGGTGTAGGTGGCAGACGCAGCTTGGATCTGGCATTGCTATGGCTCTGGTGTAGGCCGCCAGCGACACCTCCGATTAGACCCCTAGCCTGGGAACCTCCATATGCCACAGGTGCGGCCCTAAAAAGACCAAAAGACAACAACAACAACAACAACAAAAAAAATGAAAAGGAAATTATTGAAAACATCAATAAATATTCTCTGAATCATATGTTTCAAAACTGTACTAGTTTCCAAGGCCACCGTAGCCCAAGATTTTTCTATTTTCTTAGTGATATAGGACATACACACATAGACTCACATATAGTTAAAGTTAAGAAATACGTGCAGACATATGCTATAGGAATTTCAGTCATTTTTTTTAAGTAGGTCTAGAATTAGTCTTTTCAACCTCTAAATGTTGTCATTGAAAACTTTTGTGTACAGTCAAGCATGGATAGAAGGCAGATCATTTTGCAATTAAATTTCCTTATGTTGTAAATAAAAAGTCTGATATTTGGAAAGATAAAGGATATATATCTTCCTTTCCTGCTCTAAAAGCTTCATGGCATTTCTTGTCTACAGAATAAAGTCCCAAATCCTCTTTCTCTTTTTCTCTCTTTCTCTCTTTTTTAACCTCCGAGGTCTGTTTTCCACTGTATGCAGACTCTTCAGCATTATAAAATGTACACCGAGTCAAAGTGACCTTCCCTCAATTTCCTACCTTTGAGTTTCTGTTAAATGTGATGCCAGCTCCATGCGCCCTGTGCTAAGACACTTACTTTTTAAATTAAGAAACTTATTTTATCTTATAAAATCCTAATGGTGACGGAAAGATAGTTGCTATTATATTGTTGAATATTTTTTTTCTAAACCACACATCTAGTGAGTGTAGCCTTAATATAAAGTCACGTTTTTTGAGCAGATGCCATGCCCCCGTTCCCCACCACCTAGACTGCCCTTTTGTCTCTATCTCTACGTATCTAAATCCCACCTATTCTTCAGGCCCAGTTTATAGGAAAGTTCGTCCCTAAGTGTTTTCTGTAAGTGACCTCTCCCTCCTTTGACCAGCTGTCACTCTTTAATCTCTTTAGAGGCCATACATCATCTTTTACAGGATTTTACAAAAAATGATACCCATCTCATCTTTCCACCACCAGCTCACAAGCTTTCAGAATATAAAGAATGATGTATGTTATGTTTGACCAACTTTTATTCATCACCGACAGTGTGCCTGGTATCATGCTATGCCTTTCCATGCACTTGCCTTATGGAACCCTCCCAGCAGTGCTGAGAGAAGAAGTCATCTGCATTTTACAGACACTCAAAGTGGGCAAGTGCTAGAAATTACAGAGCAGGTGCAAAGCCAGTATTTGTAATCTGAGTCTTGATTTTGAATCTAGAGACATTTCCTTTACGTTCAGGAGCCTCATGGACTCCTCAATGGAGGGCCTTGCAACTAGGAAGCATGTGATAGAACCTATGGAATGAATAGACATGAATCACTTTGTCACCTAAAGAGAATCTTGCAGATAAAAATACATGGGCAGTTCTAACCGTCTCAAACTTTTGGATTTCACACATTCGGTTCTGTACTGGACAATCTTGAGTGTCCAAGACTATCTTGGACTCAACTACCCACTCCTCAGTTTGCGTGCCCTTCCCTCGTGTGCTCTGTTTTCATAAATGGCAGCATCATGAACCCACTTGGCCCCAAACATCTGGGAATGCTCCTAAACTGGTTCCTTCTGTGACTGCCCTCCTTCTCTCCACCACCTAATGGAATACTGAATTCTGAAAATTCTTCCTTTTCAATATCTTTTGAATCTGAACTACCCTCCCTGTCACTTGGGGTCACTGACAGTTGCCGTCAGCTCTTCTTCTCTCAGTACCATCCTCCGTACTTCTAGAATGCGATTTCTAAAATGGAAGTCTGATCATCTCACTTAGCAGTGGAAAATTCTTTTTTTGGTAGCCCTCTGCTGCCGACTTGTCAGCATAGCATATGTGTCTTTTTATGATGTGGATTCCAACTCTGTTCACCCTCAGCTCCCACCACTACCCGTTTGTCAACACAGGCCATTTTCTAGAACAAGTGCTTCTCTCAGATGTTCCTGACTTTGAGCTTGGAATTCCTCTCCCTGTCTTGCAAATTCCTACTCAACCTTGAAGACTGAACTCAAAAGCTATGACTTAAAAAAAAAAAAAAAAAAATCCAGTGTTGCTATGGCTGTGGCAGCCACAGGCAGCTACAGGTCCAATTTCACCCCTAGCCTGGGAACTTCCATATGCCAGGGGTGTGGCCCTAAAAAGCCAACCAACCAACAAACAAAGAACAAAAACAAAAGAGCAAAAGCTATGACTTCTGTGAGATACCACTGAAGCCCTGGAGGGGGTTAGTTACACCCTCCTCTGTTTCCAGCCCATTTCATATTGAATTGTATTGTATTTGCTTAAATGACTGTTTCCTTTCTTAGATTATGAGCAACTAGTCTTTGTAGTCTAGTGTCAAGCATATAACCATTGAACAGTCATAAATGCTTATAGAGGGAAGCCAATTCTCAATAATAAATGAATAGGCTTCTCCTCCACCCTTTATTTATTTAGAAGCTAATGTTAACTATTGTATAAATCTGATTGTAATCTCATTGACTTCTAGCCATAAATTCTCTGTTTGAAAAGCTTTCAAAACACCTGGGAAATACTCTTCCTCCAGCCTCTAGTCTGAATTATGGCCATTTAGATAATTGACAGACAAAAGAAACATATGTTTTTCAGAAAGGGATGGACAACATCTGATACACTGACTTCCCTAATTTATTCTTTGCAAGGTAATTGGATTGAGAATTCAGACACCTGTAAACTCAATGTTTAAAAAAGACATTTCCATTAGTAGCAAAGACGTATCTGAATTTCTGTTTATTATCTAATTCTGATCTTATTAGAAACATTTAGGCAGATTTTTTTCTGAAATATCCTGAATGTGCTTATTTCATCAGCTGTCTTGATTCTATTTCCCCCTTAACTTTACAGCAGAGTTGTCTTTTTTTTTTTTTAAGAGTCAAAGTCTCTGTTAACGTTACATCTCTGTTCTCTAGCCTTGCAGATTTCAAAAGGCTTTGTTGTTTTTGTCAATAAAATGAATCTATTGAATTTTTAAAATGAAATTTGTGTTCAAGAAAGGCAGTTTCTCTGGTAGCTTCAAAAGTGTGTAATACAAGGTTTAAGATGATGAGGATACAAAAGTTGTGGCAAAACTTAATTGCTGCTACTGATGTTAATTGCTTTTGCATTTTTCCACTCAAATTTTCTTTCAAATTTCAGGAAAGAGAAGACTGTGGTAATAACAGTGGCACCCTTGAATGAGCATCTCAGAAAAAAATATAGTTCATCTGCGGTCTCTCCTTGCCTCCCACCAACCCTTCACCTCAATCCTTTGGGCTCTGACTGAGGATGAATTGGCTGGAGAATTTAATCATTTCAGTTTGATAATCAAATCTTCCTGGCACCTTATGGACTATGTTTTTTTTTTTTTTTTTTTGCTTTTTAGGGCCACACCCACGGCATATGGAGGTTCCCAGGCTAGGGGTACAGTCGGAGCTGTAGCTGCCAGCCTACACCACAGCCATAGCAACACCAGATCTGAGGTGCGTCTGCAACCTACACCATAGCTCACAGCAACGCTGGATCCTTAACCCACTGAGCAAGGCCAGGGATCAAACCCACAACCTCATGGTTCCTAGTCAGATTCATTTCTGCTGCGCCATGACAGGAACTCCTGGGTTATGTAATTTTATCTTCTATTTAGTCTCTGTAAACTGCTTGCAGGTTTGGCCATTCCACATGGCATTGGACATTTTCCCCAGTGGTTTGTGGAAGTAAGTTGCGTTGGAGCTTTTTAGTGAGGGGCAGGAACGTTGCAATAATTCTGTCTAGTGGCCTGGCACCCTGGGAACACGTAGTCTGGGAAGATGCCCGCCTATGTGATGCTGGTCAGGTAACAAAGGGGCACTGGCTTTCTGTCCACTGTGTACCTGTTGTTGCTGGAATTTTCTGTCCTAAGCTGCGCATTTTGTAGTGGTACTCTCAAATAAATAAATAAATAAATAAACATTTACTTTTCTCTATTTGCAACACTTTGGGCCACATTAGTTTTTCTTAAGAGAGTGTCTGTTTTTATTTTAAGCATTAAATGGTAGGATTTTATTTGAGGCTTAAAATTTAAATTTCTACCCAGATCAGAGATTTAACCCACCTATTTGAAAAAAATTTATGAAATTGTTTCTCTTAGTTCTGTTAGGATTCTATTAACTTTAAGTGAAATCTTAGAAGAGCTAATCTGGAATTATAGTGTGTTTATTCCTTGTAATTATTATCTTCACCTTAGAAGCCAGTTATACACTTGGGGTAAGTTTAATTATTATATCAATATAAAGACAGTTGTAATACTAAGGAGTTTGAAGTTGAGACCATTTGCAAATGATATTTAGATGGTTTCTTAAGTTATATCAACTATCTGATAACATCTTGAAAATTAGTCTTGACTGTGGTTAGTTGTCTTGCATTGTAGACAGAGTTCTTGGTTAATAAACACATCAGTCAGAAGGTTAAAGCTTCTCTCTCTCTCCCTTTTTTTTTTTTTTTTGGCTTTTTTAGGGCCACACCTGAGACATATGGAGATTCCCAGCCAGGCTAAGGGTCCAGTCAGAGCTACAGCTGCTGGCCTATGCCACAGCCACAGCAACACAAGGTCCGAGCCTCATCTGCGGCCTACACCACAGCTCACGGCAACACCATATCCTTAACCCACTGAGAAAGGCCAGGGATCAAACTACAACCTCATGGTTCCTAGTTGGATTCATTTCCACTGCGCCATGACGGGAACTCCAAGCTTCCCTTTTTTAAAAAATTTTAAATGTTAATGTTCCATTATATTTTAAATTCATTAAGTATAAGGGCTATATCACAACCCCCAGCTAGACTTTGAATGCAGTAGGAGTGGAATAAACCTTGTTTTTTGGTAGTCTATCCACTGCGCACTTCCTTTTTTAAAAAAATTTTTTGGAGTATAGTTGACTTGTAATGTTGTATTAGTTTCAGGTATACAGCAAAGTGAATCAGTTGTATCTATATATCCATCCCTTTTTCCCATGTGGGTTATTACAGCATATTGAGTAGATTTCCCTGTATTATACAGTAGTTACTTGGTAGTTATCTATTTTATATATAGGAGTGTGTGTGTTAACCCCATCCCCCTAATTTATCTCTCCTTCCTGCAGTTTCCCCTTTGGTAACTCTAAATTTGATTTTGAAATCTCTGTTTGTTTCAGTTTTATAAATAAGTTATTTTGTATTATTTTCTATTAGATTCCACATTTAAGTGATATCATATGATATTTGTCCTTCTCTTTCTGGTTTACTTAGTATGATAATCTCTAGGTCTATCCATGTTGCTGCAAATGGCATTATTTCCCTCTTTTTTAATGGCTGTGTCATATCCCGTTGCATATATGTACCACATCTTCTTTATCAGTTCCTTTGTCAGTGGACATTTAGGCTGCTTCCATGTCCTGGCAATTGTAAATAGTGAGCACTTCTTTTCTTACAACTTAATCGTGGTAGAGTTTATCATAAAACTCACTCCTTTTATCTATGTGGTTCAATAGTTCTTAGTTAATTTGCAGTGTTGTGCAAGCATCACCACGATCCAGCAGGATATTTTCATCACCATAAAATTCCTCATCCCATTTACAGTGAGTCCTTTTCCCTACTCTCAGCCCCAAGCAATGACTAACTTACTTTCTGTATTTCTAGATTTACTTTTGCTGAATATTTCATGTAAGTGGAATCATGCAGTATGTATTGCTTTGGTGTTTGCTTTTCCCTCTTTGCATGTTTTTGAGGTTCATTCATATTGCAGTATGAATCAGTGCTTCATTCCCTTATAGTGCTGAATAGTATTCCATTGTATGGACAGAACATGTATTGTTTAACCATTCACCAGTTGGTGGGCATCTGAATTGTTTTCCACTTTCTGACTATTAGGAATAATGCTGCTGTGAACATTCATGTACAAGTTTTTATGTGGATGTTTATATTCATTTCTGGTAGGTAGACAGCTAGGTGTGATTACGGGGTTGTCTAATAAATGTATGTTTAAATTTTTAAGAAAATGAGTGTTTTTAGAAGTGGCTGCTCTATTTTGCATTCCCGCCAGCAGCATATGAAGGTTCTTGTTAGAATAAATCTTTTAAAAGCGCTTTGAAGAACTTCTCTGCATTGAATGAGAGCAGATTTGTGAATGGATTTACATGTATAGCACCTGTCATTATTGGGCCACAGATGAGGGAGTGTGAAATAGGAAAGGAAGAGCAAATACAGGGAAAGAGGGGCACCCCCACCCTCCAGTCTTTGAACAACCACTGTTTCATTTTGTTGTCATGGTTGTTTGTTTTATTTGTTTTTGGCTATATTTTCTTCAGTGCTTATGAAGAGTAGTTAGTTAAAATCCTTTCCAAGGAGAGCCTAGCCCAGAGAGTGAATGGGATGTCTCAGGCAGTTGGGTTCCTCTGTGTTTTTTGGGTGTGTGTGTGTGTGTGTGTGTGTCTTTTTTCTTCTGGTTTTATTGAGATCCAGCTGACACACAGCACTGTAGAAGCTTAAGTTGTATGGCATATTGATTTGACTTACATCCACTATGAAAGATTATCACAATAAGTTTAGTGAACATCCGTCATCTCATATAGATACAAAAGAAAAGAATATTTTTCCTTGGGATGAGAACTCTTAGGATTTATTCTCTTAGTAACTTTTGTATGTGCCATCCAGCAGTGTTATGTATATTAATCACATTGTACCGTAATCCCTGTTATTTATTTATCTTATAACTGTAAGTTTATACCTTTTGACCATCTTCATCCACCCGTCTTTTTTTTTTTATTTATAATTTTTTTTTTATTTTCCCACTGTACAGCAAGGGGGTCAGGTTATCCTTACATGTATACATTACAATTACATTTTTCCCCCCACCCTTTCTTCTGTTGCAACATGAGTATCTAGACAAAGTTCTCAATGCTATTCAGCAGGATCTCCTTGTAAATCTATTCCAAGTTGTGTCTGATAAGCCCAAGCTCCCGATCCCTCCCACTCCCTCCCCCTCCCATCAGGCAGCCACAAGTCTCTTCTCCAAGTCCATGATTTTCTTTTCTGAGGAGATGTTCCTTTGTGCTGGATATTAGATTCCAGTTATAAGTGATATCATATGGTATTTGTCTTTGTCTTTCTGGCTCATTTCACTCAGTATGAGAGTCTCTAGTTCCATCCATGTTGCTGCAAATGGCATTATGTCATTCTTTTTTATGGCTGAGTAGTATTCCATTGTGTCTATATGCCACCTCTTCCGAATCCAATCCTCTGTCGATGGACATTTGGGTTGTTTCCATGTCCTGGCTATTGTGAATAGTGCTGCAATGAACATGCGGGTGCACGTGTCTCTTTTAAGTCGAGTTTTGTCCGGATAGATGCCCAAGAGTGGGATTGCAGGGTCATATGGAAGTTCTATGTATAGATTTCTAAGGTATCTCCAAACTGTTCTCCATCGTGGCTGTACCAGTTGACATTCCCACCAAGAGTGCAGGAGGGTTCCCTTTTCTCCACAGCCCCTCCAGCACTTGTTATTTGTGGACTTATTAATGATGGCCATTCTGACTGGTGTGAGGTGATATCTCATGGTAGTTTTGATTTGCATTTCTCTTATAACGAGCGATGTTGAGCATTTTTTCATGTGTTTGTTGGCCATCTGTATATCTTCTTTGGAGAAATGTCTATTCAGGTCCCGTCTTTTTTTTTTTTTTTTCTTTCTCCTGCTCAGTGGGCTGAGTGTGGGAAAGCAGGGCTGCTAATAACCCCTCTTTTTTTTTTTTTTGGTCTTTTTGCCTTTTTCTAGTGCTGCTCCCGGGGCATATGGAGGTTCCCAGGCTATGGGTCTAATCAGAGCTGTAGCTGCCGGCCTACACCACAGCCACAGCAACGTAGGATCTGAGCCGCGTTTGTGACCTACGCCACAGTTCACGGCAACGCCAGATCCTTAACCCACTGAGCAAGGCCAGGGATCGAACCCACAACCTCATGATTCCTAGTCGGATTCGTTAACCACTGCGCCATGATGGGAACTCCTGCTAATAATCCCTCTTGCTCTGCAGTGGGGAGTGGAGCGGATGCTGCACAGGGTGGGTGAAGAGCTCCTGTGTGGGATCAGCGTTGGCTATGAACTGTGTCTCTGCCTTACCACCTACGTGCTCAGCTCTCCTCACACTCTTACGGTTACCTCATTCCCCTTGATTGCGTAGCTTTTCCCTCTTTGTAGTCTTCTCTGTACACGAACTTCAGATATAACAATGGGGGTTAGTTAAAGTATCATCCAATGAATAGAATAAAGTGGGACACAGTGCATTTCTGTCCTTTACCTTTTGCTGAGCCCTCTCACCAGTGTTTCTTTGGAGAAACACCAGGATATTTCCTAGTTAACAAGACCTACTTCCCAAGGCTGGGGCCCAGGTGGGTGGGGTCTCCTGGGCTGTGAAAATGGCAGTGGCAAATTTGAATGTGTGAACACTTGGCATCTGACACTGGCTTTGTGGTCTGTGCCTTCACGTGCCGGGGCTGTTTTCCTTTGGAATTTTTTAGTTGGATGCGTTGAAAGGAAGGGTTTGGATTGAGTATGTTGATTCTATGGGACTTTTCATTACTATGTGATTCCATGAAGTGGGTTCTTTTGATCTCTTTCCTGGTCACTCATTAGTCCCTATTGAATTTAGCTGTATCCCTCTAACACCACTGAATTATAACAGTGTCTTTGAGAATAAATAGCTTTGAGGACCTTAGCAGAAAAGCAGTGTTTTGCCATGCAAAATGATAACTTTGTTATGATACGGTGGTTGTATCTCCCTCTTTGAGCCCTTGAAAAACCTCAGAGTTTCTAGCAAAGCATAAGAACAAAGTGCCATTCTGAAAGGTAAGTTCAGCATACCCTTCCATGAGCCTACTAATTTATAATTTTATACTGTCTTTTGATTAACAGAGCAAAAAAATACCAGGGACTCACTGTCTCTGTAAATGCCATGTTTCTTGAGAACATCTCCCTGTATAGGTACACTCTAAGAAAAAGAAACTTAAGAACTAACTGTATTTGCATTACTCCAAAATTTCTTAAATTTATTTTAATCAATATACAGCTTTTAACACAATATAATCTGTTTTTTTTACCTTTTGCTTTTTAATGAACTTTTGTATGTATTCATTCTTATGCCCTGAATTTTTAAACTAATGTTTATTGAATGCTTATAGTGTGTAGGCATTGAGTTTTGTGCTATACACAAGAATCGTCTCAATTTCCACAATATTAAAAAAAATTAGATGCCATTTTGACTTTAAATATCATGATCATTGTAGAAAAAAAAGGAAAATCCTGAAAAGTAAAGAGAAAAAAATTCATCAGCAATCCAGCCCTTTGGAGATAACATTTTGGAGAAATTGACTTTACTTCTTTTCTCCCCGGGTTTATATAGACACAGGTATGTTTTATGTAGTGTGTGTGTGGGTGCGTGTGTGTGTATTCTTTGTGATAAACTTAGAATCTTAATGTATATGTTGTTTTGAAATGTGCTTTTTATTATTTTAGCAAGGTGTAGTGGCATAAACATTTCCCCATGCCATTACATACTCTCCTGTAATATCACTTAAATAATTTTCCCTGCTTATGGTGAAGGGAATAAAACTCATTGTCACTCACTCCATCAGTTCAGAAATATAAAGACAAAATAGAATCACTGTTTTGTATCTATGCTTTGAGACCTTTCCCCCCCTATTCTTGATCATCTTTAAAAGAGCTATTTACTTGTGGGTGGAAATATTTGTCAGGATTACGATCTGACATGCCTTAGCTCTTACTGGTGTTTATTCCAAGAGGGAAATTGAGTATTTTGTTGTTTTGGATGTAAGAAGGAATCTAATCCTGTTCCTTATAATGCACCCTTGAGAAATGGGACCCTGGGGGACCCCTTGGAAAATATGGGCAAACTGACTTCTGTGTGTGGAGCTCTGCCGCTTGGTGTGGCAGGGGTGGTCTTATTGGTACTTTGCAATCTTAGAATGTGTACGTGCACTTTCCTCTTTTAAAAACAAACTACAGTAAGTAGGGTTTCACAAACATCGTGGTCTTTGAAATTATCCCATCTGTTAATTTGTATTTCTAGGACTATAACTTTTTAAAAAAGACAAAAACAAAAACTAAGGCTCGTTCACATTTTTTCCTAACTAGCTGGTATGAGAATACCAGTGCCCCGAAAGACCCAAGGACTTCTGTTAAAGCTGGATAGATGTCACTGATACTGTACCCTTGGGAATACCACCTACTAAATACATTGATCTCGTAGAATGGCTCTTTTTATGTGAAAGTTTTTATCATCTTATAACAATATCAAAATATTTGAGCCACACATGTATGGTTATATTACAGTTTGGAGATGATTAACTGCATCCAGTATTTCGTTCCTGTCTTAGAAGACACCTGTGTCAAAGTCAAATTCTCTGACAAGGCTGTGCCTGGTGGGGAATTGTAATTTAAGGCAGTTATCTGGAGACCCCTTCTGCCGCTCTTGGGATGGAATAGGCCAGTTTATTTCCCTGGAGAGTGGGATGACATTTTACTTCAGGGCTTAGGTCTCCACATCAGGAGATTGGAACATTAATAAGCAAAACCCGGATAGGGTTAAACATTTCCAAAAATAAACGGGGTGCCTTTCTTCATGAGCTAGCCTGAGCGTTTTCACCCAGAGATTGGTGGTATAATGATAAGTAGTCACTCATCTTTCATTGGCAATAATAGCAGTTTATTTAAATCCTTTGTTTGTGGATTTCATATTAGCCCTGTTTTCCTAATGAGTAAATGAGTAGAGCTGAAGCTGCTAAATTTCTCTGAATTTATATGTGGAATCATATGAATAGGGGTGGACACTGGGCATTTCTGTTCTTGTTTAACAGTTCCCTTGGATGCTGGGTCCCAGTCTTTGTTATCAGGTTGAAATATCATTCCATTCATTAAGCCTCTCGAAAAATTGGGCAGAGTATCCAGTCATAATTAAGGGTGCTTAGTCCACATGTCTTCCCATTTCTGTCCTTGCCTGGTGAAGGTTGCCACCCACACCCTGGGCCCTGAGAGGATCCTTGGTGTTGCTGCTGATTTTATTTTTCCGTTAGGGACACTCATGTGTGTAATGCTGGCAGAGTGCATGGGCTTGAGACTTTTCTAAAAATCATAGTTTTTCTCTGAACCTAGAGGGGTTGCATCTGCAGTGTACGGTGGTGTGAAGCTTGTCCTCCCTTGCCGTGCTCTGACATAATGAGAAGCTTTCGGTCCCACTGGCCAGCATTAAAGTCTGGAAAACAGGCAAGGAGACTCTAGAGAGCTATGAAAATACCATTTAGTTTGCATACACAAATGTTTGATCCCACCTGAGCTCTTGTGGTAGAGATTTGGGAGCAATTTCTCACTTTCTGAATTGCTCTTTGACTTTCTTTTTTTTTCTTTCTCTCTCTCTCTCTCTTTCTTTCTTTCCTCTCTCTCTCTTCCTTCCTTCTTTCCTTCCCTTCTTTCCTTCTTTCTCGTTCCTCCCTCTTCCTTCCTTCCTCCCTTCTTCCTTCCCTTCCCTTCCCTTCTCTTCCCTTCCCTTCCCCTCTCCCCTCTTTCTCTCACCCCTTCCCCCCTTGGCCTTAGAAATTAACAAAGGCTGCAGTAACTGAGGTCTGGGTTGAATTCTGCCCCCCAACCATCACTGGGACTGTGGTACCAGAACCTGGATCTGGAACACCATCACGCCCTCTGGAATTTATGAGTTACCGTGTGTTGGGTGATATAGGCGGTGGTTTTATAGATGCTGTATTTGGTGTTGGTAAGAGACAGGAATAGCGTGGTATGATGAAAGACAGCTAGTTCTGAAGTGATTTAGGGATTTGTCTTCCTGTGTCTTGAGAGTTTCTACATTTTACTCCTTTTACAAGCCTTTTACTTTCTCCTTGTTTTTCTAAGTATCTTCCTCTATCACGCTTTTGAGCACATTTTTCTTCCTAGAACTCCTTTTTTTTCCCCGTTTTATTTTATTTTCGTGGGGTGTCTTTTTGTCTTTTCTAGGGCTGCTCCTGTGGCATATGGAGGTTCCCAGGCTAGGAGTCAAATCGGAGCTGTGACCTCCAGCCTACGCCACAGCCACAGCAACGCCAGATCCGAGCTGCATCTGTGACCTACACCACGGCTCACAGCAACGCCGGATCCTTAACCCACTGAGCGAGGCCAGGGATCGAACCCGCAACCTCATGGTTCCTAGTGGGATTCTCTTTTTTCCATTTTTTAATTGGTTTTTGAAACCTCTGCTTTCGTGGTGGTAAGCCATTTCCTAACTTTCTGTACTCTCGCCTCTCTGACCACTTCCCTTCCCAGTCTCTTTTCTGGACGTGCCTTCCTCATCCCCCTGTTACATGCTGATGTTCTCTCCTCTCCGCCTCTGCCTGGTCGCTTTTCTCTTCCTGCTTCAACTCTGTGCTCTGCTCCCAATTCCGTTTCTCTCAGCCACGCATTTCTGGAGGCTTTCACTTCGATGTGTCACAGCTGCCTCACACTCCTCATGTCCCTAGTGGAAGGCAACATTTCTTTTGCAATTGCTTTTTCTTTTTCGATCTGCTTTTTTCAGAAAACTGAGAGTGGTCTGGACTTCTCCTTATCACAGTAGCCACGCCCGATTACTCACCTCGCCCTGATGGCTCTTCCTCCTTGATAACTGACCACTTATATCTGTCCTCTTTTTCCCACTCCCACACCCTTCCACATGCTGGCTTGAGTCAAACCAGCATCACTTTTGACCTAGAATCCTGCAATAGAACATTTAACAGCCTCCAGTCTTGTCACCCACCCAAAGAACAGCCAGAGGACCTTGTGCCGTATTGAATATATACGTTTTATGCTTGAATCCCTCAATCATGCCTATAGTCTTCAAGGTGAAATTGAAACTCTTGAGGGTACATTCAAAGCCCCCATGATTTGCCTTCCTCGTGCCTTAGCTTTCTAGAGTTGCTATTCTGCCATGTACTTCTCCACTCTCCCAGACACAGTCACACATGAATACACTAGGTGCACAGACAGAGATGCACAAATACACGCTCCCACTGTTATCCTCCCTTGCTGATGAATCTCCTGTTCCCTGAACACGCTATTCTCTTATTCCTGATTTTGTTTGTTGGTTTGGTTTTGGCCACACATTGCTGCTCCTGCTTGCTCTTCCTTTGCTTCTTCACCTGCCTGTCTTGTGGTCCTCCTTTAAGGCTCAAAGTAGGCACCATCTCTTTTAGAGGAAGTGATCTAATTTTTGGAGCGTTACTCTGTGTTTTGGTGCTCCTATCACAGCCCTATTGTAATATTTATCATTCCGTCCTGTAGTGATTTTTTTTTTTTTTATGGCCACATCCATAGCATATGGAAGTTCCCAGGCTAGGGATTGAATTTGAGTTGCAGCTGCAATCTATGCCACAGCTGCAACAATGCTGGATCCTCTAATACACTGCACTGGGCCAGGGATTGAACCCTTGCTGCCGCCAACAAAAGCCACTGCAGTTGGATTCTTAACCTACTATACCACGGCAAAAACTCCTGTCTTTTAGCAATTTTTGTACTTGTTTGCTTTTTAACTGGACTGACTCTAAATTAATCCAGGTCACAGATCTCTTCATCTATTCATTCATTCATTCGTTCATTCAGCAAGTATTTGTGTGCCTTCTATGTGCAAGGCATTGGTCTAGATACTGCTTTATTTGTAGCTCCAGGCCAGGTACCAAAAGTGCAGTGAATGAAAAATAGTAGGATATCAGTAAATATCAGATTAAAATCTGAAAGAAGATTTTTATTTCCAGAAAAGGAAATGTTCTGGGAGTTCCTATCTTGGCTCAGCGGATATGAATCTGACTACCATCCATGAGGACGCAGGTTTTATCCTTGGCCTTGCTCAGTGGGTTAAGGATCCAGTGTTGCCATGAGCTGTGGTATAGGTCACAGAACCCAGCTCGGATCCTGGGTTGCTGTGGCTGTCTTGTAGGCCAGCAGTTACAGCTCTGATTCGACCCCTAGCCTGGGAACCTCCATATGCTGCTGGAGTGGCCCTAAAAAGACAAAAAAAAAAAAGAAAAAGAAAAAAAGAAAATGTTCTGAACCAATGAACCAAACTGTTAGCAGTGGTTAATTTTGGCTGTGGGATTACTGGTTATTTACACTTTTTCCTTTCTTTTTTCACTCGCATTGAGCACGTTACTTTCATAATCAGGACAAAAGTCTTTAAAATGATAAAAAAGAATTATAATTACAAGCGAAAGTCATCATCAATTATCTATTTTTACATGAAAGTAGCAGTTACAAAACTATATATATATGAAAATATATGGAACGTAGTTTTGCTTTCTGTATGTTAAAGAAAGAGGGCCTTAAACTGTAATAAACCCTTCAATATATAGTTGATCTTCAAGGATGCCAAGGCTACGCAATAGGGAAAGGACAGTCTTTGCAGCAGTGTTGGGAAAACTGGAAATCCACATGCAAAAGAATGAGGCTGGACCTTCACCTTCCACCATATACCAAAATTAACTCAAAATGGATTCAAGACTTAAATGTAAAGTCCTAAAACTATAAAGCTCTTAGAAGAAAACATAGAGGAAAAACACAATGTTGGATTTGGCAATGATTTTTTGGATATGACACCAGAAGCACGACAACAAAAGCAGAAATAGACAAGTGGGACCACACCATACTTAGAAACTTCTGTGCAGCCCAGAAAACAACAGTGAAAAGGCAGCTTACTGAAGGGGATAAAATGCCCTGACTTCTTTTTCAAGAATTTTCTTTTCTGCTTTTCTTGTTTCTCCTTACACATGTGGTTCTCACTCTTCACAGTGTCTTAGAACCATCTGGGAAACTTTAAAACAAGGCAAAACTCTCTAGATGCCCAGCAATAGAGACAATCAAGACTGTGGATTGCGGGACTAGAAGGACGATCATAAGCTCCCTAACATGATTTTTGTAGTCTAGGGGTTTGGTAATGTGATGTTTCCTGACATGACTTTCCCTGGATCCTGGAAATTTATAGTTGGTACAAGATAGTTGAAGGACCAAGTGATTAAAGAGAGGGAAATAACGCAATCTTTTTTTGGGGGGTGGGGGGACCGCACTTGCAGCATATGGAGGTTCCCAGGCTAGGGGTCTAATCAGAGCTACAGCTGCTGGCTACACTGCAACCACAGCAACCCGAGAGCTGAGCCATGTATGTGACCTACACCACAGCTCACGGAAATGCTGGATCCTTAACCCACTGAGTGAGGCCAGGGATAGAACCTGAAACCTCATGGTTACTATCTGGATTCATTTCCCACTGCGCTACAACAGGAACTCCAATCTCATAGCAGATTTGAAGTATGGAAAGCCTGCCTGGGTTGACTGATGGATTGATTTATCTTTTGTCTTTTCTAGGGCCGCATCCATGGCATACAGAGGTTCCCAGGCTAGGGGTTGAATCGGAGCTGTAGCTGCCAGCCTATACCACAGCCACAGCAATGCCAGATCCAAGCCTTGTCTGTGACCTATACCACAGCTCACGGCAATGCTGGATCCTTAACCCACTGAGCAAGGCCAGGGACTGAACCTGCAACCTCATGGTTCCTAGTTGGATTCGTTCCCCCTGTGCCACGACAGGAACTCCTCTTTTTTTTGGTGGTGGTGGGGGATTGATTTAAATTGTATGTGCTCAGTACTGCTCAGCCACATGTTCACCTGTTGAAGCAGGTGAGCGTCTTGGTGGGCGACTGGCCACCTGCAGGCACTGTGAATGGAAGGAGGACCGCCAGTTCTGTGTGTTACATGGGAACTCCAGGATCTAGTGGTGGGGAAGTAAGGTTAGCGCATTCCTTCTCCTGTACCTTTCATTTCACTCTTGTTTCCTACTCTTTCTTTCAATATGGTTGCGTGATTTATCACTTAGAGCCCATGATTCATTAGATTTCATGCCTGTTAATTTCTTGTCTGTAAATCACTACATTTGTGTAACTCACGCATGACAGATAATGATGAAGAATTAAGTACCATCGACAAAAAACAAACAAGAAAACAAGACAAAAAAACAAACAGGAGTTCCCGTTGTGGCTCAGTGGTTAATGAATCCAACTAGGAACCATGAGGTTGTGGGTTTGATCCCTGGCCTAGCTCGGTGGGTTAAGGATCTGGCGTTGCCATGAGCTGTGGTGTAGGTCACAGACGTGGCTCGGATCCCGAGTTGCTGTGGCTCTGGTGTAGGCCGGTGGCTACATCTCCGATTAGACCCCTACTCTGGGAACCTCCATATGCTGCGGGAGCAGCCCTAGAAAGGACAGAAAGACAAAAACAAACAAACAAACAAAAAACAAAGGAATTAAGTACCATTGAGATGGATGAAGCACGGATGGTTTCTGGTCTTGTTGTAAAACCCCTGTCCTAAAGCCTGGCACAGACTAGGTATGTGTTACTGGCACAGTTCGTTGTGTCCCCTCAAAATTCATATGTTGAGGTCCTAACCAGGATGGACTGTATTTGGAGATACAGTCTTTAAAGAGATGATTAAGTTAAAATGATGTTATTAAGGTGGGCCTTAATCCCTCACCTTAAGTGTCATTATAGGAAGAGAAGATCAGGATACAGACATGCACAAATGAAAGACCATTTGAAGACACAGGGAGGAGATGGTGGTCATATACAAGCCAAGGAAATTGGCCTCAAAAGAGCAAAGAACGCTGGCAGCAATCTCTATCTCGGATTCCTGGCCTCCAGAATTGTGTGACAGTAAATTCTGATCATTAAGCCACCTAGTCTGTGGTACTTGGTTGTGGCAGTCTAGCACACTAGTAATAGTATGTCATAAATGTTTCTCGAATTAATGATTATCTTTTGAATTCCTCTGTTGACTTCTAAAGATTAGAATTGTTGCTGAGTGACTTTAGCTGGGTTGTGACATTTTCTTAATAAAACTTTTCGATATGCTGCAGCAGGGACCTTGCTTATTCTGGAAAGGGATAAATAAACCTTACAAGTGGAGATCGAGTTAGGATGCTGTAGGTGATGATGGGTTAGGAAGCTGTAGATGATGACATCTCACCGAAGGCCCCTCACGCGGGCTTTAACTTGCGGAACTCTGTGCCTCCACGACCCTCCTCCTCCTCTCTGTTCGAGTTCAGTATACATTTTGTTGATTTGTTTGTGCTTTTTTCCCTCCCTCAATTCCTTCTGGCTACCAGCCTGCTTTTATTTAAGGATCTGTTTTCCTAAGGTCAGTGGCTTCAACCTGGAAATCTTAAGTTGAGGAGAATTAATTTTATTCTTAAAGGCATCGCCTTACGTCTTAGGTCATTTACAGTACACATTAATGCAGTTGTGAAATAGGTACCTAGACAAAGGAAATGACAGGCATTTAAAATAATATGGGAAAGCACTGATTTCTTTTCTTGACTTTGCTTATGAATTTGTTATATCTCTTAATTTGCTGAACAATGGGAATGACATGAGCGGGATTTGCATGTCCTCAGGTTCCAGTGTGTCCTGAATGTCTTTCCACTTGGCATTAGTGGCTGAAGCTGGCTGTGCTGTCTTCCTCTGCTCCAGGGAGGTCTTACCTATTGTGCTTATGTGGTTGATACATGGGCCTGTGCGCTCCTCGATGGTGTGGATGCTGTCCTATTGGAATTTCAGACCTCCCTCAATTTTGCCAAGTACCTTCATGTAATAGGTGCTTGCTGTGCACTGGAATGAGTGACGGAGGCACTCAGCAGATGTGTAAATACTTTTGGGTCACCAAAGTGTGAGTCACTTAATACACTGCTTCTTAAAGGCTCTACTAAGTAGCTAAGTTTCCTGAAATAGTTTAAAAGTGTTATACAGTTACAGATGCTCAGAATAACTTTAGATGAAGATAAAAATCAGGTTCTTTAAACTTGGAAAAGGTTAAGCAACCAACCCAAAGATACCTTGTAAACTTACTTGGATTGAGATTTATGAAGAACGTGCAAGGTAATGCTATATTTACAACTGAATATTTTAAAAACAAAATAAAATTAGCTCAGGGCTCACAGGATTGTCTTTCATACTCTGTAATAGCAGCCATCCTTGCTGACAAAATAATATGAAATCAAAGAGTGTGAATCAAAAATGGTACATCGTTGTAACATCTAAATGGCTTATTTACGGATACATTTTGGTTGAAGATCTAATATATATATATTATTTAAGTTATTGCTAGAGGTAAGACGTCACAGTTTTGAAAACATATTACCACATTTTGGGGATATCATCCATAAATGTTAAATTTGCAAGCCTAGAATGAAGGCAGAGTGAATATTATCTATAGATGTGGGGAAATTGATGCTCATTGAGACGATGATATGCTCAACTGCTTTGGTTAGTAACAGAACTGGTACTCAAGCTCCTATTTCCCTTAGTCCCATGGTTTTTCCACCACTTCTACCTTTCCAAAAAATTGGCATATTTATAAGAAAAATGGTTCCGAGGTTTAACGTGAGTGGAATGATACGTGTAATTTCTGCTTGAATGTTAGTGCTTGATGTGTAATTAACACCAATAGTTCCTAAATTTTCAAGATGGGATTTAACCTAGAGAAAATGAGAACTTATAATGAAAGAAACATTATAAGAAATTATAGTGGTGTTTTAATTTACTTTATATTAAAACAAATGTACTTTAAAATATCTTCTGCAAGTGGACCTACCAACCTATGAAAACCTGCATATCTCTCTTTCCCAAATATTGCCATGTAACCTAGATGCCTAATAAAAAAAAGGCTTAGTTCACACAGTTGTCTTTTATTAAAACTGAAGACTGAAATAATGAAAGCCATTAAAAGGTTTTCTGTCTTGGTATAAACGTCCAGAATCCTCTCCCAGAGGAGTCACAAAACGTGCACGTAATTCCTCCAGCAACATGGAACAACACATCTGAAATGTTGTCTGCCAGGAAAGCTCATGAGGGACTCAGTGCTCCAGCCTTATATCAGGGGTTGGTCACGTAGGCATCCTCTGCTTTGCACTTACCAAAATCCCAGACTCCCAGAAGGAAGGCAGGTTGTTGGCACAAACAGTATTGTTTGCATAAATAATTTTGACAGATGGAGCCATTCTAATCAGGGAATGGTGGGAACCTTCCTGAAATCCAAGTTTCAATATACTAGCCAAGGGCCAACTTTGTAAACTCACCTTTCAAAGGATAGCACTGTCAGGACTGTGATTTAGACTCTTTCTTTACCCAAGATATGTTCAAGTTCAGAGAAGAAAAACAACTTTCATTTCTGTTAAACATGTAAGTGGAGGAATGTGAGCCTGAAACTGTAGGCAGCCCATGTTGCCTTCACTAAACAGTGTATCTTCTTGGAATTGACATAACAGAAGAAAAAATGAGAGATGGAAAAAGAGAAACCACTTTCTGCTGAGGACTTAGATACAGCCATACCTATAGTCCAGAGCTTCCCTGGATGCTTTTTTGTGAGTCAATACATTCTCTTGTTTTATTTAGAAAATGAAAGTGTCCTGTCTTAAAGTTTGTGGAAATAATGAATGGAATAAGTGTTTGTAATTGTTTAAACATGTGGGCCTATAACTCCTTATAAATGGTCTTTAAAGGACCTTGTGGCATAAAAAGAAGATAAAAAAGAAACATGAATGCCTTGACTTTTAGTGTAAGTGGATGCTGTGGTGGTTAAGGGGGAAATACAGAATTAAATATTCTCATTTTATGGAAGATATGTCTTGAGCTCAGTTGTAGAAAACTCTGATGGTAGCATGATGGTAGCAGTGAGGTGATTTAGGATAGTGGTTTAAGTGTATATTTTGGATTTAAATCCTGACTGAAAGAGAATGGATGTGTGTATATGTATAACTGAATCACTGGTTGTATAGCAGAAATTATTACAACATTGTAAATCAAGTGTACTTCAATGAAACTTTTTAAAAATGAAAAAAATTGCATGTATTTAAAAGCAAAAAAAAACCAAAAACAACAACAACAACAAAAAGAGATAATCCCAGCTCCATCCCTTAATAGCTCTGTGACTTACATTAGTTACTTAAATCCTTTGGGGGCCTCAGTTTTTCATCTATAAAATGGGAAAACCAGTGGTACTACTTGTGGGGCTGCAAAGATTAAAGTCTTCAATATCTACAAAGCACATAGAATAGTGCTTGGTGCATAGTTAAGTGCTCGGGGAGTGGTAGTTATATATGTGACCGCTGGGGATATATTGTGATGTGAAAGAGAAATTTGGGAAGCTGACAGCAGCCCCATGTTATCAGGTGGTTGTGACAGTGACTCAGGTCCCAGGAAGACTGCTGACTTGTTTGAGGTCTTAGGGAATACTGGCGTGTGTCAGACCAACCTGCATTCATACCTAGACGTACTATTAACCTGAACTTCAGTTTCCTTGTGGGTTATTGTGAGACCTAAATAAGATTATCTGCAATTCAGTTCAACAGATATTTATTCAGTGTATGCTGTGTACAACCCATTTTTTTTAGGAGCTGGGGTTATAAAGAGAATCTCACTTTCTGTCCCAGAGGAGCATAAAGTCTAGTGGTATCAAGCAAGGATCCCTGATTAGGCACAATGTAGATAAAAAGCTAGTGTGTACCCAGCAGGTAGGAGCTCCCCAATGAATGTTAGCTTTCCTTAAGGACTCCTTATCCAGAGGGTCTTTGGGAGAGCTGATTAGTACTAGGCTTGCCATGCATGAATTTAGGGCAGGGGCGCAGACTTCTGTAAATGCTAGATAGTAAATATTACAGGCTTTGCTGGCCATGTTGTATTGTATGTTGCAGTTAATTAATTCTGCTGTTGTAGTGAGGAAGCAGCCATAAACAACATGTGAACAAATGTATGTAAATGTGTATCTGTGAGACTTCATTTACCTAAATAGGAGGCTGGGAGATAACTGAAGTCACGTGATTCTGTCAAGACTGGATTGAAAATGGACAGGCCTATGGAGAATCTGGATGTTGACCATTGACCTTGATGTACTTTATTTATAGTATGTCAACTCATAAAAACATGCCTGGAGAAGGAAGGAGTTCTGTCTGGTTTTGAAAGAAGTTAGCCTGCCTGAAATAAGATCAAACTGGGATGTTTGGGAAGTGAGAGTGGTGGGGACCTGCAGAGGGCTGGTGTAGCATCTACTGTTATTGTGTTGGCATTTCAACCACATTGTAGAGGTTGTAGTGGAGGTGAAAGAGGAAGATTTTTTTCTAGGTAGGATGGATTAAATGGGTCAAAATAGCAGCCCAAATGTTTGGATGACTGTCGTAAATTCATAGATGTTGGATTCCAAATGGACCTTAGACATTGGCTAGTCCAGTCTTCTTGTTTCCAGGATGAAGAAACTGAGGCCCAGAGAGGGGCAATGACTTAATCAACTTCAATCCTCCTTTTAGTGGTTGGCTGGATCTTGTTGCCAGTTCTTGTATCCAAGCGTCTAGATTTCCTTTCCTCTGTGTCTTTTTTCAACTTTAAGAAGGATTGAAATGATGATTTGATTCCCATCACTAAAATGCTGCTTCTTGGAGTTCCCGTCATGGCACAGTGGTTAACGAATCTGACTAGGAACCATGAGGTTGTGGGTTCTATCCCTGGCCTCGCTCAGTGGGTTAAGGATCTGGAGTTGCCGTGAGCTGTGGTGTGAGTGGCGACGTGGCTCAGATCCCACATTGCTGTGGCTCTGGTGTGGGATGGTGGCTACAGCTCTGATTAGACCCCTAGCCTGGGAACCTCTATATGCTGTGGGAGTGGCCCTAGAAAAGACAAAAAAAAAGTGCTACTTCTTTTAAGTTACAGATGTCCCCTCCTTTCCAGTTTAGTGTTTTTGTAGGCAGTGAGGAGGGCTAATAATATGATTAGGTTGATTTTCTTTTGAGACCACCCTTTTGCCTGTGATGCAGTTGCAGCAGTTTCTTGCTAGGGCCCCTAACAAACACTAGCCTATATGTACTGTGACCATTAGAGTCATTGTAATGGAGTTTCCAGGACAGGTAAAAATATAGTCCCCAGAGTCTAGTTGGCAGGATGCTTAGCTGAAGTCCTACTTCTGTGAGTCTATGAATCTTTTATTTTATTTACAAATGTTTATTTCGGTCTTTTTCAGTTTCCTGGAAACATTTGTCTCTCTCTATATTTTAATAACTTTGGCTATATTCCACAGTGGTGGCTTAAGGTGGGTCAGCCTTGAACAAAAGTGGTTGATAACTCAATTTTATACCTGAATTGCAGAGAACAGAGGGAAGCAAGGAACAGTAACTAAAAGAGTAGTCTATCTCAGCCAAGGCGATCTCACCTGAGCATGATGCAGTCTCGGAAGCATCATTAAATGAATGAACTCAGCGAGTGTTGGACTGGCTACCATGTACAAACTGTGGTGCTAGAATAAGCGATCATATTTAGCATTTGAAAATATGCTGGAATCTATGCTAATAAATTAATATGAACATTATGACTGTTCACAAGCTGTTAGACTAATACCGTATAGCTCATGTACATGCAGCTTAAGGCAACTGATATATGTTATACTATTATTAGAATTTATAATGGTACTAGTGGGCATATTAGTCTTAAATTTAGTAGTCGTGAAGCATTTTTGGCTAATGGTTATTGTGAAAATAGTGACTGTGGGTACATCTGCTTTAGACACAGGATGGACATCTGCATCTGGGAGTTTTATCTAATATTTAAAATCATATCTTTAGGGCTGAAAGAGTTTTCAGTGATTCTCTGATCTAGTGTCCTCATGTTAAGGATGGAAAAGCTGGAGCCTAGAGAGCGTATATCATCTACCTGGAATCTTGTACAGTTAATTAGTAGAAGAACTATGACAGACAGCCCAGGTTTATGCCTAAGAAATGAAGCATAATTGGAATTTTTTTTCTTTTGGGATGGGAGAAGATTTTATGAATACTCTCACTTTCTCGACACTGGTTTCCCGAATTCTGTCTTTGTATGCTATTTTCTGTGGACCCTGACAAGTCAACCAGCTTTACCCCCTGCTTCAAAGTATTACAAAAAAGCAGCAGGGATTTTTGTAGTGCCTACATGCAGAGCACCAAGTAAGTAGCCTTGGAGGAATCAGTTAGGTATAAGGCAGCCAGCCCCAGGTTTTAAGGATTTGTCAAAAGCCCTGCCCAGGTTAGAGACCCTGATGTGGAAAGTGTTAAGATTGCAGCAGGGGGTAGGGACTTTCAGACCTGGGAGGTGGTTCTGTAGCCTGAAGGTCATGAAAAGCAGAAAACAGTGAAATTGTTTGTTGAATCCCAGGACATGCAACACAAACCTGGAGTGGAAGGCGCATGAGCTTGCCATTACCGGAGCTGGGAGGGCAGATCCTGAGTCCTGCTGGGGTAAATTAGGGCATGGAATGTATGCATTGAAAGAGATTTTAGGAGTTTCCACTGTGGCACAGTGGGTTTAGAATCCAGTTGCAGTGCAGGTTCTATCCCCAGCCCTGTGCAGTGGGTTAAAGGATTTGGCATTGCCTCAGCTGTGGTGTAGGTTGCGGCTATGGCTCAGATTCAGCCCCTGGCCTGGGAACCTCTATAAGCTGTGAGTGCAGCCATTAAAAAAAAAAAAAAAAAAAAAAAGATAGAGAGAGATTTTACCCAAGGAGATTCAGCTGAGGAGATGAACCAGAACCCTTCTCAGGAGAATCCTTGCTTCCCAGGACTATACTTTTCAAGTCCATAGGGCAGTAAAGGAAGGGAATGGGGATTTGTAAATGTGGCTGGTAAAGGGGGAGGAATAGAACTGGGAGGACTGTGAGTGTGAATGGTGAGCTCCCAGTAACACTATTTTGATTTTCCGTATTGGTCTGTAAACTTGTTGGATGAAAGTCCACTTTTGAAGACGCCTCCAGCTTGGTGAAAAGTCACCTATAGGTGTTTGAGCTTGCGAGCTTGAGGGCTGGACCTTGGATATGGGTGTCAGCTGATCCTGGGGAGGAGAAAGACCCTGGGAGATCTCTCAGGAGATGATTTGTTATTGATTTCCACTGCAGGTGAGTCCACAACATCCCAGTGTGGCTGGACACATATGTGCGTATTTTTTAAAAGCATTTACATTTTGGACACAAACAACAATTGTGAAGCTTACTCAGGCTTCGAACAGAACAAGCATAACTGCACCTCTCTTGGCACCACCTCATAAGCCTGTGGCTTCTCGATAGGATGAAATTCATATGTAATTGAAAGGGGCAGGGAAGCCAAGCTAAAATTATACTATTCTAGCTAATTTTAGAATGAGAAACCAGTTTGTGGTCTTGAAAAGATCTTTTAAAAAACATTTACTGCCAAACACCTGCTTTGCCATATGCCAATAGTGCTTAAGTCATCCTGAAAGCAGGGATGGATTTTTATAGAAGAGTTTAATTATGAATGTAAAGTCTTCCAGAAACTTGGGTAATGAAAGCTTTTCACTGTCTACTGACTACAGGTGACAAGCTGATGACTAGAGAGACTGCAGAAGGGCTAAAATTAAATCCTTTCTTTCCTTCTAATTAAAATATTTACTCTTAAATCCATGTATACAATATTTCGAGAGTACGAGTACTTAATTACTGCAACATACATTTGTCTTTGTACAAATGTGTAGTGTACAGTGACCCGATTGAGCCAAGCATGGAGAGAAAACATGACTGAGGGTCAGACATTTTGCTTAAGTAGCCGACAGACAGTAGAAAGGATATTTTAGGTAGGACTTATGGTTGTGAGGGACCTCAAACTTGCTTAAGCAAGAAAAAAATAGATGTATTTTTTTTTGTCTTTTCTAGGGCCACCCCTGCGGCACTTGGAGCTTCCCAGGCTAGGGGTCCAGTTGGGGCTGTAGCTGCCGGTCTACACCACAGCCACAGCAACTCGGGATCCGAGCCGCCTCTGCAACCTACACCACAGCTCACAGCAACACCGGATCCATAACCCACTGAGCAAGGCCAGGGATGGAACCCGCAAGCTCATGGTTCCTAGTCAGATTTGTTAACCACTGCACCACGATGGGAACTCCAGGAATATTTTTTATTTACTCAGGTAACTGAAAACTTCGGGGATAGGACTAGACCTTACGTGGTGTCAGGTGACATCTGTCACCTTTCAGTTCTGTCCTGCAGCCCATCCAGCTTCCCATCCTCCTGATTTAGTGCTTTTTCTCATGCCTGAAGAAAAGCCAGGGGCTGGATTCTGAGCACCATTGCCTCGACTCGTATAATATGCACATCCCAGAACCCCTCTCTGTGGCTGGCAGGTGGAATGTGCTAAGCCTGGAATTCCCTGCTTCACCCTTGGGGCCTTTGAGGAGGCCTCATCCAGTTCTAAGAGATTGAGACAGTGGGTCTCCAAACAGTAATCAGGCTTTTATCCCTTATGGAATAACCAAATATAACATTTTTTTTCCCACTGCAGCGGGTGAGTCTAAGAATAAGTATATTAGGACAATAAAATACAAAGTAGTGTGTGTTTAGGGAGGCTGAAAGGAGAATGAAATCTTATGTTGAGGAAGTTGGAAAAGCTTTGTGAGTGGAACCTCCAGAATTGATGTGACTTGGCTAGCAGTGCGGAAAGACATTTCAGGCAGAGCCATCTCTTTCTTTGGGAGAAATGGGGAAAACATACGGCTGAGGTGGGGACTGGGTTGGGGAAAATACATTGATTGGATAATAGTTATTTTGGGGGCCAGTAATGGTTGGTGTGGCGGGAAAAACCTTTGGGATCGTGGTATGAAAGGTTTCAACTCTGAGTCAAGGTATTTAGTTTAGTAGGCAATAGGGAGTCCTTGAAATATTTCTAAGCACAGATCATCTGCAAAGAGATCAGGTTGCACAGCATAAAGGAGACAAGTTGAGAGAATATCTTAGTTCTTCAAGAAAGAGGATGGTAGCAGGAATGGAAAGGCAAGGCAAGATAGACTTTGACTCTTCCTTCCTAACTGGAAGAGTCAAAGATAACTCAGAGTTCTTGAGGTAGTTTCTATTTATAGAAATAAGTTCATCTGGAGAAGGAGCTGATGAAAGAAGAGGAGAGAGATCCTGAGTTTGCTCTTGGAAATATTGAGTACTGCATTAACACAGGGTATGCACCAGGTATAGACTTGGGCAATGGAACAGAATGAGTAGCTATGGCTCAGTGACCCAGCGACTCTTAATCAGAGGTAGTCTGGGAAATGTGTTGGGGCAATTTTGATTTTGATTGTGCTGCTGACACTTGAGATATTCCCTGCTCAAGGACGAGCTGTTCTACCTAGATATCATTTGCACTTCCTGTTCAGAAGATTGAGAATGCCTTACTGATGATTGCAGTCAAAGAGTATGTGATCTTATTGGCAAGCATGAATTTTCTCCTTATGTTTTTATGTCTGTGATGGAGTGGTGAATAGTATGCCAAGGGTTGCAGGTACTTTTGGGATTTTACTCCCAGTTCCCTTTTGAGAGAGACAAGGAAGACATGGCTGAGATGGAGCTGGAAGCGATATGAAAGGCCCTGGGTTCACCTCCTAATTCTGCCATCAACTTGTGTGTGCCCACAGTAGTCAGTGTTGTGCATGCTTGCTTTTTTAGCCATTATGTAGGAAAAGGAGAGCGTGCTTTTGCACTTGAGTGATAATATCCTAGTGGGGTGAATCTATGCTCTACTATGTTATGGCCACTTCTCAATTATTTCAGGCTGAATTATGTAATCTTCTTTTTGGCCCTGACATTGGCTGTGTTGCTTCTCACCAGGTGGGGTTCCAACAGCTGCTGTATGGATACGTCTGAATATGCCTTTCTCTTGAGATGAAATCCAGTGACCATCAAGTTTGTTATAAGATAGCCCCTCTTCTATATACTCCAGTTTAGAGGTTGTCCTTGCCCTAGCCTTGGCTGCTACCTATTCTTACAGGATGCTGTGAGCGAGTTTCTATTTGGCGACCCAAATTAGCATAGAATTTCCTAAGAATTGAGAAGGTGGCAATGAAGGCAGCTTTCTAGTGTCTTAGGCTGCCCTGTTCTCAGTTGCAGGGCTGGGTTGCTTCTTTTGGTGTGAATTGTGATCTCCTCTGGTACTTTTGGCATGATTTTTTTCTTTTTTTTTTTTTTTTTTCTTTTTTTTTTCTTTTTAGCGCGGTACCTGAGGCATATGGAGGTTCCCAGGCTAGGGGTCCAATCGGAGCTGTAGCACTTGGCCTACGCCACAGCCATAGCAACGCCAGATCCAAGCCGCGTCTGCAACCTACACCATAGCTCACAGCAATGCTGGATCCTTAACCCACTGAGCGAGACCAGGGATTGAACCCACATCCTCATGGATCCTAGTCAGGTTTGTTAACCCCTGAGCCACGATGAGAACTTCGGTGGTTTTTTTCTGATAGTATTCTTTATGAAAATGTTTATGGGGATTAGGTAAAAAGCAAATGATGGGGATAAAGTTAAAACAAATAGCGATAATCATAACAACAACAATTATTATTTCCCCTCTACGTATCTTTTTGACCCATTCTGATTATTGGGCTTATTCTGTAAGCAACAGAATGTTCAGTCTTACTTTAAAGAACTATACAGTTGGACCACAGTGACTATAGAGCTGTTGGGCAATATAAGGTCTTTTTACATTACTGAACAGTGGGAAACATAATAACATTCCGTACCAGCAGCCAGGAGAGGTATCTTTGGAAATGAGTCCATTTTCACGGGAACTATCGTGAGTTGTGCAGGGATTGGTGTGCGATGGCCTATCCTCCCCATTCTGCCTCCCAATCTGATTGCTTTTCAGAGCCTAGGTCATGTTTCCACTTTGTAACCACTTCTGTTACCAAGGAAACGGGTTTCTCTTTTAAATGTCCTTATGTTTCTCACAAACTGGTGTCTGAATCACTGGAGACTTGTTTCATGAGTGGGACTTGTGAACTCTGTGAAGTGCTCAGCTCCTGCAAGACTCGGGCGGAGGATCATCAGCTCACCCTCCCTCCCAACTCTCAGGCAGGCAGCGGGAGCTTTGTCTTCCTGGCAGTTTTATTCAGATCTCGCTTTAACATTCATTCAGATTTTCTGACAACAAGCATTTGAGAAGAATGAAAAGAAAATCAATTAATAGCATACATTGACTTTGTTTCAAATTATGGCACTGTTGACAATGGAATCCCCTGGCACAGTTGAAGGGATTTTGAGGACAAATGCACTCTGCAGCCCATTTCAACTTTCTTCCTGAAATATTTGAAAGCTGAGAAAGCAGAGACGTGCTTTCTTTATTTTAAAAAGCATACAAGGTTTCCTATAAATGGTCTATTAATTTTTAACTTTAATAAGGAAATTTAGATTGGATTTTATTTCTCTTAAATGGCAGCAATTTGATGAACTGAATAGACTAAAATGCTTATTAGATAACTGATGAAAAAATATTTATTGCAGCTTTTTTCCACACATTAAACATGGACTAATTTCTCCGCCTCATATATCCATTTAGTTTTTGCCTTTAATGAGTTGAAGACATGATATTATTTCTAACTAGATTTTTTTTTTTTTTTTGCATTTCCTTCAAGGGAAAAAAACTCAATCTTTTTCATTATGGAACTCCACTTTCCTAAACACTCAAATTTTAAGCCGTGCTTCCTTCTTTTCTGAGTTTATCAGTAACCAAATTAGATAATAGGCAAAATATGAAATCAGTGAGAGCTGTATTTTTTTTTTTGTCTTTCCTTTTTAGGGCCACACCTGCAGCATATGGAGGTTCCCAGGCTAGTGTTCCATTCTGAGCTATAGCTCCTGGCCTACAACACAGCTACAGCAATGCCAGATCCGAGCTGTGTCTGCACCACAGCTCACGCAACGCCAGATCCTTAACCCACTGAGTGAGGCCAGGGCTCGAATCTGTGTCTTCATGGATGCCAGTCAGGTTCATTAACTGCTGAGCCATGATGGGAACTTCAGATTACTGTATTTCTAGATTTTAGGTGTTTAGTGTCTTGTGAATTAAAAACAGATCTACTTGATAGTTGTTAATTAAATTTTTTCATAATGACTCTGTGAGAAAGATTAAAAAATAATACCCAGCTTGGTATCAGGATGCAGTGAAAGAGGTGCATTCATACATTGATGGTGAGAAGATAAATTAGGAAATATGACTTTAGAAAACACTCTTTAGATAGATATGCCCTCTGTTTATCTGTGTCAAGCGGTATCTGCTTTATAAAGTTTTATAAATTACATTTATAAGACATCTCTGATATAAGCAGTATTAGTGAACTGTTATCCAATCATTGAATATTAACACCTAACTTTTTGAGAGATAACATTGTGCCATGTGTGTTTGACCTGTATTATCTTATTTCTTTGCCTCAATAAGCTAATGATAGATGTGCTATTGCCACTTGGGTTTTTCTGATGAGGAAATTGAGGCACAGAGAGATCATGCCACTTGCCACAATGAGAGAGCCAGAATTGGAAGCCAGGCTGTTTGACTCTGCAGTCACCACACTATCCAGATTTTCCTGTGTCAGGGGAATGTGTTGAGAGGTTCTATGTAGACAGCATGGTGAGGAACCAGGGTCCTAGGCTGGGAAAACGTGAGACGGGATGTGAAGACAAGGGCAGAACAAGGGAGGGTCCTGACATTAGCCATGGGTCTACCTAAATGCCTTTTTTTTTTTTATTAAATGATCTCACCTGTGGCATTTAGAAGTTCCTGGGCTAGGGATTAAATCCAAGCCACAGCTGTGACCTGTGCCACAGCTGTGGCAATGCTGGATCCTTTAACCCACTGCAAAGGGTTAGGGATTGACCCTGCACTGCCTCTGTGACCCAAGCCACTGCAGTCGGATTCTTAATCCACTGCACTAGAGCAGGAACTCCTAAGTGCTCCTCTTCTGTAGCGCCACTCAGGTTTGCTTTCTGAAACTACCCTTGCTCTAGATGCAGAGGTAGGTGGCTGGGCCAATCACAGGAGCCCTTGTTCCTCTCGGACCACAGTGATTGGCTTCAAGATGGGCAGATAATGCACATGAAGCCAGTTAGAACTGCTAAGTGTTCATTTTGGAAATTTTACCAGGACATTTTAAAAAGAGTAGGGCTGGGAAGATGTAAGCCGGAGCTGCCAGCAGTCACCTTGCCACTCTTAAGGTAAGATCCTGCTAGAAAATGAGGACTATACAGAGAAATCAGAGGTGAGAGATGGAGAAAAAGAGATCAAGCTCTGATGCTGTCTCCTGGATCCAGCTATGTCTGAAGATCGGACATCTGAGCGACCCACCCCTAGAGCTTACAGTTATATGAGCCTGCTTTTCCCCCTTCCCTCTCATCTTCCTTCTTTTCTCCTCCCCTCCTCTCCCATTACTTACTGCTGAAAGAGTTCTAACACAAAAGATGCTAGATTTAGAAACTCTGCAACCAGGAGTTCCCGTCGTAGCTCAGTGGTTAACGAATCCAACTAGGAACCATGAAGTTGTGGGTTCGATCCCTGGCCTTGCTCAGTGGGTTAAGGATCCGGCGTTGCTGTGAGCTGTGGTGTCTCGCAGTCGTGGCTCGGATCCCGCGTTGCTGTGGCGTAGGCTGGCTGCCACAGCTCTGATTCGACCCCTAGCCTGGGAACCTCCATATGCCGCGGGAGTGGCCCTAGAAATGGCAAAAAGACGAAAAAAAAAAAGAAAAGAAAAGAAAAAGAAACTCTGCAACCTGGACAGCCCCTCATTTCTACCCCTGGTGTGAAGGAGGAAGTCTTCAGCTGCATGAGGGGTACAAAACAAGGTGGGGACTGTGTGGCCCGGTGTCTTCTGAGCCTCTTGGAGGAAACCACTGAGAAAAGACTTTGGTCATTGAGGTTCTCAGGGAGACAGGTTCTTGAGACCATGGACCCATGGACTTTTGTGCATCAGAGAACTTTGTTCAGCTCTGGAGACCCATCAATATGTCCCCTCACCCTTGGCCCACAGGGTTGAGGCTAGTAGGTGGGAGCATGATACAGACTGTGTTTTCTATAGTGAACATGTTCTAATAAAAGGGCCTCTTTGAAAGCCTGGATATGAGAGTGATTGATTTGCTTTATCTCATGCACTTGAGGGATATTAGAAATCCTAGCAAATGCTTTCATCTAAAACTTACCTATTCTGGGATGACCTGTTTCATTCTGTAATGTACCTTGTAGGAATCCATCCTAAACAAGTAGTCAGCAGTGGAGACAGGGAAGGAATTGCTGGATAAATCCTTCCATTCTCAGAGAGGAAATGACAGATAGCTTTCTATATAAACTTTGTACCTTTTAAAGAGATGTGTGGCTCCTTTACAAGTCACAAAATAGATGTCTGTATAAATAGGTACTACTAACAGCCTCTCACTTTTAGTGAGATTTTCTAAGCTAGTATCCAAATAAATGTTTGTGAAGGATTTTTTGAAAAGGTTTTCTTTAGCCTGGTATGAGAACATTATTATTAGAGTAAAATGCACACCATCCTAGTAAATATATTAATTTCCCTCAATTGGTGGCTGGATGATATTTTTAGCATCCAGCCACCTTTATTTCTGCTTCTGCCTGAACACAAGCTTTTATGGCAACTGGCTGATGTCCAGGTTCTTACATTGTCTGCTCATTGTTAAATTGATAAATGATGCATGCAAATAACTAGTCATCTCATTTTCATTAAGAGGTATATGTAGATTATTTATTATACATTTAGTGAAACTAGATCCTTTTAATTATGAATTTAGTTGGCAAAAGCCACTAAGATCACTACTTTTTTGGGGGGATTTAATAATACTATTTTATTAACACTTAAAATTTCACTAACAATGCTGGCCATGCCTTATGCTCAGATTCGTGAAATAGAGACATATGGACAGAGCTTTAAGGGTATGATGTGAAACACAGCATAATATGCTAACAAAATTTAAGGGATGGTATAACTATACCTCTGTACGTTCGTATAGGGACAAGCCCTGCAATGGGAAGAAAAGCTCAGGACTGAACAGAAGTCCTTAAGATCATTACCTTAAAGGCCAAGGAGTTTATTTAAAAATGTGGCTTCTTTGAATGGCTATTTATAGGAAGATGTACTACGCAATTTTATATAGTTTATTTTGTGGGAGAATTACACTCCAATCTAAAGGGTTTATGCAACAAAATGTTCTCTTCTGGCTCCTGAAGTTGGTTCTGCAAAGATTCTGGCTGAATTGTAATAGGCAAAATTGCACACCCTCACCCACACTTTCTGGTCATGTTGCATTTTCTAAATGTGTCCTGCCTGTTCCAAAATGGATATCAATAGCTGGAAGCAGTTGGAGAATGTTAATTTAGCTCTTGTGTTAACGAGGGGCTCCCAGTTTCCTAGATTGTGTCCTGTTCCTCTGTGGGTTTTCCAAATGATCACTGTTCTTTCTTTATCTTTCCCCTTCTTTTTAAAACAAAACACTCAACACTAATACATCCAGACCTGGTGCTGCACGGGTTGGCATTGATATCAACCTTTATCTTGAAACCTGATGAAAGATTTGATCTGTAGAAAGTTGGCAGACATAGTCTATTCTCAGGCTGCAGTTTTTGTCATCCAGTTCACGGTATTTTTTACTAATAAATTCTTTGTTAAAAATATGATCCTCTTCCAGAATTTCTGTTTTTAACCTCCAGGGTTTGGCTATAGATTGCTTGAATGGGTGGTTTTCAAAATCCGTTGATGGTCATCTTGAACAGTGGTTTCTAAACTTTTTTTATTTTGCACCTTGATTAGGAAAAATTTTTATAAATGACATACTTCCCACTCTGTAAGTACATATTATATAAGTTAATATATACTTGTTTCTCTTATGTATATTTATATGACAGAAGCTGGAAATCAGAAGGATTTTATGAAATAAATATAAATTCTAATATTTTCTTCTTGAGCTCAATGCATCCTACTTTGGAGACCATTGACTTAGGAAACACCCATATGGTTCTTTTTGAACCATAGCACTAATCCCAGTCTGATATTTTATTTTGCTTTTTAGCACACGAAAGTTCCCAGGCTAGGAGATGAATCAGAGCTGCAGCTACAGGCCTACGCCACAGCCACAGCAACACGGGATACGAGCCATATCTGCGACCTATGCTGCAGCTCACAGCAGTGCCAGATCTGTAACCCACTGAGTGACGGGAGGGGTCAAATCTGCATTCTCATGTTTATTAGCTGGATTTCTTACCACTGAGCCACAGTGGAAACTCCTCTATAAGCTATTGTATAAAGACATAGCAGTTTTTAGCAAGAGAAGAGAGGGTAATTTTGTACCAAGGGTCACCTAAAGGATAGACTAGGCCTGGATTGGAGGGCCTGTAAGGGGACGTCCAGGAAAGCATGAAATTTATTTAGTAAGAAGAGGAAATAGGAGGTGGGGTGAAGGGAGCACCTCAGGTTTTGCTCAGAAATGGGAAGGACATCTTCCCTTTTCTTGCTTCTCTGTATTGCCCAGACCCAGTATTATTATTTTTAACTTTTTCCATCAAACCTGGAAAGTTAACGACCGTTTCTGACATTGTTTCTATTCATCAGTTCTCTGTTCAGGATCCCTATGGGCATCGAGCAGACTGGGGTTAAAGACACACAACAGCCATTTCCTGCACTTAAAGCCCATAGTGCATAGGATGAGAGTCAGATATTGAAACCAAAATTATACCAAGCATGGGAAGTGCATTTAAAAAAAGTACTGAACTGAGCCTCAGTGTCTTCCTATCTCATGGAGTTACTGTGAGGATTTAATGGGATCTGCATAAAGGCCCAGCGAAAGGTCTCAATAAATAGTAGCTCCACCTCCCCTCTCTCCTCACTGCATGGCACATCCCTCGCTGCCCTTCCCCTTCATCTCATCCCAGGCCATTTGATTGCAGAGTCTATAGATGTTAGTACTAAGTGGTATGAAGAATAGTGGTTGTGGTAAAGTATTTATAGGGTACAAAGATAAGGAGGAGGTGATTTTTGATGGGAAGAGACATTTGGGGTTCCAAATGAATGGCTTAAAGAATATATGGGCTGTCTTGATATTACTGTGGCTTTGTAATACTGCCTGAAATCTGGGAGAGTTATGCCTCCTGCTTTGTTTTTGTTCCTCAGAATTGCTTTGGCAATTCTGGGTCTCTTGTGGTTCCATATAAATTTTTGGATTGTTTGTTCTAGTTCTTTGAAAAATGTCATGGGTAATTTGATAGGGATTTCATTGAATCTGTAGATTGCTTTGGGTAGTATGGGCATTTTTACAATATTAATTTTTCCAACCCAGGAGCATGGGTATCTTTCCATTTCTTTACGTCCTTTTTAATTTCCTTGATTAATGTTTTATAGTTCTCAGCAGTATATGTGGAATCTAATATATCGCACAAACAAACCTTTCCACAGAAAAGGAAATCATGGACTTGGAGAATAGACTTGTGGCTGCCAAGGGGGAGGGGGAGGGAGTGGAATGGATTGGGAGCTTGGGGTTAATAGATGTAGACTATTGCCTTTGGACTGGATTAGCAATGAGATCCTGCTGTGTATCCCTGGGAGCTATGTCTAGTCACTTACGGTGGAGCATGATAATGTGAGAAAAAAGAATGTATACATGTATGTGTAACTGGGTCACCATGCTGTACAGCAGAAAAATGACAGAACACTGTAATCCAGCTAATAGAAAAAATAAGAATCATTATATAAAAAAAATACATGGGCAGAGTTTTTCTAAATATTGAAGATGAGAATCACCTTTATTTAAATTCCAGTAAGTTGCAGCTTGCTGAAGACAAAGGCTAAGCTGAAATTTATCCTAAACCATTTTCTTGGGAATCACTAATGTGAAGCTTATGAGGCCAAGCTGGCTCATTGAGTTCAGCTGTTATTTGTTATGTCCCAGCAGAAGGCTCAGAGTTACCAGGTGACACACCAGCATGCTGTGCTCAGTACCAGTATGAGTTCTAGTCTAACAAGTCTGAAAACCAAGGGATTTGGGGTTATCAGAGATCGGGAAGAAGTTAAAGATCGGAAACAAGGAGTTGAGCAAAACTGAAAGGAATAGTCTTTTTTTTTTTTTTTGCCTTTTTGCAATTTCTTGGGCCACTCCTGCGGCATATGGATGTCCCAGGCTAGGGGTCAAATCAGAGCTGTAGCTGCTGGCCTACAACAGAGCCACAGCAACGCGGGATCCGAGCCGCGTCTGCGACCCATACCACAGCCCACGGCAGTGCCGGATCCTTAACCCACTGAGCAAGGCCAGGGATTGAACCCGCAACCTCATCATTCCTAGTCGGATTCATTAACCACTGCGCCATGGCGGGAACTCCAGGAATAGTCTTAAAAATGCGTCTTTATCCCTCTCTTCACAGAACTTCAGTAGCTCCCTCTGCCAGCCTAGCTTTCCAGGTGTCCACATCCCAGCCCAGCTCCGCATCCACTTCTGGCTCACCTATACTCTGTTACCTCTCTTCCTCTGCCTGTTGAGGATTCCCACCAGGGATGACTGTTTCCACTCTTTCCAGCAGACCAAAGTCATAACCATCAATTAAGCTCTGCTTCAGAGCCCACCTCCCTTTCCTCTCTGAGCTCTTCCAGTGGTTTTGGATGTTCATCCCTCTTGCTAGCTTCAGAAGTGTTCTTTGCATCAGCTTCTCACTGGTGCACAGCCTATGTCCTGTCCTTTTGAATGCTCAAGTTCCCTGAGGGCTGAGGATCTTATAATTTTCTGTTCTTACCAGTTCTTTCTGTTTCTCACAAGTGATGGTTTCATAATATAAATGTAACCCTTGCTAAACTAAACTCTTACCTTTTGAACTCTGGAGCAGAAGTGATTTGGATAACGATTTGGAGAGGGGACTATTTGGAGGGAAGTCACAGACGTATAAATTCTTTCCCACGGCTTCTTTCAGGCTGTCTCTGGAGGTTGGGAAGCGATGCACACAGTCCGATCAGTGAGAGCCAGCTCCAGCACACGACTTAAAGGAAGCCCCCACTTCCAAATCATTATCCAGACCTCAGGAGCCAAGTATTCACAGCTTTGAATAACTTGCTTTCTCTCACTGTCAAACTTATGGATGGGGTGCGGAAGGTGTCAATTGATCTCCTTCATTGGATGTTTCTAGTATGTAGGTGTGGTGAAGAGAATTCTTACCTTTTAAACTGTTTTTAAAAGAATATTTGTGCAGGCTTCTATGTTAGAGAGCCAAGTAAGAGGTTATGGGATTGGATCTGAGCAAAGTTTATAGCTGTTTATTTGGACAGCCTGTGAAAGTGATTCTTTGAAGGACTATGTGCATAGCAGATGTTCAATAAATATTGGCCAGATGATTGATCTAAAGGAGGAGCCAAAGAAGAGGAATAATTCCCTTGTATATCCAGTGGAACTGCACAAGCCTGACGTAATATAAAGCAAGAAATTGCGAAGCTTGATTTTTATTTAATGTCCTCTTGGGTCAGTGGTCAACCTGAATGGCCAGGGATTTGCATGACATGGGAAATGTGAGTTTGTGCTTAATGTAAGCATAGGTATTGGTAGAGAAAGTGTCCTAATCTTTATCATGGACAAAGTAAAAGCTAAGATAGATTCTCTAAAGTAAAGTTAGGTTTAAAGGAAGAAAAAGAAATGAATTTAAGGGCACCCTAAATATCACAGTATAGATTAGGTCTGTATTGTCCTGGGTACATGATTATTTTTAATCTGTTTTTATTTTGGAAGACTAAATATACCAAATCCAGCATTATTTTGACTATGTGAATATGAATTTGAATTCTAAATTAAAGCTAATTACTGCTTCACAGATAATCCAGATCAGAAAGTTAAAGCTTGTTGCCTTTAATAAACACTGCTGAATTTGGAAGAAGACTAGATTAGCTAGCCAACATCTTATTTTATAACTTGAGATTCTAAAAAGCAGTAGAAAATCAGCCCCTGAGCATTTCCCAAAATATTCCAATCCATCTGCTTAAACAAATGACTGCCAAATACTTTAATTTGTTAGTACGAAATAAAACACGTTCACTCTTCAAGCTGTGAACTCGTTCATCCTCCATTAAGGTGTATATAGAACCACCTCTGCAGAAAGGTGTTAGGATTACAGGCGAGCATGTGCATCACCATCCTCTCCTTTAAGCGAATGTTTTAGAAACATGTGATCCCACCTTATTTGGAGGTTTCTTGTCCTCTAGCCTAACTTACACATAAACAGTTTTCATGGCACTAACCTTTTGCCCTCATAGACTTCTTATAGGTTTGTGCATAGCTAATGAGATAATTACAGACTGCGTGTGTGCCTCTTATTTGTAAAATCTGGGGAATAATACTTCAGGTTTTCCTTTGACTTTTTCTTGAGTGTTTGGTAGTTTTGTAATGGAAAGAGGATGGACTATCTGAGCTTAGTTATCAAAAAACCTGTCATTTAATATCTCAGAAGGAAATAGGGTCTACTTTAGTTTTGGAGGAGACTTCAAAAAGCTAGTTAAACAAAGCACAACACACCAGAAAACACTGATGATTCTTAGGCTGTAACTCTAACTCCCAACAATCCTCTTTTTCCCTGGATCTATACGAAAAACTTTTCCCACCTATATAACATACACGATTTTTCAGTTGGGAATTCTGAGGTATGTTTAATGGCCTTAAAATGGGAGTTAAGATGAGGCAATAACAGCTGGTGATAATGTGGCAGCATATGCTTTCTTGGGTGCTATTTTCTTAATGTTTCCTGTTGAAAGATCCAAAGTGAAATTGGAAACAACAGAGATGATAAGGCCCCCAAAGTGGATGGCAATTTTAATGTACCCCTTTCCTGAAGTATTGGTAAAGGAGTTTCCAAAAAAAAGAGAAAGAGAACAAAAGAAAGAAAAAAGAAGAAAAGAAAGAGAAAGGAGGAAGGAAAGAAAGGAAGAAAAAGAAATGAGATGGATTTCAAGGTAAAATTAAAAGATGGGGCAGTAGCTTAAAATCGTACTTATTCTTGGTGCCTTTATCTTTTTTTTTTTTGTCTTCTTCTAGGGCCGCACCTGTGGCATATGGAGGTTCCCAGACTAGGGGTTGAATCGGAGCTGTAGCCACAGGCCTATGCCAGAGCCACAGCAATGTAGGATCCGAGCCGCGTCTGCAACCTACACCACAGCCCACGGCAACGCCGAATCGTTAACCCACTGAGCAAGGGCAGGGATCGAACCCACAACGTCATGGTTCCTAGTCGGATTCGTTAACCACTGAGCCACGACGGGAACTCCTTAGTTCCTTTACATGAAACTTCCAGCACAGTTTGATTTTATTTCTTGAATCAAAATGAAGTGCAAATAATGCATGTTTCTGGTTGGTTCAGTTGCCACTGTGGATTTTCAGGGGAGGCGTGTCACTGGACAGGTACCACTGCCTGGCCCTAGAGGCATAAAATGTACTATCTCGTGTGAGGAGGACTGGAGCAAAGAACCTTTTATACTAATGAATTCAAAGAACAAAGGAATCAGGTATTTCAGTTAAATCACCTTGGAAATAGTTTCGCTTTATAATCTAGAAATTATGTAAGCAAGTTTAAAACAATGGTAAACAAAATTAGCTATTTCTCTATGATTACTATTGAGATAGTCATAATGTAGACTGATCCAAGTCTATGTTAGCATTCTGGAAAGGCCCAGCCTCATCGTTTTGAATTTTTCATTTCTATGAAAATTCCCGCTTTGCAGTAGCAATTTTTTTTTTTTTTTTGGTGTGGTAGTAGTGATGAGAGGGGAAGAGGGGAAGAGGGGTGTGTGGCTTGATTTGTGCGATGAGTCTACTTTGGATCTGTTTCAATCTGTTTCAATCATCCCAGGCACTAAGGCATCTCTTTTTTTTAGAGAACCCTTTTCTCAGTAACCCATGCTAACAACAATTGATAGGACAAAAGCCCTTTACAGTTATCCCTGCTGCTTTTCTTTTGTTTTTTTCTTTTTTGTTTTCTTTTTTTGCTTTTTAGGGCTGCATTTGCGGCATATGGATGTTCCCAGGCTAGGGACTGAATGGGAGCTACAGCTGCCAGCCTATACCACAGCTGCAGCAACATGGGCATCCAAGCCGCATCTGTGATCTACACCACAGCCACAGCAATGCCAGATCCCCAACCCACTAATAAAGACCAGGGATCAAACACACATCCTCACTGATACTAGTTGGATTTGTTTCCGCTGCGCTGTGGTGGGAACTCCCTGTTGCTTTTCTTTCGTCTCAATCTCATGTAAGTGGTGAGACACCCCTTCTACACCCACAGGCTCTTGGTGCCAGCACTGGTGACCACCAGGAAGACAGAATCGTGTTATTATATACCCCATGACTAATTGCTACTGAGTACTGTAACACTTCCAAGTTAAACTTCTACCAGGACCCAGAAGCCCTGGCATTAGTACCCCTGGGGAATGGGAGAATTTGCAATTTCTTTTGCTGCTGGTTCGAGTGGATAGCATCTCTGTCTTGTTTGGAAGTCTCCCTGGAACAGGGAACAGTGAGCAGGTGAGAGGTGTTTTCCCACACCTGCTGCCCTTACCGTTGGGCCACTCCCTTAAGGCTTTCCCTTACATTTTATTTCCTAGTCTTTCCATTTGCTCACCCTTGGGTCCCCTTAGATTATACATTTCTAATGTTGAGATAAAGAGTACAGTTATTTTGACCTGATTTATTTCCAGTAATACTCAGGATTGTTAAGCATGATGGGCGATCATTTCATTTGGTTCAGTGCCTGGTTTTTTTAGTGGTGGTGGTGGTAGTTAGGGGTTGCTTTGGATATTTACAAGTTTATCACTTACTAAAACATTCAATACCATCTATTTTTAAAGTAAATGGCCTTAAAGGAAGACTTCTTAAAAAAAAAAAAAAAAAAAAAAAGAGGGATTTCCCGTCGTGGCGCAGTGGTTAACGAATCCGACTAGGAACCAGGAGGTTGCGGGTTCGGTCCCTGCCCTTGCTCAGTGGGTTAACGATCTGGCGTTGCCGTGAGCTGTGGTGTAGGTTGCAGACGTGGCTCGGATCCCACGTTGCCGTGGCTGTGGTGTAGGCCGGTGGCTACAGTTCCAATTCGACCCCTAGCCTGGGAACCTCCATATGCCGCGGGAGCGGCCCAAGAAATAGCAAAAAGACAAAAAAAAAAAAGAAACCTGTTTTGGTTATATTTCTGGGAAGCAGTGATTATCTTCAGTTTTAAGATTCTGTTCAGCTAAGACTTGATTAAAGCAGAACCAGGAATTGGCCATCTGGAAAGCTCTATTAACGGATCCAGAAATGTCGTTGTCATCTTGAATCATATAATAGAATTTGCGCTAAAGAAAAAATATGGTGGGTTGAGTAGAATCCCAAGGTTATGAAAAAGTCTGGTCTCCCTAATTCCATTTCTTTCTTTGGACCAGTTTATTTTACATGTCATTTCCAATGATCAATAGTTCCTCTATTGCTTATGTGCAGAATTTACCATTTAATTTCTGTAGTCCTGTGTTAGTTTGTTGTCTTTTTGATGTTGTCTCCCCAACTGAATTGTAAGCTTCTAGAGAACATGAACCGAGTCTTTTTTTTTTTTTCTTTTGTATATTCTATAGTGTCTACCATGGTATACTGGACATAAAATAAATGCATAGTGAACACTTAGTGCTTAGTCTTCTGGATATAGGGCTGTTAGGTCAACATGTTTACATTCTTGTCCTCTTCATCATCTGGCTTCGTAGTTTTCACTTTGCAGATTTTAAAAAGCTGGTTTCAGTACCTGGCAATTGAGTCACAGATTTTCATCCATTGGTTGTGGGGTAAAGTATAACAGATATTCCCAGCATTATAAGACCTTTTACTGTCAGGGATTGGATCACTCAGGTGTATAATATAATAGAACTGGTCGAGGGCACTGGAAAGGGAAACTATTCCCAGTATGTTAGACTATGGAGGCTTCTAAAGAATTGTGGGTACTATCCCTTTTGATTCTTTGGATCAAATTACCATATGCTTTGTGGATAACATGCATATTCTGGCATGTTTCTTATGTATAGACTACTTCTGTACTTGGCCTTTTCAGGTTTTGTGGTAGTAGTGTTTTTAAAAAGTTTTTTTGTGGAGTTCCCTGATGGCTCAGCAGGTTGGGATCTGGCATTGTCATTATTGTGGCTCTGGTTGCTGCTGTGGCATGGGTTCCATCCATGGCCCAAGAACTTCTGTATGCTGAAGGAATGGAAAAAAAAAAAAAGTTTACTGTGAGGGAAAGGAAAACAGAAGTAGGAGAGATGATAATTCTGATTCCTGAATGAATGAATCAAGACATACATTTGTAAAGTTGGAGATGTCTTAGAGATTATATAGTCCCACTCTTTCATTTTTATAAGTAAAAAAAATCAAGGACCAGTGTGGTTAAATGTCTTAGATAAGTTACAGTCAGTAGAAGTCAGCATAGGACAGAATAGGTCGAGATAATCAATTTATATTATTTCTAATTTTTCGACCCAGTTTATAGACAGGATTATTCCGGAGATAAATGTCTGAGAAGCCCATATATTCTTAAAAATGTATTTTTTTATTTAAAGAAAATCTTTCAAAAGATCTTTCATATGCTCTTATGTTGAATTTCTCTGCAAGGTGACCTCACATAGAACATAGTGGAGAATTGAAAATACCAGGTATTAGGACACGTAGTTTAGAAATCTGGGTCCTCATTCCAGGCCTATTAATTATAAGCTGTATGACCTCGGAACAAAAATCATACAGCACTCAGAAAATGTGTTGGTGTTACTTAAAAATGAAGGAACTAGACAAGGTTCTAAAATTCTGTATGAAAAGGAAGCAGTGGTAAACACTTGGAACTGGACATGATCGAAGCTTTCTGAAGTCAGACTAGAGACTGAGGTATCTAGTATCCTGCCAAACGTGTCAGCAGCTCAGCATTGGAATTTCATTTCCTTACTCCATACCATATCTCTTCATTAGGCATGATTGATGCTTTTCCAGATGATTTCCATTTCTTAGGCTTAATTTGGAACTCTCTTCTTGCTTGGAGCTTGTTGCAGGATTAGGAATAGTGCAAATAGATACAAATGAACCAGTAAGCTCATTATTTAGGAATCTTGTGGCTCTTCCAAACGAATAGTCCATATACGGGGCAGGTGTGTTGGGGTATGAAAGAAAACTTGGGTTGTTTAAATTTGAAGCGTCTTTTATTGAAAGGTGCTGTAACTGGTTCATGGGCTTAGTTTTGTTGAATTAGTCTGTTTTGCCTGATAAACATCCCTTATTTTACATTCTGTAGAAAAGTAAATCCAGTGTCCTCAGTCAGGCTCACTCCTATTCAAGGACATGTCCCAGGAGGCATATAGGAAGGCCACCTGGTCATATTGGAGTGTCGTTTTACCTGGTCCCGTACCCTGGTATGTGATTACTCTTACTTGTTGATTATTGTGATCTTCAATAATTGCTCTTTCACCAGCGGAAGCTCGAAGAACATCCTCAGTGACTCTGGCTCTGATATTTCCCCATCTTTCCTCAGAGGACAGCTGATCAGTCGTGATTCCCAAAGAACCATTTGCTATCTATTTATAGGGTGCTTTGGAAAGACTGTGGCAAAGACAATGTGACCTGGGTGGGGGGTGGCAATATTTTCCTTGTTGGGTTAAGATAAATTGTGAAAGGAGATAATGAATATAGCGAATATAGTATAAGCTCATCGCATAGGGTCTTGCACATTTTAAGTGCTCAGTAAATATGTTTTATTCTCTTTTATAAATTTGCTTCTAGGTTTATAGCTCTCAGGCAATCAGCAAGCAGGTCTGTGTGTTTTAAGACCCAGGAAAGATCCTCCAGAATATTTAATTTAGTGTAGAGTTTTAGTACAATGTCCTTTCTGTTGTTTACCCTTTAAAAAGGGAGCTAACATGTTCTATAACTTTAGTATCTCTAAATTGAGGATTAACAATTAGGGGATTAATTTGTACTGAAAGCATTGATATCTAGAAATAATTGAGACTCCTTCTCAAAATATGGGAGTGTGTGTGAATTGTGAGAAATGGAATCTTTCTTTTGAAGTTTATATGCTGTTTTAGGCTAAAAGCACTAAAAGTAACAATACTAGATCAAAATGCAACCATTTAAAGTTAAACATTTTTGGTTACAAATAATGGTTTAAAATTTTTTCTGTTATTTGCATGATATATTTCTTTGAACAAAAACAGTTGATTTGGGGTCATTGGGCAAACTACATTATTGTCTTTTGAATTTCCTTTGTTTCTCTAGTTTGAATGATATAACTATTTTTTATTTTCTACTTTATGTTCCTAGTGTTAAATATTATTATTATCTTTATGAAAAGTGTATGTAAATGTAGTTAACATATTTTTTAAATATCAAAGAAGACTTTTTTCCCCAAAAGAATGCCGCAATTAAATGCCACAATTTAGAAACAATGTAGCATTTATAGTAAAAGGATACTTTATAATAAAAAAAATTAAAAGAGGATTAAAAGTGCTAAGTTGAAATATAAATAATATAATATGATAAAGCCTTTTAGTAAGTAGATAAACACCATGTTATGTTTTTTAGCTGTTTGAAATATCCACATGTATCTGATTTTTCTTGCTTTAATTGTGAGCTTCAAGAGTATCTTCCAGTGTATGTGGATCACTAGTTAATTTTTGTTTAGTTTTAATATTTTTATTTATCTTTCATTTTGCTTTCAATAAAATTTATAATTCCAAAGGAAAAAATAAATAAGCTTCTATGTTTAAAAGGTTGTCTGTACCATCACTTTTTTATAATTTTGAATTTGGAATATTTTAAAAATGCTTTTGTTACCATAAAGTCATGAATAATATAAGGATACATATGTATGTATGACCATGACTCTTAATTAAATTAAACTTTGTTTTGGAAATTATAACCAATGCATTTATTCTAGAAAAACAAAACAGAAAGCTACAGAAATCCCCAGTATTTTTAAGTGATATGATTGACTAAACAAATCTGCCAAGGAAATGCACTAGTTTGTAAAAATTAAGTAGAAGGGCCTACATTTAATCCAGTAAGACTCAAATAAATACAAATGAGATAAAAACTGAGCTTTGTTTTTACCTTTCAGATGGGAACTATCCAATATAGTAAGAGTGAATATGTGTACTTATTGTATATCAGGTTTGTAGTAACTCTAATCCTTAAAAATAATTTTTTATGTTTCACATTTCTGTTTCACAGAAAGCTGCAGAAATGTCGAGTAACTTTCCAGAGATCAGGAGAGCTAGTCCATGGCAGAGCTGGGATTTGAACCCAGCGATAGAATTCCTCTTTTAGAACCTGTTTCCTTACTCACTAAACTGCCTCCAAATGTTGATAACATTCAGTGTTGGCAAAGGTATGAGGAAGGAAATGGCCATCTCACCTGCACTTCAGGTGTGAGGAATGTTCATTGCACCTCCTTTTGAAAAGACATTCTGGTAGCACTCTTCAACACCCTAAGATCCCAAAATTCCACTTCTAAGAATTTATGCTAAGAAAATGATCAATACAACATGCATTAACAAATGTGAAAGGGTGTGTTTACAATATGGTTTATAGCAATAGTGGAAAAGACCATCTTGAGGGAATTAACAGAATTATGGTACCTCATAGAATAGAATGTTATATGGTTATTTAAAAGGATGAGATAGTGCTAGGTTTATAACATGGATGTGCAAATTACTGTTTGCATGAAAAGAGCAGATTACAAAACAGTTTGTACTCTGTAGTATGATCTCATCTTATCTATGGGTTTAAATAGCTACTGTGTGTATTTGTAGAAAATAATGCAGTGGACTGGCCTCTCTGGGTGGAGACATTATGGGTAATATTTATCTTCTGTATCTTTTCTCATCTTTTCTGAAATTTTGTAGTGGGTGTATGTTATGTGTATAATTCAAAAAAAGCCCTAAAAAGTATTTCTTTTCCTTATTCCCTTAACTCTTACTTTTTTGTGATAAAATTAGGTTGGCAGGTTTTACTGACTTTGGTTTGATGCTTTCTGAGTGTGAGGCAGTGTTTTATGTGAGCTTGTCATGAAGCTCCATGTCACAATTTTGTTTTTGAAGTTTCAATTCTAAGGTTATCTATTTCTTACCCTAAAACACCTCCAGAGGTCTAGATGTGCTGTCATTAGGTGGGGCTAATGAGCTTTGGTTGTGCTCTAAACTGCAGGGCCCACCCTGATTTAAATGTGACTTTTCTGGAACATAATTTATGTAACGATAGAACTCTGTTAAAATAACTAAATACAAGCTGCCACTGAACATTAAAGAAGATGATATCTTAAAGCTTCATTTAAAATCAACAATTGTCATTAATAATCAGGGATTTTCTGTCAAACCATCAAAAATTTTCTTTCATGACCATATATGCTGATTCTGATTAGAATGTTCTTTTCTTCTTAAATCTTAGTTTGAGGTAAAAACATCTCAAGGCTTGAGTTCCATTGCATACTCCACTCTAGGGTTTGGACTTGGCTGGTAGTGCTGTGCTTTTGGGCAGTTTATTTCTTACTTACATCTTAGGTATATGTGCTTAAAAGTAATTTAATTGGCTGCACTCTCTCAAAGTTTTCTTTATAAGTAAAGCATTGTCAGCAGATTTCAGCATCAACCCGGTCGGATACCCTAAAATTTTATGATGTCATAGAAGAAAGATTTATAACTAGTTTCCTCCAGGGAGTTCCCAAACCCTTGGTGATTAGGTGTTTTCAGTCATAAAAGTCTGTTTTCTTTAAGAGGACTGGAGTCTTCCCTCTCCTCTCTTCTAGGAGTAGATCCATTTGCTTACATGGTTTCTGTAGGTAGAGTGAATATGTAGAAAGATCTTGCTGATTCCCTAAACATAGCGCTTCGAATAGAACCAATTGCTCTTAAAGGCAAATTTACCAGAAAGTGAGCTTGTTTTCACTGGCGGTCACAGTTCCATCATGGATTCTCACTAGTCTTTGTGAATGGGGCTAGGTTTTGTTTTTATATGCTTAGCCCTGGAATTGATTTACTGAAATCATAGGATTATCTTGTTGGACTGTGGTCCACTGGTAAGCTCTGCTCTGAAAATATACCAGGTGTGTTTATTGGCCCATGTTTTCTCTTAGAGCTTTGGGGTCATCAGTCTTTTGTTATACACAGATAAGGCCCAGAATTGTTTTCTGAAGACAGTGTCCAGATATGATCCTCCCACTGGTCTCCATGTGAGAGAGGAGTGGCCTTTTATGCAGGTATGTGTACTAGTCCGCCTCCTTCATGTTCGTAAAAGGATGAGACCCCAGTGACTTTGCTGTTAGTCACTTGTGTCACATATTCAAGGTCAGATTTCAATCAGTGGACATTATCTTGAACTTCCTGTTGCCAAATTCTTAAGAAAAACATATTTATAAGAAGTTATATTCACAAAGAGTTACTTAAAAATAAGTCCAGCCATTTCTTTAAGATCTAAAATTTTACTCTTGAGTTAAGCTGGAGTGTAGCTGCTAGGCTAGCATTGTTCCAGTAGAAATATAATGTATGCCACACATTAATTTTGTATTAATCACATTGAAAAGGTGAAAAGAGCAGGTGACATTAATTTTACAATCTATTTTATTTAAACCAATATATTTAAAACATTACTATTTCAATGTATAAGAATATAAAACAATGAGATATTTCCCTTTTTTTGTACTAAGTCTTTAAAGTCTGTTTTTTTAAATGTTTTTTATTTTTTCCATTATAGTTGGTTTACAGTATTCTGTCAGTTTTCTACTGTATAGCAAAGTGACCCAGTTACACACACACACACACACACACATTCTTTTTCTCACATTATCCTCCATCATATTCCATTACAAGGGACTAGATATAGTTTCCTCTGCTATACAGCAGGATCTCATTGCTTATCCACTCCAAATGCAATAGTTTATGACTATTAACCCCAGACTCCCAGTCCGTCCCACTCCCTCCTCCTCCCTCTTGGCAACCATAAGTCTGTTCTCTAAGACCATGAGTTTCTTTTCTGTGGAAAGGTTCATTTCTGCCATATATATATATATATATATATTTTTTTTTTTTGCTATTTCTTGGGCTGCTCCCGCGGCATATGGAGATTCCCAGGCTAGGGGTCGAATCGGAGCTGGAGCTGCCAGCCTACGCCAGAGCCGCAGCAATGCGGGATCCGAGCCGCGTCTGCAACCTACACCACAGCTCACGGCAACGCCGGATCGTTAACCCACTGAGCAAGGGCAGGGACCGAACCCGCAACCCCATGGTTCCTAGTCAGATTCGTTAACCACTGCGCCACGTCGGGAACTCCGTGCCCTATATTAATAATGCCATTTGCAGCAATGTGTATGGAACTACAGACTCTCATACTAAGTGAAGTAAGTCAGAAAGAGAAAGCCAAATACCATATGGTTATTTTATATTTACAACATATCTCAGTTTGGACCAGCAGCATGTCAGATGCTTAGTATTCACATGTGGCTGGTAGCTTGTAGTAGACAACACATTGTATACCATTATAGAGCTATGTATGAGTATGCCTGAAATGGCACTATTTGTGTTGTCAACGAGATATCCAAAAAAAAGGGTAATACTTGATATAGATATCACAATGCGGATGAATACTTCATACATCATAAAGACTAATAAGCAGAAAATTCTTATTTTACTTAAAGTCAGGTCTCATCACCAGAAAACCATTTATATTTATCTTATAGACTTACAGATTAGTCCTGTAATCCTTGTGCATCTGATTGGGATGCTAGGAAGTTGAGAGACAAATCGATGGCCTATTTCTGTTATCTGAGCAGTGCTGAGTGGCAAGAGTTCTGGGAGTAAACTTTACCCCTGGCTTGTTAACTCTGGCTTTTTCTCACTGACTTCTTTTCAGCTTGTTGGATGTCATACTGCAACATGCCATGACAATTTTTTTTTTTTTTTTTGAATAAGAGTAGGGATGATTTCAGTACTTGTGTTTGGTCTGCTTGTTTTTTTCTATTTCTTCCTGGTTCTGTCTTGGAAGATTGTACCTTTCTAAGCATTTGTCCATTTCTTTGAGGTTGTCCATTTTATTGGCATATAGTTGCTTGCAATAGTCTCTTATGAACCTTTGTATTTCTGTGATATCTATTGTAACTTCTCCTTTTTCATTTCTAATTTTGTTGATTTGAGCCCTCTTCCTTTTTTTCTTGATCACATCTGTCTAAGGGTTTACTAATTTTGTTAATTTTTTTGAAGATCCAGCTTTTAGTTTCGTTGATCTTTTCTGTTGTTTTCTCTTTGATGTTTCATTTATTTCTGCTCTGAGCTCTATGATTTCTTTCTGTCTGCTAACTTTAGGTTTCGTTTGTTCTCTCTCTAGTTGCTTTAGTTATAAGGTTAGGTTGTTTAAGATTTTTCTTGTTTCCTGAAGTAGGCTGGTATTGCTATAAACTTTATTCTTAGAATTGCTTTTGCTATATCCCATAGGTTTTATATCATTGTGGTTTTCATTTTCATTTTGTCTCAAGGTATTTTTTTGATTCCGTCTTTGATTTCTTCAGTGATCGGTTAGTTGTTTAGTAGCATATTGTTTATCCTCCGTGTGTTTGTGTGTTTTTTGTAGTTTTTTTTCTTGTCATTGATTTCTAGTCTTAGAGTGATGAGGTCAGGAAAGATGCTTGATATGATTTCAATTTTCTTAAATTTACTGAGGCTTAATTTATAGTCCAAAATGTGATCTATACTGGAGAATGTTCCACGTGCACTTGAGAAGAATGTGTATTCTGCTTCTTTTGGATGGAATGTTCTATAAATATCTATGAAGTCCATATGGTCCAATGCATCATTTAAGGCTTATGTTTCTAAGGAAACACAAGAATGGATAAAGGAGATGTGGTACATATATGCAATGGAATAGTACTTAGCTATAAACAGGAATGAAATAATGGCATTTACAGCAACATGGATGGACCTAGAAATTATCATACTAAGTGAAGTTAGCCAGACAGCGAGAGACAAACATCATTGCTATCTATAACATATGTGGAATCTAAAAAAAAGGATACAAGTGAACTTATTTGCAGTCTTTTCCTTTAGATCCTTACCTCCAGCCTCAGCTTTATTGACATGTAACTGACATAAAACATTGTGTAAGTTTAAAATGCACAACATATTGATTTGATTCACTAATATGTTATAAAATGATTACCACCATAGTTAGCTAATACTTTCCATCATGTGATATAATTACCATTTCTTTGTTGTGGCAATAACATTTAAGATCTATTCTCTTACAAAATTTTAAGTATATCACACAGTATTATTAACTCTAATCACTATGCTACACATTAGATCCCAGGAATTACTTGTTAGTCTTATAGTTGGAAATTTGTATTGCCATCCCCTCCCTCCCTGCCGCACATCTTTGGCTTATTTTTCTTTCCCCTGCCTCTCTCTAGCAAAGAACAATGTTTTAGAGGTAAACTCAGATTCTTTGGATTTTTCAGTTTTTCCCTCCCTGCTTCACCATGTTTTGTAACTAAATGGTGGGACCTCCCCAGTCTCTTATCTAGGATTTTTAAGTCTGTGACAGAAAGCCAACCTAACTTGCCTAATCAAAAAGAGAAAAGGGGCAGAAGAGCCCAGGGGTGGGTTTTGTCTCAGGCACAGCTGGGAGCCACCCACAGCTGTCTCTCTGGTTCTCAGCCTGGAACCATCCAGGTCCTCGTAGCTCCAGAAGACAGGCAGGAGAACACTTTCCTCTTCGAGGAGGTGAGGAAGAGAGGAGAAATGCTAATACTTGTGATTCAAAACCTCTTCTTTATCTCACTTACTCATGCTTCAAGACAGAAGGGCTGATGGTGGCAGAGAGTGGGCTTTTGGTTTACCCCGGATACTTTCTTTTAAAAAAGAATTGAATTAATGAGGTAATGTATAAGTGCATAGTGTTTTTAGATTTTTCCCTCAATTACTATCAGTTATAATTGATTTACATTTTAATGAGATTTTAATTTTTGGAAACTATTAAAGTCATGGCATTTTTCTAAATTTAATGGTGTAGCATTCTGAACAAAAGTAAATATTTATAAACTGAATGGGTTTCTTTCTTTGACTAGATTTTAATCTGTTAATTAACATGCCGCTTGTAGTATATTGAATTTGGAGCAGGAATCCAATTTCTGTAAATTTAATAAGTTAGAATAATTGGACTCATTGAAACAAATGATTTTTCAGCATCTTTAGAAAGAAGTTGGCAGGGAGTTCCTGTCATGGCTCAGCAGTTAATGAACCCAACTAGCATCCATGAGGATGTGGGTTTGATCCCTGGCCTCAGTAGGTTAAGGATCTGGTGTTGCCATGAGCTCTGGTGTAGGTTGCAGACGCGGCTCAGATCCTACATTGCTGTGGCTCTGGCATAGGCCAGTGGCTACAGCTCTGATTCAACCCCTAGCCTGGGAACCTCCATAGGCTGTGGGTGTGGCCCTAAAAGAGACAAAAAGAAAGAAAGAAAGAAAGAAAGAAAGAAAGAAAGAAAGAAAGAAAGAAAAAGAAAGGAAGTTGGTAATATTACCTAAAGTTATATAATTTCATCTGATGTATACCCATTTAAAATGGTTCTATTACTATTTTGTAAGACTTGTCTATTCTATAAAAATCACCATCAACTTCAGCCTTACTTCACTTCCATATAATAGGCTATATAACATACAGTAGGCTGCTTTCATTGAATAGTTTCCATGTAACATCTCGGTGAAACCAATGGGAATAGAAAGAGTGGAGAAGACCAAGCTGCTTTTTAAAAATTTTTTCTTTTTACAGCTACATCTGTGGCATTTGGAAGTTCCCAGGCTAGGGACTGAATCAGAACTGCAGCTGCCAGCCTACTGTACAGCTGTGGCAACACTGGACCCTTAACCCACTGAGTGAGGCCAGGGATCCAGCCTGCATCCTAATGGACACTATGTCAGATTCTTAACCCACTGAGCCACAGTGGGAACTCCCCAAGTTGCTTTGTGTAAGAACTGATGACATGTCATTCTGAGATCAGCTGGAAAGCTGCTGGGTCCCTGAGGATTGATTGTATGCATTAGTGTAATTGGGCAGGAGGAGGCTGGTACTTTAGACAGGAAAGCTTCCCATTTCCTCCTCCCTCCCTGTGTCTTTAGGCTAAGAGGCCACCACTGTCTTGTTTTTAACACAGACCCAAATGCCATGAAAACCAACCCTAGTTTTGACATGGGAGGTAGAACTTTACTACTCAGCTTACTGCAGAATTTCTAGGAACAAATGTTCATGTGCTTGCTTGAGGAACCCTCCTAATATATATTCATTACCCTTTTCAAAAATGGATGGATGAGAGGCAAAATGATGTGATTTTCTAAATGAGTCCCACTCCGGAAGGGCTTCCATTGGCAAAGCTACTCCTTGGCTCTTTCTTGAGTCTTCACATTGCAAAATGGTCAGAATCCATGGAGACTGTCTTGGGAGAGGGAACGTGCTGCTTCTCAATAAGCAACTTATGAAGCTGACATATAATAAATCTGTGGCTCATCACAAATAAATAAATAATGACTTTCTACATCCGCAAAGCTTACATTAAGGACCAAAATGAGAATGAGAAGTCAGGGAGAAAACAAGGCAAGTCAGGGAGCTCAGGAGCTCTGCTTTGCAGGGGAAGGCTATTTGGTGCCTGCATTTAAGACACTGATTTTAAACCCTGTAAATAGATAATTCATTCCTCCCTCCAGTTTTGTGGGCAACCCCAGGTACCACATGATGTGGCCTTGGTATAGTTGCCACAAGGAGCTGTGGCATATGGGAAGAGAAGCAGGCTTTTAAGACCTAAATTTGGGTCTCAGCTGTGTCACCCATTAGTTTGGTGCCCTCATCTGGAAATGCAATCAAGAATTTACAGCTCCATCACAGGGTAGTTGTGAGTGTGGGGGCAGAGAATAGACAGGAGATACCAGAAAGGCAGTCTTCTTAAAATGAATCCATTTACATTGGGAAGCCAAATTTCATAGTGATGAGGGGCAAAAAAGGTTTGATCATGACAAACAAAAGTTCAAATTATGGAAATTAATTTAAACTTACAACATTTAGTTTATAATAAAAAATATGGCCTAATTATTAGAATGAAAAGAGAACAAAGTGTTGAAACTTTTAGAGGATTGGGTAGAGTTAATTTAAAAAAAAATGTATGCTAGCATAGTATGATATTTGTCTTTCTACCACAGATATCAAAGTCATTATTACAAAAACTGCCAGTGCCTGGCCTCGCTCAGTGGGTTAAGGATCTGGCATTGCCATGAGCTGTGGTGTACGTTGCAGACGTGGCTTGCATCTGGTCTTGCTGTGATTATGGTGTAGGCTAGGAGCTACAGCTCCGATTCACCCCCTAGCCTGCTGCAGGTGTGGCCCTAAAAAGACGACAAAAAACCCAAACCAAACCAAAATATAAACTGTGCCGGGCCACTATCCACCTTCTCATGTCCTCTCTTTAATCCTGTGATATTCAAATTGCACTTAATGTTTTTCTCCTTCAGTTATCAACTATTTTAACTTTACCAGACCCTAATTAATCAGTGGTTTAGCATGCGATTTGAAGTAGTTCTTCAAAATCACTTTCATTGACTTTTATGAAATCCCAAGTCTTTCCTTAGTTCATGCAGTTTCTCTCTGCATAAATTTATTGCTGAAACATCTGAAATTCAGTGAGGGAGTGACTAAAAGAGATGTGAGTGGCAGGGAACAACTCTTTCCGTGCATAGGAGATGTGTTTGAATGGAGACATATAAAAATCTTCAGTTCATTGTTTTATGTATTTTTGCTATCTTCAGCTTCTTAATAGAGTTCAGCTGGATAATGAACACCTAGGTAAAAAGGATCTCTGTTAAAATTTTTTTGAGGATAAGAGTGTTACAAAAATGTACATAGTCCATTTAGGAAAGGTTATTTAAAAATGTTTTTTATTCTAATACCTGAATCAGAATTAAACTTGGTGTCAATTAGCAGGATCATGATACTGGACAGAAATGTTTCCTTATCCACATGCTATTACTGATGTTCACCTGACGTTTTGGTTCTTCCAGATCACTCTATATACCATGGAAATGTCACAATTAGTGATTTATTAATTATTTTATTTTTTAAACTGAAGTATAAATGGTTTACAATATTGTATTAGTTTCAGTTGTACAACATAGTGGTTTAATGCTTTTATAGATTATACTCCATTTAATGTTATTACAAAATGATGGCTATATTTTCCTGTGCTATACCGTATATCCTTATAGCTTATTTATTTTATACATAGTAGTTTATACCTCTGAATCCCCTCCCTCATCTTGCCCCTCCCCCTTCACTCTCTCCACTGATAACTACTATTCTCTATATCTGTGAGTGTGTTTTGTTATAATCATTTATTTGTGTCTTTTTTACATGCCAGATAACGTTAAATGGAGTATTATCCCATATAAGTGATAATATACAATATTTTTATTTCTATATCTGACATTTCACTAAGCATAATACTCTCTGGTTCCATCCATGTTGTTGCAAATGGCAAAATTTCATTCTTTTTACGACTAATATTCCATTGTGTGTATGTATCTATATATGTCACATCTTTATCCATTCATCTGTTGATGGACACTTAGGTTGCTTTCATGTCTTGTCTATTGTAAATAGTGCTGCTATGAACATTGGGGTCCATGTGTCTTTTCTAATTATAATTTTCTCTAGATAAATACCTAGAAATGGAATTGCTTAAACACATGGTAGTTCTGTTTTTGGTTTTTTGAAGAACCTTCTTACCAATTTACATTCCCAGCAACAGTTGTAAGTGTTCCATTTTCTCTGCTTCCTCACCAGTATTTCTTATTTGTGTTGGTTTTGATGATAGCCATTCTAACGGGTGTGAGTGATATCTCCTTGTGGTTTTGATTTGCATTTCCTTGATGATTAGCAGGAGATGTTGAGCATCTTTTCATGTGCCTATTGCCTCTCTGTATGTATTTTTTGGAAAAATGTCTATTCAGATCTTCTGACCATTAAGAAAAAAATTTTTTTTCTGATATTGAGTTGTATGAGCTGTTTATATATCTTGGCTATTAACCTCTTATCAGTCATATTATTTTCAGACATTTTCTCCCATTTAATAAGTTCTCTTTTCTTTTTACCAATGGTTTTCTTTGCTGTGTAAAAGTTTTTAAGCTTAAATATGTTCTGTTTGTTTATTTTTGCTTTTGTTTCTTCTATTTCCTTAGGGGGCAAATCCAAAGAAATGTTGCCATGACATGTCAAAGGGTGTTATGTCTGTTTTTTTCTAGTTTTATGGTTTCAGGTATTACATTCAAGTCTTTAACCCTTTTTGAGTTAATTTTTGTATATGGTCTAGTTTTTGTATAGTGGTCTAGTTTCACTCTTTTGCAAGTGGCTGTCCAGTTTCCCCCACAGTGTTTTTTGAAGAGACTATCCTTTTCAAATTGTATATACTTGGCTTCTGTGTTATAAAATTGATTATGTATGTGTGGGTTTATTTCTGAACTCTCTCTTCTGTTCTGTTGATCTATGTGCTTCTCATTATGCCAGCACCATACTGTTTTGATCACCATAGCTTTGTAGTATAGTTTAGAGCCAGGGAGCATGATTTCTCCAGCTTTGTTCTTTTTTCTCAAGATTGCTTTTATTATTCAAGGTTTTATTATTCAAGATTGCTTTTATGATTTTGTGGTTTCATATAAATTTTAGGATTTTTTTCCTCTAGTTCTATGAAAATGTCATGGATATCATAGAGATTACATTAAATCTGTAGTTTGCTCTATGTAGTATGGTCATTTAACAATATTAATTCTTCCAGTTCATGAATATGAGATATTGTTCCATTTCTTTGTAGCATCCTCATTTTCCTTCATCGGTGTTTTTTTTTTATATATAATTTTTTTATTTTCCCACTGTACAGCAAGGGGGTCAGGTTATCCTTACATGTATACATTACAATTACATTTTTTCCCCACTCTTTCTTCTGTTGCAACATGAGTATCTAGACAAAGTTCTCAATGCTATTCAGCAGGATCTCCTTGTAAATCTATTCCAAGTTGTGTCTGATAAGCCCAAGCTCCCGATCCCTCCCACTCCCTCCCCCTCCCATCAGGCAGCCACAAGTCTCTTCTCCAAGTCCATGATTTTCTTTTCTGAGGAGATGTTCCTTTGTGCTGGATATTAGATTCCAGTTATAAGTGATATCATATGGTCTTTGTCTTTGTCTTTCTGGCTCATTTCACTCAGTATGAGATTCTCTAGTTCCATCCATGTTGCTGCAAATGGCATTATGTCATTCTTTTTTATGACTGAGTAGTATTCCATTGTGTATATATACCACATCTTCTTAATCCAATCATCTGTCGATGGACATTTGGGTTGTTTCCATGTCTTGGCTATTGTGAATAGTGCTGCAATGAACATGCGGGTGCACGTGTCTCTTTTAAGGAGAGTTTTGTCCGGATAGATGCGCAAGAGTGGGATTGCGGGATCATATGGAAGTTCTATGGATAGATTTCTAAGGTATCTCCAAAGTGTTCTCCATAGTGGCTGTACCAGTTGACATTCCCACCAAGAGTGCAGGAGGGTTCCCTTTTCTCCACAGCCCCTCCAGCACTTGTTATTTGTGGATTTATTAATGATGGCCATTCTGACTGGTGTGAGGTGGTATCTCATAGTAGTTTTGATGTGCATTTCTCTTATAACCAGCGATGTTGAGCATTTTTTCATGTGTTTGCTGGCCATCTGTATATCTTCTTTGGAGAAATGTCTATTCAGGTCTTTTGCCCATTTTTCCATTGATTGATTGGCTTTTTTGCTGCTGGGTTGTATAAGTTGTTTGTATATTCTAGAGATTAAGCCCTTGTCAGTTGCATCATTTGAAACTGTTTTCTCCCATTCTGTAAGTTGTCTTTTTGTTTTCTTTTGGGTTTCCTTTGCTGTGCAAAAGCTTTTCAGTTGGATGAGGTCCCATGGGTTTATTTTTGCTCTAATTTCTATTGCTTTGGGAGACTGACCTGAGAAAATATTCATGATGTTGATGTCTGAGAGTGTTTTGCCTCTGTTTTCTTCTAGGAGTTTGATGGTGTCCTGTCGTATATTTAAGTCTTTCAGCCATTTTGAGTTTATTTGTGTGCATGGTGTGAGGGTGTGTTCTCGTTTCTTTGCTTTGCATGCAGCTGTCCAGGTTTCCCAGCAGTGCTTGCTGAATAGGCTTTCTTTTTCCCATTTGATGCTCTTGCCTCCCTTGTCAAAGATGAATTGACCATAGGTGTCAGGGTTTATTTCCGGATTCTCTCTTCTGTTCCATTGGTCTGTCTGTCTGTTTTGATACCAGTACCACACTGTTTTGATGCCTGTGGCTTTGTAGTATTTCTTGAAGTCTGGGAGAGTGATGCCTCCTGCTTGGTTTTTGTTTCTCAGGATTGCTTGGGCGATGCTGGGTCTTTTGTGGTTCCATATAAATGTTTGGATTGTTTGTTCTAGTTCTGTGAAACATGTCCTGGGTAATTTGATAGGGATTGCATTGAATCTGTAGATTGCTTTGGGTAGTATGGCCATTTTTCCAATATTGATTTTCCCAATGCAGGAGCATGGAATATCTTTCCATTTCTTTCCATCTTCTTTGATTTCTTTGATTAAAGTTTTATAGTTCTCGGCATAGAGGTCCTTTCCCTCCTTGGTCAGGTGTATTCTGAGGTATTTGATTTTGTGAGGTGCAATTTTAAAAGGCATTATATTTTTGTATTCCTTTTCTAATATTTCATTGCTGGTATACAGAAATGCCACTGACTTCTGAATGTTAATCTTATATGCTGCCACTTTGCTGAATTTATGAATCAGTTCAAGGAGTTTTGGGGCTGAGTCCTTAGGGTTTTCTATGTGTAGTATCATGTCATCTGCATACAGTGACAGTTTGATCTCTTCTCTTCCTATATGGATGCCTTTTATTTCTTTGGTTTGTCTAATTGCTGTGGCTAGGCCTTCCAAAACGATGTTGAAGAGCAGTGGTGAGAGTGGGCATCCCTGTCTTGTTCCAGATTTGAGGGAGAAGGCTTTCAGCTTTTCTCCATTGAGTATTATATTTGCTGTGGGTTTCTCATAAATGGCTTTGATTATATTCAGGAATGTTCCCTCTATACCCATTTTGGCGAGGGTCTTGATCATGAATGGATGTTGGGCTTTGTCACATGCTTTTTCTGTGTCTATTGAGATGATCATATGATTTTTGACTTTTTTTTGGTTAATGTGGTGTATGATGCTGATTGATTTGCGTATGCTGAACCATCCTTGTGAACCTGGGATGAACCCAACCTGGTCATGGTGTATAATTTTTTTGATATGTTGTTGGATTCAGTTGGCTAAGATTTTGTTGAGAATTTTTGCATCTATATTCATCAATGATATTGGGCGATAGTTTTCTTTTTTGGTGGTATCTTTGTCTGGTTTTGGAATGAGGGTGATGGTGGCATCATAGAATGTCTTTGGGAGTATTCCTTCTTCTTCAACCTTTTGAAAGAGTTTAAGGAGGATGGGCACCAATTCCTCTTTATATGTTTGATAAAATTCACCTGTGAAGCCATCTGGTCCTGGACTTTTATTGGTAGGGAGTGATTTTATGACCTCTTCAATTTCATTTCTAGTGATCGGTCTGTTCAGTTGGTCTGTTTCTACTTGATTCAGTTTTGGCAGGCTGTAAGATTCTAGGAAATTGTCCATTTCTTCCAGATTGTCAAACTTGTTGCCATATAGTTGTTCATAGTCTTCTCTTATGGTTTTTTGTATTTCTGCTGTACCCATTGTGATTTCTCCTTTTTCATTTCTAATTTTGGTTATTTGGGTTCTTTCTCTCCTCTTTTGAGTGAGTCTGGCCAGGGGTTTGTCAATTTTGTTTACCTTTTCAAAGAACCAGCTCTTGGTTTTCTTAATTTTCTCTATTGTTTTTTGAGTCTCTATTTTATTGATTTCCTCTTTGATCTTTATAATTTCCTTCTTCTGCTGACTTTAGGACTTTTTTGTTCTTCTTTTCTAATTCATTTAGGTGGAGGGTTAAGTTGTCAATTTGGGATCTTTCTTCTTTTTTGAGAAAGGCCTGTATTGCTATAAATTTCCCTCTGAGCACTGCTTTCACAGCATCCCATGGGTTTTGAGAGGTTGTGTCTTCATTATCATTTGTTTCAAGGTAGTTTTTGATTTCCTTCTTGATTTCCTCATTGACCCATTGGTTTTTTAGTAGCATGTTGTTTAGTCTCCATGTGGTAGGTTTTTTCTCTGTCCTTTTCCCATGGTTGATTTCTAATTTCATGGCATTGTGGTCAGAGAAGATGCTTGAGGTAATTTCTATGCTCCTAAATTTATTGAGGTTAGCTTTGTGTCCCAATATGTGGTCGATTCTTGAGAATGTTCCATGAGCATTTGAGAAGAATGTGTATTCTGATTTTTTGGATGTAGTGTCCTGAAGATATCAATGAAGTCTAACTTTTCTATTGTTTCCTTTAGGATCTCTGTTGCTTTATTGGTTTTCTGTCTAGAGGATCTGTCCATTGATGTGAGGGGGGTATTAAGGTCTCCTACTATGATTGTATTCTCATCCATATCCCCCTTTATGTCTGTTAATATTTGATGCATGTATCTGGGTGCTCCTATATTTGGGGCATATATGTTGACGATAGTAACATCCTCTCCTTGGATGGATCCCTTAATCATTCAGTAGTGTCCTTCTTTGTCTTTCTTTATGTCTTTTGTTTTAAAGTCTATTTTGTCTGATATGAGCGTTGCGACTCCCGCTTTTCTGTCATATCTATTGGCGTGAAATATTTTTCCCCACCCTTTCACTTTCAATGTATATGTATCCTTTGTCCTAAGGTGAGTTTCTTGTAGGCAGCATATTGAAGGTTTTTGCCTTTTTATCCACTCAGCCACTCTGTGTCTTTTGATTGGGGCATTCAGTCCATTGACATTTAAGGTGATAATTGATAGATAATTATTTATTGCCATTTTGAACCTGGTGTTCCAGTTGATTCTATGGTTCTCCATTCTTCCTTTCTTTTTTTTTTTGGTTGGATGGTCTCCTGTTATTATCTGCTTGAGTGTATTTTTTTTCATTTTTTTTCAAATGCAATATTTGGTTTTGGCTTGTGGTTGCCCTGTTTTTTAAGTATGCTAACCCCTTCCCATAATTGTGTGTTTTAGCCTGATGGTCCTGTAAGTTCAAACACTTCATTACTATATTAAAATTAAGAAGAGAAACATACAAACAAACAAAAAGGATTATTTACTTCCTAACATCCCTTGCCCACATTTTATAGTTTTGATGACTCTTATTTTTTTCTTTTTAATTTTATTTTGTTTGAAGCATGTTCATGATTAAATCTGTATGCTGGCTTATTTGAATGACTGCTCTCTGATTGCAGTTTCTTCAGTTCTAGTTCTTCCTCTTCTTCTTCCTTTTTTTTTTCTTTTCTTTTTTCTTCCCTTTCCTTCCTTTCTTTTTGGTTTAGCGAAGCCCTTTCAGTATGTCTTTTAGCCTGGGTTTTGTGTTGCTGTATTCTTTAAGTTTTTGTTTGTTGGAAAAAATTTTTATTTCCCCTTCTATTTTAAATGATATTCTTGCTGGATAGAGTATTCTAGGTTGCATATTTTTTCCTTTTAGCACTTTAAGTATCTCTTGCCATTCCCTCCTGGCCTGTAGTGTTTCTGTAGAGAAATCAGCTGATAATCTTATGGGGGTTCCCTTGTAGGTAACATTCTGTTTTTCTCTTGCTGCCTTTAGGATCCTCTCTTTATCACTAACTTTTGCCATTTTTATTATGATGTGTCTTGGTGTGGGTCTGTTTGGGTTCAGTTTGTTTGGGGCCCTCTGTGCTTCTTGTATCTTGAACCCAGTATCCTTTAGATTTGGGAAGTTTCCATTGATAATTTCTTCAAATATATTTTCCATCCCCTTATCTTTTTCTACTTCTTCTGGAATTCCTATTATGCGTAGATTGGCCCGCTTTATATTATCCCATAGGTCTCTTATATTGCTTTCCAGTTTTTTGATTCGGTTTTCTGTCTGCTGACCTGATTGGGTGATTTCCATTATTCTATCTTCCATATCACTGATTTGTTCTTCTGCATTATTCATTCTGGTTTTTACTGCCCTTAGTTCAGTTTGCCAATGAATGTTCTAGTTTTTCTTGGCTCCTCCTTATACTTTCTAGTTCCTTTCTGAGGGTATCTGCATTACTGTTCCTATCTTCTCTTAATTCCTTCAGTATTTTCACTATTTCTCTTTTGAACTCCAGGTCTGTCAGACTGCAGAGATCTGTTTCATTGTTGACTGTTTTAGGTGAGTTCTCCTGTTGTTTGCCTGGGGGTGGTTTCTCAGCTTCTTCATCTTGCTTGTTGTTTTCTTTCTCCTGAGGGAGCTGTACTGTCCGTTATCGGGCAGTGTTTGCTTTGTCACTGCAGTGGAATATTTCCTGAGGGCTGGTGTTGTTGGTGAGTCTTTTTTGAGGCAGTATGGCTTTTCTGGAGTGTTGATGGGGCTAACAGTGTTTCTTTGAAGCAAAGGAAGACTTCCTGAGGGCAGACAGGACTGGGAGGTCCACACCACGATGGTAGCAGATTTCACTTGGTCATGCAGAGCTTGCTCTGGTGTTTTTAGGCTGTGGGGTTCTTGCAGGGGGTTGGCGATGTTGGGCAGCTGTTCCTCAGGAGTGCAGCACCCCCTGGGGGCTGGAGCAGCTATCTGGGTCACTGAGAACCTAAGAGGCTCTTCCCTAGGGCAGCCCAACTCAGAAGGACGGCCTGAGAATGTAGGCGGACCTTTTCACAGTCTGGCCAAGTTTGTTGTAGCTTTTCTGGGCTGCAGGGGCTCTTCTAGGGGGCTGGTGGTGCTGAGCAGCTATTCTGCGGGAGTGGGGCACCCCCTGAGGGCTTTGGTGACTAGCAGGGCCGCTGAAAACCCACGAGGCTCCTCCCCAGGGCAGCCCGACTCAGAAAGACCATCTGAGATCTTTTCCCGGCTCGGCGAAGCTTGTTGCAGCTTTTCTGGGCTGCAGGGGGTCCTGCCAGGAGCTGGCAGTCCTATGCAGCTGATCCACTAGTTCTCGGCACCACCTGGGGGCTTGGGCGGGTAGCAGGGCCACTGAAACCCCAAGAAGCTCCTCTCCGGGGCAGCCCGACTCAGAAAAACCGTCTGAGAATTACGTAGATCTATTCACTGCCTGGCTAAGCTTGTTCTAGCTTTTCTGGGCTGCAGGCCTTTTCTCAGGGGCTGGTGGTGTTTGGTGCTGCTCTGCGGAAGTGTAGCCCCTCCAAAGGGCAAGCAGGCCTGTGCAGGGACAGCCCCTGCGGTGGTAGGCTTCAGGCAATTGTTGAGGCCAGCCCTCCTGGATGGCAGGCAGCCCCAGGTCCCGCGAGAGCGTAGGGGGTGGCAGGGGTGGGGGGGAGGGGATGCACTGGGAAGCACAGCTTTCTGCTAGCTAGCGGGCCTGTAAGCTTGCTGTGGCGTGGGGGGTATTCCATGGGGACCCACCCCTTCTTCTCTCCCCTCCCCAGCATGGGCACAGACCAGGCTCTTCTCCCAGGTTCCTGCTGATGTGGCTTTCCACTTCCCCGCCCCTAGAGTATTGCTCCCTTCCTCTGCAACAGCTTTGTTTTCTAGTCTCCCAAGCAGTCTCCGCTCCACCCCTCCCCCCCCGGCGCTTTCCCGGGGACTAACCTTTGGAGGCGAGGTCTCAGTGCCCAGCCCCCACCCAGGCGTCCCCCGGCCCTTTCCCGGGGACTAACCTCTGGAGCCGAGGTCTTGGTGCCCAGCCCCCACCCAGGCGTCTCAATTTTTGGTGACTGTGCCAGTAGTTCAGATGGTCCGTTCGGTTCTTGATCGGTTTCTCAGAACTCCAACTTACTGCTACACTCTTCTCTGCATCTAGAGATTCCTCCGTTTCGTTTGATCTTTCCCCCAAGTAGGTGACTTTCCAGGGTGCGGGATCCCTTTCTCCTCCTCCGTTCCCTTTCGGGAGCGCCCGTCCCGCTCGGATTCACCTTCTCTCACTCTCCTCTTTTCTCCCGTTCTGCCCAGTAATGTCACGAACTTCTTGCCGTTATGGGAGTTTAGGTTCCTCTGCCAGCGATTGGTTGCTGTTCTGTGCAAGTCATTTATTCTGTAGATGTGCTTTTTTTTTTTTGTGTTTGTGGGAGAGGGAGAGCGTATCCCCCTACTCCTCCGCCATCTTGTCCTCTCTCCTTTATCGGTGTTTTATAGTTTTCAGACTGTAGGTCTTTCACCTTTTTGATTAAGTTCATTCCTAAGTATTTTATTCTTTTTGGTTCAATTTTAAACTGAATTGCATTCCTGCTTTCTCTTTCTTATAGTTCATTATTAGAGTATAGAAAAGCAACAGATTTCTGTATATTAATTTTTATTCTTCAACTTTATTGAATTCATTGTTTAGTTATAATAGTTTTTTTGATGGAGACTTTAGGGTTTTCTATATATAGTGTCATGTCATCTGCAAATAGTGACAGTTTTATATCTTCCTTTCTAATTGGATGTCTTTTGTTTCTTTTTCTTGTCTAATTGCTATAGCTAGATCTTCAAATACTGTGTTGAAAAGAAGTGGTGAGGGTGGGCATCTTTGTCTTGTTCCAAATTTTAGTGGGAAGGGTTTTAGCTTTTTACCATTTAGTATGATGTTAGCTGTGTATTTGTCATAAATGGCCTTTATTATGTTGAGATATATTCCACTATACCCACTTTGATGAGAGTTCTTATCATGAAATGATGTTGAATTTTGTCAAATGCTTTTTTCTGTGTCTATTGAGATGATCATGTGATTTTTATCATTTGTTTTGTTAACATGGTGTATCAAATTGATTGATTTTTCAGTACTGACCCATCCTTGCATCCCTGGAATAAACCCCATTTTATCATGGTGTGTGATCCTTTTTATATATTGTTGTATTTAGTTTGCCAATATTTTGTTGAGGATTTTTGTGTCTATGTTAATCAGAGACATTGGCCTATAATATTCTTTTTTTTTTTTTTTTGGTGGTGCCTTTGTCTGGTTTTGGTACCAGGGTAATGTTGGCCTCATAGAATAAATTTGGGAATGTTGTCATTTCTTCAATTTTTTGGAATAGTTTTAAGAAGGATTTGTGTTAGCTTTTTATATTGGTAGAATTCCCCTGAAGCCATCCAGTCCTGGACTTTTGTTTGCTCAGAGTTTTTTGATTACTAATTCAATTTTATTACTAGTGGTCAATCTGTTAAGATTATCTGTTTCTTCCTGATTGAATCTTGAATGATTGTATATTTCTAGATATTTATCTGTTTCTTCTAGGTTGTCCAGTTTGGTGATGTATAGCTTTCATACTATTATCTTCCAATTTTTTTTTTGTATCTTTGTGTTGTTGGTTGTAATTTCTCCTCTTTCATTTATTTTGTTTCCTTGGTCTTATCTTTTTTTTCTTAATGATCCTGGCTAAAGGCTTATCAGTTTTGTTTGTTTTCCCAAAAAACAACTCTTGGTTTCATTAATCTTTTCTATTTAAATTTTTTTTTATTAAAGAATACTTATTTACAATGTTATACCAGTTTCTGCTATACAGCAAAGTGACTCACACACACACACACACACACACACACACACACATTCTTTTTAAATATTATTTTCCATCGTGATCTGTCTCAGGAGATTGGATATAGTTCCTTGTGCTGTACAGCAGGATCTCATTGCTTATCCATTCTAAATGTAATAGTTTGCATCTACTAACCCCAAACTCCCAGTCCATCCCACTCCCTCCCCCCTCCCCTTTGGCAACCAGAAGTTTGTTCTCTATGTCTGTGAGTCTGTTTCTGTTTTGTAGATAGGTTCATTTGTCCCGTATTTTATTTTATTTTACTTTATTTTTGTCTTTTTAGGGCCACACCCTCAGCCTATGGAAGTTCCCTGGCTAGGGTCAAATTGGAGCTACAGCTACCAGCTTACACCATAGCCACAGCAACACTAGATCCGAGCTGTGTCTGCAAACTACAGCACAGCTCACAGCAACACTCGATCCTTAATCCACTGAGCAAGGCCAGGGATTGAACTTGTGTCCTGATGGATACTAGTTGGGTTTGTTAACTGCTGAGCCACTTTGGGAACTCCCATATGGTAGTTCTGTATTTAGTTCTCCTCCATACTATATTCCATAGTAGTTATACCAATTTACATTCCCACCAACCCTCTCTAGCATTTGTTATTTGTACCTCATTGTAGCTTTGATTTGTGTTTCTCTAATAATCAGTGATGTTGAGCATCTTTTCATGTGCCTACTGGCCATCCATATGTCTTCCTTGGAGAAATGACTATCTAGGTCTTCTGCCCGTTTTTCATGTGGTTTGTTTGCTTTTTTTTTTTCCCCTATTTTTGGTATCGAATTATTTCCTCTCTAATATTTGTTTATTAAGTATTCTTTTAAATTCTTTTTTTTCTAGTCTTAAGACTGTAGGTTCCTTAGAATGGAATCTGTTTCATTTGTTTTTCCCTAGAGCTAGAACAGCACCTCATATGTAGTAGCCGTTGCATTTATTTGTATGAACAATCAGGAAGGTTTAGCATTTTGTGTTTGTGACTTACTTGTGACTCTCCTCTCTACCATGATTATTCCTTATTATTTCATTATATCCCTTTTCCTTTTTTCTGTTTTAATGCACCTTTTGTTAACCTCCGTAATAATGGCATACATCAGTTTTTAAACTCAGACTTTGAAGTTTAACCTGAATGTTTTCAAATTTCGCCCACAATCATTGCATTGTACCAGTGAAATTACCTCAGTTATAAATTTTACTGTGGTGGCGAATCACCTGTAAAGTTAAAAACAATAATTGGTTATTTAATTGAATGAACACTGTCTTAGAAAACCATATAATAAACACAATTTCCTGCATAGGGGTGACCATCTGTCATTTCCAGCTCTTCATGAAGCATATAATCTAGTGGGGAGAGACAATAGACACTAGAGAGACGCTGATAAGTTACACTATGTATTAGAATGTGGAGAGTGCTCTGGAGGAAAAATGAAGCAGGGAAAGGGGATAGGTAGTGTTGGGGTAGTTAAAAGTTTACATAGGATGGATAGGGAAGGTCCCACTGGGAAGGGTAGCTTTGGGTAAAAATGTGATGGGGTAACAAAGTGAGCCATGTGGATACTGAAGAGAAGAACTTCTGTGGGAGAGGAAACAGCAGATCCAAAGGCCCTGTGGTAGAGTATGGCTGGTGCCTTCTAGGATCAGTTTGAGCATAGGTAGTCTTCAGAGGACAGATAGCAGCTTGGACCAGAGTGCGGGTAGTGGAAGCCCTTTCCTATCTTTCCTTACTTTTTTTTCTTTCTATTTTCCTTACATTTTAATCACATTTTTTTCTTTGGCCTAGAATTCATGCAGTATTTCCATGGCCTCTTCATATCTTTCAAGATCCAGCTCAGTTTTTCTCACTAGGCTTTTCTTAAACACTCCATTCCCTGATGATCATTCCCTGTGGAGAGTACTTACTGATTTTTCCACTTAACACCTTGTAGTAGAGAAGCAATTGTTCTGTTTCTTTCTTGAAGATTAATTTATATATCTTTCTATGCTATAACAAGGAACTTACGCTTTTCAGCATAAGATAAGGTACTTAGTCTTTTTTTGGATGGCTAATGTGGCTAATTCTAAAGAAAATTCAACATATATTCATACTGTTGACTTGGTCCTTTTACATTCTTATTTTCTCATTAGTAGGAGTCAACCCCATCCATTCATTTCTTTGAAAAATATTTACCAAAAGATTCCTATTTTATGGAGGATGTAAGATGTAAGAAAAACCGTAATTGTCCTCAAAGAGTTTATAGTCTGGTAAGAGAAGATGCAAAATTTCATAACCAGACTATGAGGCACTGTGAAGTGCACATGATATGAATGATATAAAAAAGACCCACTGGCTTTTGGTGTCAGAATGTTACCTTCTGCTGAGAGTTCTTCAAGACGGGAGTGATCCTTAGGCCTTGAAGGTGGAGTGGAAGCAGGAGGTGGAGAGGTGAGCTGGGCAGTGCTGGGCACCCTAAGCATTTTTATGGGTAGCAGAATAAATGAACTACAGGGGAAGTTTGTATAGAACTTTGGGTTTATTTAAGGAAGTATATAAAAAAATCCATTAAAAAAACCCTACCACTTTCCTCCACCCTGGCCCCCAAGAGCCACCACTCAAATCCATGCCATCCTTTCACAAGGACTGTGCATTGGCCTGCAAACTACAGGTCTCAGCTTAATCAGCTTCCTGTCACTACCTGTGAGAGGCCTGCCTACTCCCCCTGCCCCTTTGTTCACTGCCAGCATGGGCTTTTAGTTATGTGATTTACTTGATTGGGAGTGTGGTCATTCAAAAAGTGCTATGGGGGGAAGAGAGTAGATGGGTCGCCTGAGGAAAATAGAAGGGTCAGAGAGGCTTTTAAGAAGTGAGTGTCTGGATATGATATGGCAGGAACTGGCTTAGCGATGTTGTGGCAGTGGGAGTGAAGAGAGAGAAGTGAGGTATAGAGTACACACTACAGTTAGTAGTGTTCATGGTTATGACCTCTGGTGTTTTATGGAATAAACAATTATACTTAAATACAATTTGTTGTCTTTCTAGCAGGTTTTGACAATCTACAACTGGAAGCTTATGTTTTCTGGTTTGCTTTTCAAGGAAGACTTACCCACCCAAATGTGCTCCAGCCACCTCAAAGTAATGCAGAAATATTAATATCTGAATTCTGTTTACCCACAATTGGTAATTATCTGCAGCTTTAGTTGAAGTTAATGTCTTGGGATGTATTCCATGCAAAAGAAAAAAGACATCTGTCCCCCTAAGGTTTAAAAGTTTAGTATCCTTAAAAAAAATGACTCAAAACGAATTGGTTCTACTTCTCCCACATGAACCATCACTATCTGTTGATAGATAAGCAGACCACCAACAGTTCTTGACATAAAAGCAGAGGTTTTCTTTTTTTCTTTTTATCAATACATGGATAGACCATGGAGCTTCATGTGTATTTACTGAAAAATAGGCTGGAATTTTAAAAAGATATTGAAAATATATGAAGTTTTGGTTTCCATTTTCCTAATTTGACATAATGTTTTTTGTTTTGTCTTGGGTCACTCCCACAGCATGTAGAAGTTCCTGGGCCAGGGATCAAACCCTCACCACAGCAGTGACCTGAGCTGCCCTAATGACGATGCCATATCCTTAACCTGCATGCCTCATGGGAACTTCTCTGCCATACTGTTTCAAAAGGATTCTTGAAATGGTTTTGCTCCTCTTAGTTTAATTGCATTTTAAAAGCATAGATCAATGTTTAAAAACATTGATATCTGTATGCCGAGGACTATCATTCCAGTGAGGGCTCATTGCAATCTATCCTCCACTGTTGAGATACATGAATAAAGATGTTGTCTTGGTTCTTTCTACTCTTTCTGTCCTAGATTCTTTTCTTGTTACACATTTAAGGGTCTGTCATTTGGGCTCTGATATTTTGTTAGTGTTTTTTTTTTTTTCCTTCATTTTTGTCCAGCCTTCATTTCTTCTTCTTTTAGTAAAGACTCCCTTACTTCTTTTTGAGGAATCATTTGTCCCCCACTGCTTTCAGTTTTGGTCTAGATGCCTTTTCTTCTCCAAGGGCACACCCAGTGAGAGCTACGTAAAACCATCCTCTCAGTAGTGTGAGTGTCTGTCTCATTTGTACTTTGACTTCTGAATACTGTTATTTTTCAAAGTTGACATTTTAATGGATAAAACATTATGTCTCATTTTTGTTTTAATTTTTTTTTTGTCTTTTTGCTATTTCTTTGGGCCGCTCCCGCGGCACATGGAGGTTCCCAGGCTAGGGGTCAAATCCGACCTGTAGCCACTGGCCTACACCAGAGCCGCAGCAACACCAGATACGAGCCACATCTGCAACCTACACCACAGCTCACGGCAATGCCAGATCGTTAACCCGCTGAGCAAGGGCAGGGACCGAACCTGCAACCTCCTGGTTCCTAGTCGGATTCGTTAACCACTGCGCCATGACAGGAACTCCAGTTTTAATTTTTAATATATAATTATTAATGATTTGATTTTTTCTTTTGTGAATTATCTAGTCACATCGGCAATAGAATATTGTAATTCAGTTAATTGAATTAAAAGCCTTGTCAAGTTTAAAGAACTCAGAAGAGTTAAACCAAATCTTAATTATTTCCTCTTATTTATCTGACTGCATATTCAGTGATTTCAAGCTAGACCAACAGCCTGAAAGCTCTGTTGGATTCAGTCTTTAAAAGTAACAGTTTTTGGAATTATTTCTTTCTGTTGTATCCATCCATCCCTTTTCCAAATTTACAAGTAGGCTATTATTATGTTGTGGTTCATAATATATCATTTGATAAAATTGCCAGGAGAAGAGCCTTTTCCTAAAGGGCAGCAGCCTGGGGGGTGGGGGTGGGGGTGGGGATTGCATTTTCTATGACTTTTCCACCTGGAAAGAGGAAATGAGGGACAGCTTCAGTCACCCCAGGCTCTCTGTTGAATACGACCAAGTCATTTATCGGTAGGTTGTATAGGAAAGATTTTTTTTTTTTTGATCTTAATCATTTTACTAGCATGCTTGCCCAGGAAGCTAAGCATGGGGTTATGATTATGTATGATAAACTCTGAGTAATGAGTATGTTTTCTCTGAGCAGTAGGCACAGTGAAAATCCACTGGAAAGAAGAAGGTCTTAGCTGAGAATTTGGTGATGACTTTCTTCATCTCTGGTGACAACTCTGATGCGTACTCGTTTCTCTTCCCAGGCCTCTCACATCTCCGCTTATTGCAGACATGTTTTGTTTTCTTTAATCTCTTGACATAAATATAATTCTCCTGTCTTTGTTTTCCTCATTTATACGGTAAAACACAAAGGGAGTTTGAAACATAATGTAGCTGAACAGCTGTGTGTATGTGTATGTGTGTGCATGTGTGTGATGTTTTTTGGGGAGTTTGAAGGGTTAAACAGATGTTGTTATTATTATTATTGTTTTTATTTTTCAATGTCTAATCTAGAAAGTTAAAATCTAAGGGTGATGCAGTCTATAAAAGTCTTTTCACCCTTCAGGTGAGGTTTAATAAATTGACATTCACCTGCAGATTCTTTAGCAAAAATATTTTAAATAAAAACACTTGTTCAATGTATTTGTCATGGGCTCCTGTCTGTCTGTATCTTCTAAACAAAATCTGCTGCTTTTGGAAATGAAGTTGTATACTAAGGTGTTTTTCAATTTGCTTAGTAATTATATCTTTCTTGACCTCTGTAAGAAAAGTGATTTTGTTTTCAGTTGTTGTTTAAGCAGATGTCTGTTATCTGAGAGATACGCCTAGTGCAGACTTAATCATAATTAGAAGAGGGAGCATTTTTTTTTTTAAAGGAGTCCTACACCATGTTAAATTGTGTCCTTTGAGAATGGGACATAGAGCTGTAGTCAAGGATCACCATGGGACGGATTTTCTAAGACGCTTTAAAGCATCTTTTTAGATATTTTTATTTTTTTATTTACTTATTATTTATGTATTGATTTTTTGATTTTTTTAGGGCCAGACCCAAGGCAAATAGAGGTTCTTTTTATATATTTTTTATTTTTTTATTTATTTTTTGCTTTTTTTAGGGCTGCACCCAAGGCAAATAGAGGTTCCCAGGGTAGGGGTCTAATCGGAGCTATAGCTGCTGGCCTACACCAGAGCCATAGCAACACCAGATACGAGCCACATCTGCAACCTACGCCATAGCTCACAGCAACGCTGGATCCTTAACCCACTGAGCAAGGGCAGGGATAGAACCTGCAACCTCATGGTTCCTAGTTGAGTTTGTTTCCACTGCACCTCAACGGGAACTCCACCAGGTTTCCTTTTAATAAATATGATGGGTACTAGTCATAAGCTTTATCTAATAAGCTTTATCTAATAAGCTTTTCAGAGAAACATAGATACTATTTTGGGAGAAAAATTGTTTTTCTTATTGAAGAAGGCATAGATGTGGAACCAAGACACCAATCAAAAATTCTTAGATGTCAGTGGGAGAAAATGTGAAGCAGCCATTCACTGTTTGAATAGCCCTAATTTTCCCACATGAGAACATTGCACTGAATAAAGTAGCTAAAAACTAAAATTTTAACTGTAAAGTTTAGAGTGATTTGATTTTTAAGATTTGTATGCATCTTTGCAAATTCATTTTTGCCTGGTGTATGGTCTTATTTATTATGGAAACATGAACTCTTAAAAGATACATTCATTTTCCTTTAAGGGAAAAAAAGAAGTTTTCCAAAGTAAGTTTGGTAATAGTCCCTCTTTATAATGTAAGCATTCTGATTTTATTTTTTTACAGTGATCTAAGTCATGTAAAATAAAACATCTGAGTGAGGTTTTAAACTAATAAGTTCTAAGACCTTATTAAGCAGAAGCTTTCAATTAAGTATTTGTTTTCTTCCTGGCCTCTAATAACCAGCAATTCAGGCCCATCCTCACAAGCATCTTTGGGACATAGTTGCTTGGATATATTGCATTTATTTTAGACTCACCCAAAATAGTATTGATTTTCTCAGGCCTATCAGTGTTTCTGGGGTCCTGTTTTCACTTAGACTGAAAATCCAGAATTGAGTCTTAATTTCTTTCTCACTTTTATCCCCTATATTCAGTATGTCACCAAGTCTTTGAAATATTCCTGATTGATATACTTCCTTTCTGGGCTACAAAAATCCATTCTTCAGCACTCGGTGCTGGATGCCATAACTAATCAACTAGCTTCTCAGTGGTTTCCACACCTCTATTTTCTTCCTTTTACAATCAGCTCTGGATAAGCTCTCATATTGTTTCCTGTGCTTAAATTTTGTATGTTGACTCTTCTGCTCAAGATCCTGGAGTGGCTCCCTGCTCATTGGTGAGGTTCCAAGTGAATTACTTTACATTCTGTGCCCAAGTTTCTTCGAATCTTCTCTCTCTCTCCTCTCACGTCTCCCTACATGCAGTGACCGGCTTGTGAGTGGTAGGCTCTCAGAGTTATTTTACAAGCGAGTGGTTTGAAAGTTGGAATTAATTTTTTATGTGGTAACAATTCTTTCAGAGCCATGGTGGAGTTCCTAAGCTATAGCTCAGATAAATCCTAGTTTACCAGTGTATCCTAATGCAGCTGATTTCTGGGCTCTGGGAGCCAGGAGCCACATTGAATAGAGAGGCAGGAGAAGGATGAACTGTTTTCTCCATCTTTCCTAACTATGGGGTAATCCAACACTAGGCAGAGCTTATAGTGACTTATCATGTGTAAAGCATTTGATTTCTCTTAACTGTCCTCCGAGCATTAGTGTTCATCTCCTTGGAGTCTTAGGCCTGGAGAGCTGCACTAAACCAAATAAGGCATTAATTAATTCATTATCTAAATTGTTTGTCCATTAAAATAGCAATAGTTGCTTTTTAAAAGATAACAGCAAAGTAGCTTTCACTTACGATTTTTCTAATCTACACAGTGGTTTTGCATGGTACATTAAAGTTACCTCCATTTATTTATTTATTTATTTATTTGCTTTTTTTTTAGGGCTGCACCCGTGGCCTATGGCAGTTCCCAGGCTAGGGGTCTAATTGGAGTTACAGCTGCCAGCCTATATACCACAGCCACAGCAACGCCATATCTGAGCCATGTCTGTGACCTACACCACAGCTCACGGCAACGCCAGATCCTTAACCCACTGAGCAAAAGCCGGGGATCGAACCTGCAACCTCATGGTTCCTAGAATTGTTTCCGCTGCACCATGAAGGGAACTCTGACCTCCAATTTAAAAGATGAATATGTTGAGGTAAGGTGAAACCTAAGAATATGCAGCTCTTGATATATAAACCAAAAGATTTACAAATAATCCTTGTAAATTTGTAAACCACTTTGAGTAAGTGCCATATAAATATTTGCTAGAGAAATATACAGATAACCTTCTTCATTTCCCCACTTTATCTCTTCCCCTGACACAAGTAAGTACGACTGAGGAGCTGTTCCTGTTTTTGAAGACTGTGTTGGCTCAGCAGTAACAAACCCAACTTGTATCCATGAGGATGTAGGTTCGATCTCTGGCGTCACTTAGTGGGTTAAAGATCCAGCGTTGTTGTGTCTGTGGTGTAGGCTGGCAGCTGCAGCTTTGATTTGACCCCTAGCCTGAGAACTTCCATGTGCCACAGATGCAGCCCTGAAACAAAACAAAACAAAACAAAACAAAACAAACAAATAAAAACGACTATAGCTTCAAGGTTGAGGAAAAGAAATTAAAAGATAGCCAAAAGAGTTTCTGGGATTGTCTGTCTCCCCATCCTTGAATCTATCCCCAGAAAATTCTCCACCCCAACTGGATGTCTTCATGTAACAAATAGAGATTTGGCTCAAAAAGCATCTTCATGCTAAAATGCATAGGAAAAAAAAAAAGCATCCATGCTAAATTGCAGGATTAAGGAATTCTTCATTACCCATGCATGATTGTCAGCTAGTTCAGTAATGTTTTCCTCTTAGCTACATTGAGAGTCTTTCTGAGGGGATAAAGTTGAAAAGGAAGCAAGCTGTCATGGAAGCAGATCTAAACTTCCATGGTTTAGATCTGTACTATCCAGACCAGCAGCCACCTGCCACATGTGGTTATCAAGTTCTTTAGATGTGGTTGGTTTGAACTGAAATTTGCTTTAAGTATAAAATACACACCAGCTTTAAATACCTCAGCACCAGATGAAAAAAGAATGTAAAATACCTTATTAATAATTGTTTATATTAATGCCAAAATAATAGTTTGGATATGTTGAGTTAAATGAAATATGCTGTTAAGATTTCCACCTGTTTTATTTTATGTTTTCTAATGTGGCTACTAGAAAGCTGAAAATTACACAAGTGGTTGCATTATATTTCTGTAGGCACTGCTGATTTAGACCAATCCTCTACCTGTCCAGTATATTCCAACTTTTGTTCTTCCTCAGTAGTCTGCTCCATCATGTGGATCTCCTCTTTTCCCTACATTTCCCTGCAGCCTCTCCTCTTCACTGGCTCTTTCTCTCAACTTTCATTTATTCATTCATTCAGCAGATATTTCCCGAGCTCTTAAGTACTAGCATGGTATTATAAACATGCAAAAGGCTCTTTCAGGCTTAAAATTAAAAAGTGAACAATACACATCACCCTGTCTCAATACGCATCACCCTCTACCATGTGCTCTTCTTCCCTTTATGGTCCAATCTTTTGAAGAAGATTCTGTACTCTGCCTCCATTTACCTTCTAAGCCTTGTTCCTCAGACCTCAACCATCTGGCTTTTACCTCTTTTACCACTCCATGTAAACTGTTTTCCTGTGGCCACAGATTACCTCCTAGTTGTCAGATGCTGTGGTAGCTTCTCAGTTTTCACTGGCAGCAGTTGGCTTTCTCCCTGAGTTTCTCCTTGGCTTTCAAGACATTTGTCTCTACTCCGTTTCCCTCTTCTTCCCTCCCTCCCTTTCTTCCTTCTCCTCCTCCCCCTCCTCCCTCTTCTTCTTCTTCCTCCTCTCCTTCCTCTTCTTCTTCTTCCTCTTCCTCTTCTTCTTCTTCTTCTTCTCTCTCTCTCTGTCTCTGTCTCTGTCTCTCTCTGTCTCTCTGTCTCTGTCTCTGTCTCTGTCTCTGTCTCTCTCTCTCTCTCTCTCTTCTCTCTCGTGTGTGTGTGTGTATGTGTGTGTATTTCCTCTCTTCTATTCTACACTGATTTTTACCCTTGTCTCTTACTAGCTCTGTGACCTTGGGCAAGTTTCACTTCATGGAGCATCAGTGCCTTCTGAGTCAGCAGCTCAGGGCTGACCATGTGTCGTCAATGGCAGTGTTATGACCCACCTCTCTCCCTGGGCTTCTGCTTGGTTCTTTTGGAGGATTCCCATCATTTTCCCTTGGTTCTGCAGAGCCTCTGTTCTTGTTTTATGTGTCTACCCTCTCATGTCCTCTTTGCTTGCTTCTCCACATCCGTCCTTCCAATTAGAATGCTCTTCATAATTTCTTCTAATCCAAATATATCCTCTTCCAAAGTTTTTTTTTTTTTTATCTCCTTCAGCCAACCTTTTGCCTCACTGATCCTGTTTTCTCATCTGAAAACAGATGATAGCATCTCTAAAATTTACTTCACAGTATCCTGGGGTCTCACTTGAGATAGCAGATATGAAAATGATTTGGGAAGTGTAAAGCATTTTATAAGTGTCATATTATTATCACTTCCTGATGTCCCATGAGCATTTATCTCTATCACATACTGGTGGGGACAAATTGTACATATACAGGAACTGTCAATAATAGATTTAATTCTTTCATGTGTGAATATTTGGTCTTCTCCCCCAAAGTCAAAGTTCCTGGAGAGTAAGGGCCAAGTTATGTGCCTTAGGAAAAGAAAAGAAAGAATTTGAAAGTAAATCTTACTCTTTTCACTGTTTAATATGCTTTGTAGCTTTATGCCAGACGTATGCTAAGAGATGCTTCATACATTTTTTTCAGGTTTCAATTAAGCTAGCAAATTCACACATTTCCAGTATATTTTTACCTTTCCACAAAATAAATATGTTCTTTATTAGTTTTTTGATGTGGCTGCTGCTTGTCTGTCCTTGTAAAAATGAAGGCTTCACACAGTAGGGATTTGGTCTTTTGCTCTGTTGTATCCTAAATGCCTTTCACATGGGAAGTGCTCAGTAAAAATTTGTTGAATTTGTGAATGAATGAGTGAACACAGTAACAGAGAGAAAGTCACATTCCAGCCTTTAGTTCTAGCTTGAGGGCCCAAGAACGGTCCTCCTCAAGCCATTATTATGGGGTTAAGGCTTGGGCTTCAGGGTAGCTATTCCTCAGTGCCTATAAAGCTCTTTTTTTTCTTTGTTTTTGGAATTGTGCTTTGAATAATTGAGGGTGCTGACAGTCTACTCTCCCAATAAAGGAGGGGAGGAGGAATCAAGGGAGTATTAAAACCAGTTCTGCTTGATATGATTAAATTAGAATGTAGTCACATAATAATAAACATGAGTGAGCACTTATTATGGCCAGACACTGTTCTAAATGCTGTACCTGTATGGATTCATTTACTTCCCTCCAAAATGCTATGAGCCAGGCGTCATTATGTCCCTTTTTTACAGATGGGAAAATGGAGGTGCAGAGAGTTAAAATAAAATGTCTATAATCACAGAGCAACTTAATAGTAGACATATGACTAAAACCCAGATATCAGGCCTTGGGGTTTATTCTCTTATCCACTATTTTAACCTGTCTCTCTGATTAAATTGAGGTCATTAGAGAAATAAAACAGTTTTGGTGTATATCTGTGTTTTTCCTTTTTTTTTTCTAGGGCAAAGCAATTTTCTCTTATGGCTTAAAGCTGTAAAGGTTCTGGCCTATTTCTTTCTTTCAGGGAAGTAGCTTAGTTATGTGCAGCCTGGATTTTCTATTTGACTATAGTGTGTTAAGAGTTAATTATTTATAGTGCTTGCTGAAGCTGATGTGCTGTTGGATTCACTCTGGGTTGACAGACAAAAATGGCCTGTTGAAATCCAATAAAATGAAAATTTCATGAAACCGTCAGATTAGAGGTTGACCTGAATTTTAGGCTTCTTGGATTTGAAGATGTCTCATAGTTATGGATTGTATTATGATGTCAGAGTTACTATATACCACGTAAGGAAAACAAGTGCTAAATTTATGAAGAAGAATTAGTTTCTGTGTTCATTTTATTTCTGCTCTTTTTACACAGGACATCTTGCCCACCAATCGGTAATTCAAGAGGTAGTGCTAAAAATAAGAGATCAACTTCATGACAGAAATTAATTGAATCAATAGTACATTTACAAGTACTGTGACCTTTGCAATGACAGAAGGTCCCCTTCACCCAAGTGGTTGTGAATTGGATGAGGGATGGGAGAAATTAGGTAACCCTACTCCTTTTTTCTTTCCTCAGACTTGGTAGCCAAGATTATTAAGGATAATGTAAATATTGAACCCAAGATTACTTTTTTTTTTTTCATGGAAGTTCATGCTGACATTCCAGGACACCTTGCAGGGTGGCCATTTGAAAAGATGTAGCATATTGAAGAGACCGGCACATAATAAGGATGCAGAGTAAATGTTAAATCCATAAACCTAATAGTGAAGGCCGTCGTCCTGAAAGGGGTAGTGTGGGGGAGGGCCAGGTTCATTCCGTGTAGAGCCTGTGGCATCTGGGTGAGGGGGTGTGAATCCATGGACGTGCAGGAAAGGCACTGGCAGATGGAACCTCAGATGTGCTAGAGGAAAGTACAGAGGTCTTGGAAAGAATCTCTGTCAGAGTCTGGCAGTGAGGAAGAAAGTGGATATTTTAGGACTAGACTGAAAGTGAGCCAGCGGGGCTGGATCTAAGTTCAAACAGGCTCTGTTCCTTTAGATGGAGGCCAAGTGGGAACCAAAGGAAGTGGCTTATCATGGGTCCAAATGGTAGAAATAGTGTGGACCAGTCAGAAAATCAGGAATGGCAATGAGCAGTTCCAGAAAAGGGCCTCAGGTTGCAAGCCGTGAGTATCTAGGAAATAGTCAGGAGTATCTCTTCAGAGCTTAAGGAGTATCTAGGGGAAGGATGCTGCTGTCATTGATCAGTTCATTCAGCATTTATTGATATGTACTATCTATCTACCAGGCACTGTTGGAGATACTGGGGATAGAGTAGTAAACAAAACATGCACTTGTGAAGCTTATATTCTTCTTCTTCTTTTTTTTTAACTTTCAGCTTTATTGAAATGTAATTGGTAATAAGAAGATACTTAGGTACATCATGTTGATTTTTCTATATGTATACATTGTGAAACGGATTCCCATCTCGTTAATGAACACACCCACCACCTTATGTATTTATTTATTTTGGTGACAGCATTACCTTCTACTCTCTCGGCATATTTCAATTATATGATAATGATGTTATCAACTATAGTCATTCATGTTTTACCTTAGCTCCTCAGACCTTATTCATCTTAAAATTGAGAGTTTGTAGCCTTTTACCAACCTCCGTGTTACCACCAACCCCTACTCTTCTACTCTCTGTTTCAAAGAGTTTGACTTTTTTTTTTTTAGCTTTCGCATGTAAGTGGGATACTACAGTATATCTCTTTCTCTGAATTATTTCACTTAGCATGATGTTTCAGTGTTCCTCCATGTTGTTGCAAATAGCAGGGTTTCCTTCTTTCTCATGGCTGAGTGATATCCCATCGTGTATGTACTGTGCCTTCTTTATTCAGTCATTCGCTGATGGACACAAGTTATCTGCATGTTTTGGCTATTATGAATAATCCTACAATGAACACGGGAGTGTACATATCTCTGTGATATCCTCTTTTCATTTCCTTTGGCTGTATACCCAGAAGTGGAATTGCTCTATCACATGGTAGTTCTATTTTTAATATTTTGAAGAACCTCTATAGTGTTTCCCATAGTAAATGCACCAATTTACATTCCCACCAACAGTGTAGGAGTGTTTCCTTTTCTCCGCATTTGTTATTTTGTGGTCTTTTTGATGATAGCCATCTTGACAGGTGTGAGGCAATGTCTCATTGTGTTTTTGATTTGTATTTCCCTGACGATGAGTGATACTGAGCATCTTTTCATGTGCCTGTTAGCCATCTGTATTTCTTCTCTGGAAAAATGTCTATTCAGGTCTTCTGCCTATTTTTTAAATTTGTTTTTTTAAATATTGAGTTGTATGAGTTGATTATATAGTTTGGATATTAATCGCTTATCAGTCCTATCATTTACAAATATTTTTCTCCCATTTAGTAGATTATTTTGTTTGGTCAGTGATTTCCTTTGCTCTACAAAAGCTTTCGCGTTTATATAGGTTCCATTTGTTTATTTTTACTTTTGTTTTCTTTGCTTTAGGAGACAGAGCCAAAAAAATATTGCTATATCAAAGTTTGTTTGGTCTGTTTTTTTCCTATGTGTTTTATGGCTTCCTGTCTTATGTTCAAGTTTTAATCCATTTTTAGTTGATTTTTGTGTATGGTATAAGAATGTGGTTTAGTTTCATTCTTTTACATATAGTTGCCTAATTTTTCCATCTTCATATAGTGAAGAGACTATCTTTTCCCCAAGCTTACATTCTTGTTTGGAAACCTAAACAATAACCAAACAAATAAGTGTATGGTACTTTGTGGGACATTGGCTCGTAGTAATTGCTTTTGAGAAAAGTAAGGCAAGGAAAGAGGGGTAGAAAATGCTTGGGTTTTACAGTTTTAAATAGAATAGCAGCTGTATTTAAGTGAGGGGGTGACATCTGAGCAAACTACTGAAAAGGGATTTAGTGAGTCTTATTCCTATGTGAAGGAAATTGAGCAAGTAAACTTGTCCTCAGTGGTGTATTTTAATTGTTTTCCATGTGTCAAAATTTTCTGTCCTGCTATTTTAAAATTTAACTGCATCATCAAATAAATATGTGCGTGAGGTGAAGGAGAAGAGGCTACCATTTCTAAAGGAAAAAGGACAGACATACAAGGGATGGCAGGGAAATCCCTTCCTTAATTGCCGGGAGGAAGCCGGTGGCCAGTGAAATCGAGGGCCACAGGTGTTTGATGACCTTTAACATCATGTGACCTCAGCGTATAGAAGTGGTTTCTGACATCATCCAAGTTGACAGTCGAATAATAGGTTTTATTTTGACAGCAGAAGATTATGGCATGGCTAGGCTTTAACAAGCGGTCCTAACGTCTTTACGTTTGGGAAGCTTAAACTTAATTCCTCACATTGTAGCACTAATGCTTTGTGCTTGTTTGTCTCTCACAGCTTTGTAGGAAGCCAACCTCAGAGACGGGATGGCTAGCTCAGCCCGGGAGCACCTGCTTTTTGTGCGGCGGCGAAATCCCCAGATGCGGTACACTCTGAGTCCAGAGAACCTCCAGAGCCTGGCCGCCCAGAGCTCCATGCCCGAGAACATGACCCTGCAGCGGGCCAACAGCGACACAGATCTGGTGACTTCTGAGAGCCGGTCCAGCCTGACTGCCAGCATGTATGAGTACACGCTGGGGCAAGCCCAGAACCTCATTATCTTCTGGGACATTAAAGAGGAGGTGGACCCGAGTGATTGGATTGGACTTTATCACATAGGTGAGTCAAACAAAATGGACTTGCTCATGACTTAGAGCATACATTTCACTCTGACATTTTCTATTCTGTGGTTTCTCCTGGGAAGGAATTCACATACATAAATTCCAGGCAGATCCTAGGAATTTTTCTTTCGTCTTGAGGGTGGGGGAGTCAACATTTATAAATACCTTTGCTGATATGAATTCTGTGGTTATATCTCTACCCTAATTAAATGTGAGAATCTGTGATATTTTCCTTTTAAAACTTCATTTTCCCCTTAATCAATAGCCCCATTTTGGAAAGAGGTTGCTATGAACATTTACTAGTATTTTTAAACCAAGGAAAAGCTTGTCTAGATTTAGATAACTGATATAAAAAATGTTTCATATTTTCTAAATGTTGAGTTTCGTTAAGAACAACCTTCAGTCTAAAGTATCTTTATTTCAAAATTGATTAATGTGTCCTGGATCAGTTAGGTGAAGAAAGTGTCACATTGTCCTAACAAATGACTTAGAAATAGGTTGCTCTTTGTTTTTTAAAATAGTGTCCCATCTCTGTTTGTTTGCATCTGTTATTCATAGGTGAGTGCATGATGAATAGCACATCCCAGAAAATATAAAGCCTGCTTTATATGAAAGCAAAAGTCAAAACCTACTAATCTATCATAAAGAAAATCTAAACTTAACCTAATAATAAAATCGAACACCTCTCCCCAAAATTGGAGAACTTTTTCACTGAATAAAGGGAATCCTTTTAAAAATTTAACAACAGATATTTTATCAGAGAGACACTGTGGCTTTCAATGTAGATTATAAATCAAGCATATTTTTGTGTGCATGTGAATAAATTTGGCAATGTCTGCAGACATTTTTGGCTGATATAACTGGGTGAGGGTAATGGATCAGGGGTACAGCTAAACATCCTGCAATGCACAGGACAGCCCCTCACAGCAAAGAATTGTCTATCCCCACATGTCAGCAGTGCCACTGTTGAGAAACCCTGGTTGAGGCAAAGTAATATCCTTGCTGAAATTTTATTAAAATGTTGAACCCATTGCCCTTTATGTTTCTCTGGACAGAGAATTTTATATTGACTAAAATAAAATTGATTTGCATTTACTTACATATTTTTTAATATTTAATCATGCTACAAAGCAAGATGTGGCAACCAAAAAATTCAATGCATTTTTATTTTTCTATTTCTTCTTACGACAAAAAAAGGGAGGAAAAGCTTTCAGTGTTCAGCCCTTTCCCCAGGTGCATTTAAATATATATTCAGGAGTTCCCATCGTGGCGCAGTGGTTAACGAATCCGACTAGGAACCATGAGGTTGCGGGTTCGGTCCCTGCCCTTGCTCAGTGGGTTAACGATCTGGCATTGCCGTGAGCTGGGGTGTAGGTTGCAGACGCGGCTCGGTCCTGCGTTGCTGTGGCTCTGGCATAGGCCGGTGGCTACAGCACCCGATTCGACCCCTAGCCTGGGAACCTCCATATGCCGCGGGAGCGGCCCAATAAATAGCAAAAAGACAACAACAACAAAAAAAATATATATATATATTCATAGTGAGGAAGAGACATGATTTAACGATTATGTTTTTATATCTGATATCTATTATGTTCACAAAAGAATCTTAGTTTTGACGTGACTTAAGAAGTAACTCTTTTGGTTTTGATTTCACTCTTCCAGATTTCATAATTTTTTTTTCAGTTTTCTCATATTTTTTCCTTTTTTTCTCATTTTAGATATTGTAATGCTTAATATAAGACTACAAATAGACTGTTTTCTTAGTGATCTTCATTTGATATTTCTTTGGGACATAATCAGTGTTATTTTCTCACATAGGATGATATCTTTTTTCTGTGGGAATCGCTTAATCTGTAAGATGCTAGAATCACTTAGGATTCCCGTGTGGACAGTGACTTCTATTACTCCATACTTTTCCGCCATCTTCCTTTCTGTTTCTCTACCCTATTGTTATATTTACCTGTATGTACTTTTTTTGGTGTGTGTGTCTTTTTGCTATTTCTTGGGCCACTCCCACGGCATATGGAGGTTCCCAGGCTAGGGGTCGAATCGGGTGCTGTAGCCACCGGCCTATGCCAGAGCCACAGCAACTCGGGATCCGAGCCGAGTCTGCAACCTACACCACAGCTCACGGCAATGCTGGATCGTTAACCCACTGAGCAAGGGCAGGGACTGAACCCGCAACCTCATGGTTCCTAGTCGGATTCGTTAACCACTGTGCCACGACGGGAACTCCCATTCCCTGTATGTACTTTAAAAATTTTTTTTGTAGTTGATTTACATTGTTCTGCCAATTTCTGCTGTATAGCAAAGTGATCCAGTCATACATCTATACACACTCTATTTCTTATATTCCCTCTCCTCATGTTCCGTTACAAGTGATTGGACATAGTTCCCTGTGCTATACAGTGAGACCTCATTGTCCCTCCATTCTAACTGTAACAGTTTGCATCTACTAACCCAGATTCCCAGTCCTTCCCAATCCTGCCCCCTCCCCCTTGGCAACCGCAAGTTTGCTCTCCATATCTGGTGAGTCTGTCTGTTTCTGTGCTGTTAGGTAGGTTCGTTTGCGCTGTATGTTAGATTCCGAAATAAGTGATAACATCTGGTATTTGTCTTTCTCTTTTTGACTTAACTTCACTTAGTATGAGATCCCTGACTGTATTTAACTGAGAAGGAACTAAGGAATCCAAAGCCAAATTTATCTTATTCCCGAGTAGCCAAAGTCACAAAATCTTGGTGTTCTTATTTTTCACTTTCTAGAGTATAGATCAGAAAACTACATCTGGAATTAACTAAGGATATAGGTAGGAAAATAGTATTAGGAAATAAATCTCTTTTGAAAGTGCTATTCTTTAGTTTATTTCAGTTTCTAAGTCTTTACTATATATTCTCATTGTGTTTTTGCTTTCTTGTGTGTAATCTATCTCTTTTTTCCCTCTTGGCTACTTTGAACATTTTTTCTTTATCTTGGTTTATCTTTCAGCAGTTTGTCAATGATATATCTAGCTGTGTTTTTATTTAACCTGCTTGTAATTCTTTGAGGTTTTTTTTTTTTCTTTTTCTTTTTAGGGCTGCACCCATGGCATGTGGAGGTGCCCAGGCTATGGGTTGAATCAGAGCTATAGCTGCTGGCCTATGCCACAGCCACAGCAACACAGGATCTGAACCGCGTCTGTGACCTACACCACAGATCATGGCAACGCTGGATAATTAACTCACTGAGTGAGGCCAGGGATTGAACCCGCAAACTCATGGTTCCTAGTCGGATTCATTTCTGTTGTGCCATGACAGGAACTCTTTCTTTGAGCGTGTTAAATAAGCTTTTAATGAAAGTTGTGAAAATTTTGAGCTTTTAATGAAAGTTGTGAAAATTTCGGCCATTATTTTTTTCAGGTTTTTTTTCTATTTTTACCTTTTTTTTCTGAGACTTTAGTTACGCATATGTTACATCATTTCATGTTGTTTTGTGAGGCCCCAAGGCTCTTAATTTTTCTTCAATCTCTTTGGTATTCAAATTAATAATTTCTTTTTACCTGTCTTCAAGTTCACTAACTTTTTCTATTTTTATCTTCATTCTCCTGTCAGTCCCATCCAATGACTTGTAAAATTTGAGATATTTGACTTTTTATTGATAGAATTTGCATTTCTCTTTTTATGGTTTTAATTTCTCTTATGAGAGTCCCTATGTCTTAACTTTATCAGACCATATTTTTGTTCAGTTCTTTTAATTCATTTGAATACAGCTGTTTTAAATTATCTGCTAAAGCCAGTATCTGGAGGATGGGGGCATCTGAGGGTCAGTTTTTATTGTCTATTTTTCTCTTGACCACAAGTCCCATTTTCTTATTTCTTTGTGTATCTAGCAATTTTTTATTTTACACTGGACATTGAAGAGTCTATATTGTAGAAATCCTGAGTTCCATAGGATAATTTTTATTTTAATGTTAATTTTATTCTAGTCGGCAGGCTTATTTCCTTGAGCTTACTAGTTGTGATTTAATGCTTTGTTAGAATGGATCTATGGAAAGCCCAGTGTAGTTACCCAGCACTTCTAACTTGATGAAATTTGGCCTCCACGTTTGGTCTCCTCTGTGGATTTTGTTGTGGTTTGGTTTGGAGATTTGTTGGAGTCTATGGTGGGCTTTACTATAGGACTTTGCACTTATTCCTAAGTAGTGGCATTTCTGATGTCTTAGCTGGATGCCTGGAATGTTAACCATTCTGTTTGGCTGGGCTGTAACTTCAGTGTTCTCCAGCATTGCTTGACCTCTTTAACTGTACTGCATTCTCAGCCCTGTAGCAGCTGCTCTCTGGAAAGCCTTGGTAGTCTCACCTTACACATGTGCAGCCTAGACCTTGGCCAAAGGCTTGTGGGGGACCCCCATGTGGACTTTTGGCCCTTGTACCTCCATAGCTCTTTCCTTTCCAGTGCCTTGCCTGGAGATTGTAGCCACTTCAGTTGACCCAAACTCCATTTGTTGCCTCTTCAGCTCTTGCTAACTTACATGGCCTCTAACTCTGTGTACTGCACTCAAAAAAATTGTCCCCTGGCAGAGATCTGTGTGGTCATAGAAATACCTTATCACTTTACCTTCTCTCTTGGATTTTATTCTTATGCCACCTATTGTGTAATGTCTGAAAACCACTGCCCTTTAGTTTTACAGTTGTTTCCTTAGGAAGATGAGTCTGGAACTAATTACTACAATATGGCCTGGAGCATAAGTTTCTCCTCTGCTTTTGATTTAGGGTAGACATTAAGAGGTTCCACTTAATTTTCCCATCTACCCATTTCCAGAGAACTCTGAGTAATTAATAAGTGATTGTTTAAGTTCCAGCCATTTGTCTTCTTCATGGTGTATTTTCTTATAATCCGTAGCATGGAAGAGGTATGAGGAGTTGGCACCCTCAGATCTCTTAAGGGACTAGGATGAATGTAGAGACTAGCATTTGGAAATAAAAATACCATGAAAGTTGAATGAGGTACGTGGTGTTTTCAGGCATGCTGTTGGTTTTAGCAGGTCTTCTGCATTAAAAGGCACAGGTCCTAAAATCTAGAACATGAAGTATGGCTCAGTTATATAGTTGCAGAGCCACAGCTGTGTTTAAAAGAAAGCTTAGCTTCTTTGGGACCTCAAAATGAGTGACAGAGACCTGGCTTTAAGCAGAGATAGCTATTTTTCTCCTGGGGCAAGAAAGGACTGTTCTGACCTCTGGACTGGAGGCAGCCTCACTTCTGTGGGGACTTTGCTATCCCATGTGATGAGGGAGGCCTGGCAGCACTCTGGTCTTTAACTGACATGCATCCCTGATCCCTTTTTCCTTATGGAACTAGGGGATGGGCCGCAAGCCCTTGGACTCAGGGTAGGTTGGACCCCTCCAGGCTCAGGAAAGGTCTAAACCTATGTGGTAATCCAACTAGTAAGTAAGTAGTCTAGGTGTGCCCATGTCACTCAGTTCTGGCCAGTGATATGTAAAGGAAAGACTTTGGAGGAACTTCCTTTTCCAGTGAAAAGCCGGAGCCTCATGAAGAGAATCTTTAAACCTCCCTTCCTCTTGCATTTGGGACTCTGGTGAAAGGATGTGCTATCTTTAGTCGTTGCATCCATGTAGCAACCATAATTTATCAATCAAGAAGGTTAAAAGCCAAGAATGACAGAGCAGAAAGCTGGAAAGAGCTTGGGCTGGCACTCTAAAGTTCTTGCTGTATATAAAAAGAATCTTCACCTCTGTTTAAGTTATCATTAGTGAGGCTTTCTTGTACTGAGACAAGCTGGGGCCTGAGACCTAGGACCCTTGGCTACAGTGCTTGCATGGGGACAAACATCTCCTCTAGCAACAAAAACCGAAGAAACTACTAGGGACTAAAAGTAACTGTATGCATGCACAGTTGGGGTACATTATGGACAGTAAGATGCAAAGACCAACCCCCCCCCATCCCAACTGCCACTGATGAAGAGCTGGAGCAAAAACAAAGAACTGCAATCAAAAGCATATTACTGTGCATGTACCTTGCTCACACCACCAGCCACGGGGTGGGCAAACCACCCCTAGACAACTCTCTGGCATAACCCTTGGACCCGCCCCTAGCCTCACCTCATGTAAGGAACCAGCTTGCCATCCCTTGGGAGCAAGCGAGGGAACCTGTTGACTTGTTTCTCCTCCTTCATGCTGCAGCAGGAGCCCTGACAAAGCCTTGTCTGAATTTCTTGTCTGGCCTCTTATCTTACTGATTAAGGAAGGCCAAGACTGTGATTGGTAACAGTACCAGCAGTTCTTGAGCTGCTAGGGTGGCTCTAAAGATGAGAAAGAGAAAAGGAGGAACACAACTGCTTTTAAAGACAGGATGAAGAGTGAGTCGGTTACTTCTATAGCTGCTGCTTCAGGGAGCATGCTCAGGTTGCTTTAACATAGGTAAACCCCCCAAAATTTGACATAAAAATTTTGAAAACGGTTAACTCCAAGCCAGGCAGAAATTTTCAAAAGTTCATCAGGACAAATGATGTGATAGGCAGCATCTTTTAAATGAGTAGTTAGTAATCTGAAAACATGCAGAGCAGTTTTCTTGGGGTAAGATAATGCATTTGGAAAAGACTTGAAAGAAAGGAGGAAATGCAGGGCTGGAATGGGGATGTCAGGGTCCGAGTGATGTCATAAACTCAAGGCTGTTATGACTAAAGAAGAATATTCATAATAAGTTCTCTGTCAGGCTCTGTGAAGTAGAGCTCATAACAATAGCACATGTAGTGGGAATAGCTTCAGGTTTCTTTACCTCTTAGTAGAAAGCAGCCACTCCTCTTCAGCTGTGTCCTGAGAAGCCGGACTGTTTCCTAGCAACAGCTAGTTTTATTTGTGGAACTGAGAGATGGTCTCTATAGAAATAAGTCCCAAAGGGAAAGGATTTGGGTGGAAGATAGGGCTTGCGGGGTGTGGCTTATTGGCACATTCTCACATTTTGATCATGTTTCTCTTGGCTTAACGTTTTCTTCCTACCTTGAAGTGTGTGTTGCTTTTCTTTCGCTAATTGCTAATAATGTTTTGCACTGTACAACTTGCTCCAGATGACTTTCAGCACTGCTAATCTGGAGGGAAAATATATCCTCCCAGATCAGAAACATAAATCTTTCATAAGGCATTTTAGGCAATATATAGATCCTATTGGGAATACAAAGAAAAAAAGTTGGAAATTATAAACACCATTTGGGGAAACTTCGAGTTTGTCGTTCTTAAAGTGAATGTCATTCTTAAAACAGAAGCTAATTATAGTTTCTCCTTCCAGAAAGTCTCAAGTACACCCTAAGAGTTCTAGAGAAGATCATAATGTAGCTATAGCTCTGAAAATCCAGATTACAACAATTAATCCCTTGCAGATGGTTTCCAGAAATCACCAGGTTTAATTTATTGTTGAGCTCCAAAATTAGAATTGACCCATCACAAAGTTAATAGTGCTACTTGTTGCCTCCTCCTAAGCCCTCTAAATAAGAAGAGTCAAGTGTTTATCTTATGCAGAAATACTTAGGGGACTCAACACAAACAGCTTTCCATGAAAAATCGAAGGGACACTTTGTAAAGAGGAGGCAAAACATATTAAATTTGTTTCAGGCTTACTATGTAATTCCCCTTATCCTTTAGTCTTATGCTTATTTTTTTTAGCTGTTCAGGAGAAAAACACTTCAAGAAGCTTAATTTGCCATTTTTTATTTGTAGGCAGCTTCAGGTACCTGAACAGAGCTGGGAAAATGCACATTATGAAAATTAGAAGTATATACTGTGCTGTATACCTGTGCTACTCACAGTGCTACTCACAGTGCTGGTCCGTGAACTGTTTCTCATTGATCTGTGACTTTTAGCTTGGACAAGAAGCTTTCTCCAGAGTGTAAATCAATGTGAGAACTTCCTTCATTGAGAAATTCTTGGTGTAAAAAAATCATCTGAACTAAATAATGGGCTTATTGATGTAGGTATTTCATACTCTGTTTTTTTTTTTTTTTTTTGGTCCTTTTGCCTTTTCTAGGGCCGTTCCCGTGGCACATGGAGGTTTCCAGGCTAGAGGTCGAATCAGAGCTGTTGCCACCAGCCTACACCAGAGCCACAGCAACACAGGATCTGAGCCGCATCTGTAACCTACACCACAGCTCACGGCAACGTCGGATCGTTAACCCACTGAGCAAGGCCAGGGATCGAACTCTCAACCTCATGTTTCTTAGTCGGATTCGTTAACCACTGAACCATGACAGAAACTCCTGGCATTTCATACTCTGGACCAAGCTTCTTATCTTGTCATGGACTGGTAACAAGTAAATAGTTTACCATCATTGTCTGGTCCATCCTTTGAGTATACCTCTCAGTGTCCATGTGTTGATTGTATCTTCAAAGGTGAATGGCAGAACAGTTGTACTTTGACTCTGTCTTAAAATGTTTTCCTGTCTGGGAGTTTCCGTTGCGGCTCAGTGGTAACGAACCCACTAGTATCCTTGAGGATGTGTGTTTGATCCCTGGCCCTGCTCAGTGGGTTAAAGATCTAGCATTGCCATGAGCTGTGTTGTAGGTCGCAGATGCGGCTCAGACCTGGCATTGCTTTGGCTGTGGCATAGGTTGGCAGCTGCAGCTCTGATTCGACCCCTAGCCTGGGAACTTCCATATGCCATGGGTGTGCCCCTAAAAAGACCAAAAAAATTTTTATCATGGCTTATGTATTATGATATTTTCACATTTCTTTGCATTTGGATGGTTAAAGTTGCAGTAGTGAACCAAGACATTAGGACTGTGTATTATTGAGCTCTAAGATCTGAAAGTTTAAGCTGATGTTTCATAGATAAAAAAACTAAGCTCCAGAATGGTGTTGCCATACAGCTAGTTGAGGACATCTGAGCCTGGGGCTTAAGTATCCTGTGCCACAGTCTTCATTCCTCGCCCTCCTCTGTTGAAAAATATAGTCCAATACTTTTCAACCTTTAGTTACTTCCTCAACAAGTTCTTGGTTTTTGCAATATTGGATTATCAGTTGTGCTATTAATCTTTTTCTTTAAACAATCTGATTAAAAGAAAACAAACTGGTTATCTACTCTGACCTTGTTCTTTCTAAGCAATAAGGTCTGGGGAAGGTTCGCTCTGTTAGTTGTATTTCTTTCTAACATGCATTGCCTGTTAATAAATAACTTTTGTCTGTGGACCACCCAGGGTTGTCACACACAGCATACTTTGAGAAATTCTGAAGTTATCAGTGGTTAAGAGCACAAGCTCTGTAATCAGACATACTAGTAAATTCATATCTACTTATTAGCTTGGGAGAATTATGTCATCTTTCTAAATCTTAATTTCTACATCTAAAAAAAAAATACCAAGGAACATACACCAGTGTCATGAGAATTAAATGAAATAGTGCATATAATGCTCTTGGCAAGATGCCTGGGTTCATGTAAGGTCCTTACTGATTATAAACTACCATTGTTATATTGGCTACTGTTAAAAATAAGAAAATCATTTTCCTGGTAGCCTAAAGCAGCAGCACAAATTGACCCACTGAGTGAATCCAAAAGAAGGGATTTCCAGATTAAAGTGACATACTGGGCCACTTCTGCTCACAGAAAACAAAATCCATTCCTTTGAAACTGAGCTCTAGGAATTATATAAAGCACTTTAAAATATGAATCATAAATAACACAATATTTTAATTTGAACATTATTAGATTCTAAACCAGAAGGCTTTCCAAGTTACTGGAAAAGGTGCAGTTTAATCTGGAATTCAATCAGATAGAACAAATAATTTATGTATTGGGTAAATAGCTCCCAGAATAGCTATCACTAAGCTATTCTAAACACCAAGAGTGTTTGTTCTTAAACTTTTTTAAAAAAAGTTTTACATGATTACTGCTAAAGAAGTGTTGTTTTAGGTCATGTCTTTAAAATAATGCTCTTAGAAAATAATAACTTTGGAAATGAAATTACTTTTTTGGGCAATAACTTCACTCTAAATTACCTTTTATTACCTAGTGTGTTGGGATAGGTCAGATTGTGCTGCAGTAACTAACTACTCTTTAATCCTCATTGGCATAATAACAAAAGACTGTTTATTGCTAATGCTGCGTGTCCAATATGGGTTGGCAGGGGGCTTGCTTTGTTCTGTCATTTAGAGATTCAGGCTCACCACCTCTTGATTTTTGCCATATTGGATTATTAAAGGCTTGACCATCTTCTCATTACACCTTCTGGAACATTAGGGCCTCTTTTGGCAGTTATCAAGGGAACAGAGAGCTAGAGACTTTTATACCAGCTCTTAATGCCTTGGCCCCAAAGTGACACATTTTCATTTCTCCTCAGAGCTTGTTGTTCATCACTAGGCCCATGTGCTGGCTAACTTCAGGGGACTAGGAAATGGGGAGGAGTCCTAGGCATGTTGGTGAGCAGCCAACATCTTTGCCGCATAGCGGATATGTCTTGCTCACATCATGTTGGGTCTGCTGGTCTGTTGCAAAGTCTTAAGACATCCTTGCAAGGTCCCTGCAAGAATAGATGCTGGAGGCTAGAAAGGGTCATACTTTGGGATACACTTTGTCAAGATGTTTAGGAGACTGGATGACAGGATACATCCAGAGCAGGACCAAAGGTAGTACCTAACATTATGGACACACAATGGAAGTTAGTGGAATCTGAATGCATAGCATTGCATTCTCATTTCAGGCGATTGTGGCTCTTACTTTTATTTTTTTAATTTTTATTTTTAGTCTTTTTAGGGCTATACCCTCGGCATATGGAGGTTCCCAGGCTAGGGGTCAAATCAGAGCTATAGCTGCCAGCCTACACCACAGCCACAGCAACTTGGGATCTGAGCTGCATCTGCAACCTATGCCATGGCTCACTGCACTGAGCGAGGCCAGGGATCAAACCTGCGTCCTCATAGGTGCTAGTCAGATTCGTTTTCACTGAGCTATGTTGGGAACTCCTGGCTCTTCCTTTTAATATGCATGTGGAAGATTTGGTTCACAGAGAAGTCCATGTGTTCAAAATGGTAACGGAGGGAGTTCCCGTCGTAGCTCAGCAGAAATGAATCTGACTAGCATCCATGAGGATGATAGTTTGATCCCTGGCCTTGCTCAGTGGGTTAAGGATCTGGCGTTGCCATGAGCTGTGGTATAGGTTGCAGACACGGCTGGGATCTAGCATTGCTGTGGCTGTGCCATAGGCTGGCAGCTATAGCTCTGATTTGACCCCTAGCCTGGGAACCTCCATATGCCACCGATGTGGCTCTAAAAAAAAAAAAAGACAAAAAAAAGAATGGTAATGGAACACTTCCTTGAATATGAGATAGGTTTCAAATATTGTTTAACTCAGTGTGCTGAAGACACTTTTGTGTATTTTATCCCCTACATACTGGTTAAAAGCGTCCTTGAGGTAGGCATTCTTCTGTCCATATACTGACATGTTTTTTACTTCCTATCCAGTTATTCTGTAAACATTTCCTGAATTTCTCTCCCACCTATGCCAATGCTAGTTTCCCTAAAGGAGGATTATATAGGTGCCATAAATATTAAATGTTAAATAATTGAGAGTTTTCTGGTGACTCTCAGAAACAATGTCAGGTTGTTAACAATGTCAGGTTAAGCATCTGACATTGTCACTGCAGTGGCTTGGGTTGCTGCTGGAGCAGGTTGGATCCCTGGCCATGGAACTTCCATATGCTGTGGGCACAGCTAAAAACATAAGTGATTGTAAATATTTTGTGAAGATACCATTTGCATGGAATTTATAATGTTTCATTCTGATGTAACCCTTAATAAATACAAAATAATTCTTATCACACATTCTAATTTTGTAATATTTGTTTTAATTAGCTTTTCATATTTAAAACTTTTTTTAATTTTTGTCTTTTTAGGGCCACACCCATGGCGTATAGAAGTTTCCAGGCTAAGGGTCGAATCAGAGCTGTAGCCGCTGGCCTACACCATAGCCACAGCAATGCCAGATCCAAGCCGCATCTGTGACCCACACCACAGCTCACGGCAACACTGGATCTTTAACCTACTGAACGAGGCCAGGGATCGAACCTGTGTCCTTACATAGTTGGTCTGTGTAAGAACCCATAAAAGCTGCATTCTCATCCCCAACTGATGCTAGTCGGGTTTGTTAACCGCTGAGCCACGACAGGAACTTCAACTTTTCATACTTTTTTAAGGACTAAATAGTGGGCACACCAGTAAAGAAGGAACATTTATAATGCCATCTTTTTATCCTGATATCTCTTTTAAAGCCAGCTTGTCTCTTATCAGTTGCTCTATCAGCATCCTTTTAGTTAGTTTTTCTTGGTGTATCTTTTCCCACCAATTTACTTTCAACTTTTCTTTGGCTGCTTCAGATATATCTGTTGCAGATCATCTATAGCTTTGTAATTTTTATGCAGTCGGTGTGGCCATCTTTTAAAATTGGCACTTTTAGTGTTTTTACATTTGCTGTTATTTTTGGATATATTTGGGCTTATTTCCACATCTTATTTTATTTCTATATTGCATGATTTTTAAAAAATTTACTCTTTAAAGTATAGTTGATTTATGTGTTGTGTGCATGCTTTTTCTTAGAGATTTTTTTTTCCTTCTACTTTTATGCCTTCAATTGAAAGGATGAGTTTTCTTAACTTGTACCTACCTCTCACATTCTTCAGTCTGTTTGCTTGGAATTTAGACATTTTAGTTCTGATCTGTTAGTGGTTATCCTTAAAATATTTGTCATGTATAATTAACAAAGGTTTTAATGAATCAATATATTTAAGCCCCTCTCAAACTGTACAAAGATCTTAGGACATATTCATTACCATTAGCTCCCTCCCATCTTCTTTTTTATTGTTGACATGTAATTTCATCCTGTTTTAAACACCTTCTTCCCCATTGGTCATTATTATTGCTGTGGATTTTTCATAGAAAAGAATTGTTCTGGTTATATATTTTACAACCAAACTTCCACAACCCTTAGCAGCTTGAAACTCCAATTTATTGAATGAGTAAATAATTTAAGGGTAAAAAAATAAAGATTATATGACTCAATAGCATTAGCATACATGGAATTTGATTCTCTTACCACACACACACACACACACACACACACACACACACACACACATCCTGCCCCTAGAAGTTGCATTCTAAAATAAATGGCACCAAGTAGAAGTTTAAAATTTATCTTAAAATCCTTTTTCATTTACTAAACCAAAGAACACTTTCTTTTTTCTGGTTAATGTAGGTAAATGAAAGGATCTCAGGTACGTCTGTAATCTTCTCTTCCTTTTCTCTAGGAGGTTTTCCTCTTTATGGGTTCTCACATGATCTTTATTTCATTTTGCACCATTTATTTTTATTTTTATTTTAAACCAGCCTTATTCTGGCAATCTTTGAAGTACAGTAGAGCTGTGTAAACCATCAAAGTCATTATATTAATTTCTGTCAATTGTTTCCCATGGTCTGGCTGACATTGCTGTTGGACTTTTGAATAAAAACTCACTTTACAATAGTGTGTGCTTCCTATCTACTTCAGAGAAACTTACAGAACAACTCACATTTTCAGTGTGTTTTAAGTTGTGAGTACTAGAGTATTGTAACTCAGTTTTAATGGTGACACTAGAGAATTTTTCCTCTAAGTTCTTCTGGTTTTACCTTTTGTGTGTATTTTATTTAAATTATGATTGCAAACTCCCAATGTATGCATGTTCCTTGAAAAAAACTGATTTTTTCTTTTCCTATTTCAAATTTTTTTTTTGTCTTTTTAGGGCTGCACCCATGGCATATGGCGATTTCCAGGCTGGGGTTCAAATTGGAGCTATGGCCACTAAGGGCCTACACATAGCCACAGCAACCTACACCACAGCTCACTGCAATTCTGGGTCCTTAACCCACTGAGAGAGGCCAGAGATTGAACCTGAATCCTCATGGATACAAGTCAGATTCATTTCCACTGAGCTACAGAGGGAACTCCTCAAAATTTATAAAACAACAATTAAATACAATAAATGGTCACATTTTCTCAGTTTTCTCTAGTTCATAAAATCATTACAAGAACCACACTAATGCCTTAATTACAAACGAAGCTTGAACTGGGTCAGGAGTCCATTTTATCCATTACCTCGGCATCAGGTAGTAGTGTGGCTAAGAGGATGCTTTTGGAGTGGAGATGTGAGACAGACCTGGATTCAGCTGGTGCTTAGGAGTTATTTAACCATTCTGAGCCTCCATATCTTCATGTACAAAGAAGGAACAAAACCAACTTTACACAGTTGCAAGAGAGATGAAACAAGGTAATATTTGTTATCACTGGGTAATTGCTTGGTAGGAAGTCGCTGCCACACCAGCCTCAAACATTGGTTGAGAGCCAACGGTTTGTCTACCACTGGGCAATAAGGTACACACATGGATCAGCTCATGGTTAAGTGGGGTGGCAACTAGGTGATTCATGGTTCAGTGTGTTCAGAACAGCATTACAGAGGCCCTGGGAGTGTTAACACTTGAGGTGGGTTCAGGGATGGGAAGGGTATAGGAGGGGCGTCACCAAGAAGGTGATATTTAGGTTTATAATGAAATAGATTAAAAAAACATTTTAAAAAAATTAATTTATTTTTTAAATTATTTATTTATTCATTATTATTATTTTTTGTCTTTTTTGCCGTTTCTTGGGCCACTCCCGAGGCATATGGAGGTTCCCAGGCTAGGGGTTGAATCGGAGCTGTAGCTGCCAGCCTACACCAGGGCCACAGCAACGTGGGAACCAAGCCATGTCTGCGACCTACACCACAGCTCACGGCAACACCAGATCCTTAACCCACTGAGCAAGGCCAGGGATTGAACCCAAAACGCCATGGTTCCTAGTCGGATTCGTTAACCACTGAGCCACAACGGGAACTCCTTAATTTTTGTTTTTGTTTTTGTTTTTGGTGTTTGCATGAGAAAAAGCCATTCTAGGGATTGGGAATTGCATATACAAATGTGGTCTTTCCCTTGAAGGGCTTGCATGTGCTTTTTGCAGGTTGCACCTCCTGTTCCCATTCCTTTCCTTCCTGGCTGATGTGTGTGTATTTATTATTTAGTATTATTTTTTGGCCACACCCGTGGCATGCAGAAGTTCTCAGGCCAGGGATTGAACCCACGCCACAGCAGTGACCTGAGCCACAGCAGTGATAATGCCAGATCCTTAACCTGCTGAGCCATCCACTCTCTGATGAACCCCCTAACTCTTTCAAGACATCAGTCCATTTTCCTGCTCCCTTAGAAACTTTTTTCACATCACTGTTGCAGTGCTGATTATACTGTGTTTTAATTTGTCTTTTTCCATGTTTGTCTCTTCAGTTGTACGCTTAACTCCTTAATTGTGTCTTGTTCTTGCTGTATCCTGAGCAGCTTTCAGTGCTACATTATTCATGCAGCTTAATTAATTTCCTTAAAGAATAGCTTTTAGGCTAGAGCAATTATGACAAAGAAGTAAATACTTTTTCAGGGTTATTTCATGTTATGTGGTTTTCTCATTTTTATTGAAGTGTAGTTGATGTCAGTATTATGTAAGTTATTGGTGTTCCATATAGGGACTCACAATTTTTAAAGGTTATATTCTATTTATAGTAATTATAAAATATTGGCTACATTCCCTGTGCTATACAGTATATCCTTATAGCTTATATGATAGGTAATAGTTTGTACCTCTTAATTTCCTACCCCCTATATTGCCTTTCCCCACTTTCCTCTCCCCAGTGGTAACTGCTAGTTTGTTTTCTAAATGCGTCAGTGTGTTTCCTTTTTGTTATAATCACTAGTTTGTTGCATTTTTTTGGACTTCACATATAAGTTGTGTCATACAATTTGTCTTTTTCTGACTTATTTCACTTAGCATAATACCCTCCAAATCTATCCATGTTGTTGCAAGTAGCAAAATTTCATTCTTTTTCATGGCTGAGTAGTATTCTGGTGTGTGTGTGTGTGTGTGTGTGTGTGTGTGTGTGTGTGTACACATCTTCTTTATCCATTCGTCTTTTGATGGATAGTTGGGTTGCCTCTGTATTATGACAGTCGCAAATAATGCTGTTTTGAACATTGGGGGTGCATGTATCTTTTTGAATTAGTGTTTATATACCAAGGAGGGGAATTGCTGGGAATATGGTAGTTCTCTTTTCAGTTTTTGAGGAACCTCCATGCTGTTTTCCACAGTGGCTGGGCCAATTTACATTCCCACCAACAATGTATGAGAGTTCCCTTTCTTCCACATCCTTACCAATATTTGTTATTTGTGTTCTTTTTAAAATTATTACTCAATGAAGTTATTACATTTATAGTTGTACAATGATCATCACAATCCAATTTTATAGAATTTCCAACCCACAACTTTTTGAAGATAGCCTTTCTGACAGGAGGGAGGTGATATCTTATTGTGATTTTGATTTGCATTTCTCTAATGATTGGCATTGTTGAGTATTTTTTCATATGCCTTTTGTCTATCTGTGTAGTTTTCTTTTAATGAGTTTATTCAACAGAGTATTTTTGGTATTCATTCATTCATCTCTTCATTCAATGATGTTAGGAGTTGTCTATGCACCAGGCATCTGAAAGAATTTTTAAAATATTATCTGTACTTAATGTAATAGTAAAAGTACTGCCATTCTAGGTTTTTCCCCCAATTATAATACAGTATATTGGCCTTTAGATTTCTGTTTCTCTACCCATGGATTCTGTCTTTAATGTGGAAAGCACTGTGTGTTTAAATAGAGATAAATTTACTTCCTGAACTCAGTGTGGTTACTGCTTTAAATGCCCACCTTTTTGACATTTCTTGATCTCTTATTTCCAAAAACATGCCTCTGCTACTCTAAGTAGTCATAGATGTTTTTCTGAAAGCTGTGAGTTTGACATGAAAAATATCTGTAGTGTTTTTGATATCCTGAAATATGTACCTATATAGTCATTATATAACCATTACGCTTCTTATATGAACAAATATTATTATGAGATTATTGATGCATCAAGGAATGATCATCATTTTGCTCCACAGAAAATAAGAACTACTTTTTTTTTGTGGCTGTGTCCATGGCATGTAGAAGTTCCCAGGCCAGGGGTTGAACCCATACCACAGCAGTAATCTGAGCCACTGCAGTGACAGTGCAAGATGCTTAACCCACTGCATCACAAGGGAACTCCAGAACTACTTTTAAAGACTATAGTTATAGCACTAAGCTGTAATATATGAGGCAAATGTATTACTGAAAGGCTAACCTAAAAAAAAAAATCTTAAAATTTCCAACTGAGAATTTATATTCACTAATAGCATGCATCTTTTTAAAGCATAAAAATAGATAGGTTTTTTTTTTTTTCCTTTGTGTATGAGTCTGTGGCATATTTTTGATTATGGTACAACATTCCATGTGAAAAGAAAAGCCTTAAGAATTGAGTGGACATCTGGAGGAGGTTAAATTCTTAGTTTTGGGCTGTGTGATAGTTATTTTTTCTCTGTTCGCTTTAACTGCCAAAACTTGTCATTCCTGAGCCATTTCAAGGGGATAAACAAGGTGAACTGTGCTGTGCACATAACCCACTGTAACTGCTGATTTGAGCAAGGTTACAGGTCAGCATTTGTCAAGTAACTTAGAATTTTCTGGTCCATCATTTGCCTGAATGGAGTGCTATGTAAAACTAACAGAATTTCCTTTAGAAATTATTATTATTTGTTTTTAGTTTTTCTAACTATGGCAATATCACTAAAATAAGCAGCCAAGTTATTGTCTTCACATGGTGCAGTGCTATTGATGGGACCTCTGGGATTCCTCCTTTTATATAAGGTTCACTCAAATGTAAGGAAACTGTGTTTCTTACCTAAGGAAATTGAATGCTGGTATTGAAGTACTGTGATTTTTGTTATTTGGAATTGTTAAAATATATTATTCAGGAGTTTCTTTTGGCTCAGCAGGTTAAGGCTCTGGTGTTGTCATTGTCATGTCACTGCTGCGGTGTGAGTTTGATGCCTGCCCCAGGAATTTCCATGTGCTGTGGGTGTGGCCACTATATATATGTGTGTGTGTGTATAATTAATATATGTATATTATATATAATATATGTTATAGTTATTTATTATATATAATATATGTTATAGTTATGTATATATATATATAAAATTCATCTGTTGAAATTTCTTTTGGACGTTAAAGTCGTAGAGATTTCAGATTTAGAAATGAAATTAGTGATCATTTACTTCACTGGTCTCATTTTGTGAATCTGAGGCCCCAGATGAAGTAGTATGCTTATAGTTATTCAGTAAATAGTAAAAAAAAAAAAAAATACAGAGTCTATAGGACTTTCTTCCACATGGAGTTGCTTTTGAAAAAAATTAGGTGCTAGAGTCAGTTCCTGCAGGTGATTTTTGAGTGTAGTCACAATTACCCTTGAAAAACCCCATGGGAAGGCAATGCAGCTTAACAATGAGTTCAAGCAGCCAGATTACCTTCCAGCACTGGAACAGATGCCGTTCTTAGCGTGAGTGCCAGGGAAGTTGGCTTGTGTTTAGGGCTGTTTTTATATCAAAAAACCCTATCATTTTAAACTAAAATTCCACTGGGCCTGTGGGATGCTGGGAAGAACTGCATGTTTCAAGCTCCCCCAGGGCAGGCGCTCAGGGTCTGGAATGGTTCCCATGCCGCTTTGATTGTTCTCTTTCTCAGTCTCTCTGCTTGTCCTAAGTGAGCTTGTCTGTTACACTGGAATATATTAAATGGGTGTTTGTTGAGCCTCCTTTGATCATCAGTTCATCTTTGAAGATTCTGTAGAATATAATGAGTTAGTTCCTTTAAAAGAGGCTCATACAGATTTTATAAATTTTTTTTTACTGGTTTTTTATAGCCCTATCTAAAATACAGCACTCCCCCCCCCATACTCCTGTCACTTCGAGCGATACTTCAGTGAAAGAGTTTCTTATTTTAAACCAACGCAGTTTTAGGTGACTTATCAGATACGCAGAGATTGTTCTGTTACTCCTTGTGCCCTCTTTTCAGTGGAGCATCTCACTCCTCGGGATTTTAAAACCATTGGGCCAAGTGTGTATACAAGCCAATGTGTATACAAGCTCTGGGCACAAGAAAGGCTGAGATGATATATTTGTTCAGCACAAAAATATCTTTGCCAGAAAACTTCCAACCTACTCATCTTTCTCTAAATTATAACTGATGTTAATTTATTGTTTTCTAAAGGCAGATATGACCAACATCCAAACATGTCCATGAGCTTAACTATTCAACGAAATTTCTTTCGTATCTCTATTAAGAAAAGGATAGGAAGAAATGAATGACATATGGAGAAATCGTGTTTATAAGAGGTTACAATAGTCTTTCCCCCCATATTGTTTACCAAAACTGTGCACTTGCAAGTCAATAATTACCCTTAAAAGTCAGACACTGGGAGTTCCCATCATGGCGCAGTGGTTAACGAATCTGACTAGGAACCATGAGGGTTTGGGTTCGATCCCTGGCCTTGCTCAGTGGGTTAAGGATCCGGTGTTGCCGTGAGCTGTGGTGTGGGTCACAGACTTGGCTCAGATCCTGTGTTGCTGTGGCTGTGGCATAGGCTGGTGGCTACACCTATGATTCGACCCCTAGCCTGGAAACCTCCATATGCTTCGGGAGCTGCTCAAGAAAAGGCAAAAAGACAAAAAAAAAAAAGTCAGACACTGGGCCTTTTGTTGGTGCTAACCCCAAAGGACACCCTTATATGCTGTCCACTGGCTGCAGTTTTCAAGGCTTGTTTGCTGCCATAGCTCTTCCAGGTATCTGGCCATTCATTCTTTCCTCTTTACTGAAACTTTTTTTTTCCTTGTCCTCTAAATATTCTTCTGGCTTTATTGTGAAGAATACTTTATTTATTTTTATAAATTTATTCTCTTTATTATTCCCTTCTTTTTAATATGTCTCTCCTTAAATGATTTCATTTACTCCCAGTCTAAGCAGAGAGCTTGATTTCCAACAAGGGAGCCATCTTTTCCTGGCTAGTAAGAGGCAATTCTGCACATCTCTTGTCAGTTCCTCACATTGGTAGCACAGAGGCAGCTGTGATGGGAGTATTTACACCACAGAAAGGGGCAAACATTGTAAATTAGGGCTTCTCCCTAATTTCTCACAGCTGGGTTACCAGCACACCGCTAACTAGTTCAAGGCTCTGTCAAAAGCTCCCGAGATAATTTCCCTCTGGAGAGCCTACTCATTCCTCAAATCAGTCTGTTCAAAACAAACTGACTGACATGCCACACCCCTTCTTTTTTGTTTCCCTATTTGTTAGTGGAAATGCTCTGATTTGAGTCTCCCAGCCTTGACAGCCTTGTCCAAGGTATTGACTGCTACCCTCTTCTCAGCCTGCACATCTTATCAGCTACAAAGTGATGTAAGTTTTAAGTTATCAATAAGTTATCAATGTTTCCTACTGTTGCTTCTTCATCTTCATCTTCTTCTTCTTTTTTTTTTTTTTTGTCTTTTTAGGGCTGCAGGTGCAGCATATGGAAGTTCCCAGGCTAGGAGTCGAACTGGAACTGTATATGCTGGCCTACGCCAGAGCCACAGCAATGCCAGATCTGAGGCGCTTCTGCAACCTACACCAGAATTCATAGCAACACTGGATCCTTAACCCACTGAGCAAGGCCAGGGATTCAACCTACATCCTCATGGCTACTAGTCAGAGTCATTACCACTGAGCCACAACGGGAACTCCCCTACTGTCACTTCTTGATTCTCATTTTGTTTTGGTCTTTATTGTTAGCTACCTAAGTCATCTCCTCAGTTTGGCATTCTCTAGTCTAATCTATGTTCTGTTTTGCTGGCAAACATTTAATAAATGTAAATTTATTTTTGCCAGGCATTAAAATAAGCTCTTTATGCACCTTACCTCATTTAATTCTTAAAACAACCTTATGGAGTAGTTTGTCAGTTAGCGTTTGTCAGTGACTAAAAAGAATCAAACCTAACCCTTCCTTGGACCAATAACTAGGGCCAGGAGAATGGTGTATATGCAAATTATCCGCCAACCAACCAGGTCCTGCCTGGGAGTAAGGGTGGGGGTGGTATTATACTAGCCACACTGTGGGGAATGGGGAGAGAGATGCTACTTAGTACAACAAATGTCTAATTTAGGCAGATATTAGGATCCTCATTTTATAGCCAAAGTAATAGACTGAAAAGTTAATTAACTTTTTCAGGGTGTTTTCAATTAGCATAAAGAGGAGTTGAAATTTTCCTGACTTTGCAGCTTACACTATCATCCTTTGTCATAAACCTCTCAACTTACCAATTTAGTAGAGACCAGAGGTCAAGTGCTTGGGCTACAAAGTTGGGTAGGCATCCCTGTTTTGCCACCTGTTTCCTCTGTGATGCTGGCAAGCTACTTACCTTCTCTGATAACAGTATCCGTCTCATAGGAAATCATAAACCCCCAGTAGGATTTTACTGCATACATATAAAGTGTATATGAGTATATGAGGATGATGATAATGATAATAGTTTAAATGCATATTTGAGCCAGGCAAAGTGCATACTTTTCTGTTTCCTTTTGCTATACTGCCAAATACAGCCCATTTCCTTAGGATAAAGTATTTGTTGAGTTAAAACATAAAACTAGCCACTAAATATAGGAAATGTGACAATGGTTGTTTTACATCTGGTGATAAATATCATCATTCATCTGCAGGGATGTTAAAATGGAGATTGTTCTGGATCAGTTCTAGCCGAGGCCCCAAGGTGAAAGGTGACAGTCACATCCGTACTCCAAAGGGAGGTGCTTGACCACCCGAGCAGCACACGGGCAGTAGGTAGTCCAAAATCGTTCTCATCACCCTTCCCTGGCCACCCAGGCAGTCAGAGTTGTTGATTTCGTGGAGGACTTTCTTGGGGGCATAGTCCACCTGCTGGTGCCTGTTCTTTCTGTCAAAGACACTTGTAGAGAGAAGTAAGGTGCTTCCCTCCACTTCAAATCAAGTGAGAGGGACGCCAGGGGAGCTTCTCTGAGAGCCTCCTGAGTGTCCTCTGCCATGTCAGAGATACAGGGGATGGGTGTCTGGCCCTCTCCTGAGGGTTCTAGCGGTAATGAATCGTGGTTGGACCTCAGAGTGAGGAGGCCTTGGTGGCAATTGCCTGCACTGCCTGAGCTGTTGGGATAAGAGTGATTGTTTCTTGTGGACCAGGGGTGAGGTCTGCCCAGGGGTGAGGTCTGCCCAGGGCAGAGCTGGTCCATTGTCACACTTGCTCAAAGGACTACCACGGGCCACCCAAGGGGGCAGAAGACCTTGGCAGAAAGGGACCATGTGCACTTTTTGGGTCCAGCGTCTGAGGGGCAGAGGGCTGAAAGGACCACATCAAGAAAATTGCAGGTGAGAATCCCCAGAAACTGGGTGTTTTTCTTGAACCCAGGAAGGTCCCCTTGAGAGAAAGACATCCTCCAAGCTCACAGAGTGCTGGCACCAGCTTGAAACCATGCCAGCCGTGTCAGACCTTCTCTCCCTCCTAAGCCTTCTTTCTTCCCCCCACTGTTACCCTGAGAGAATCAGAAACTGGTGGGAAGTAATCCCTGTGGTGGAATCCAGCCACATCTCATTTACTCTCTGAAGCCTTTCTACAGGAAGCAGGCCTGAGCTGAGACAGACAATTTCATTGTAACTGAAGCTTGCAGTTTTGTCTCTGACACAAGACTGGACATTCTCTTTGCAGAAGTGAACATTTTTTGTGACTTTATGTGACCAGAGGACTTTTCATTGTCTCGGAATGACCAGCAAAGTGATGGGCCCTGCTCTCATTCCATCCAGTGGTGGGCAAAGAACTATCCCCTGGAGGAGATTAGGATAAGCAGCAGGAGTTGTGCTCAATGAGCCCTGCTTGCTCAATGTAATCATTCATTGAATACCCAATTATTAACTTTATATTGAAAAATGTGAGGCTAAACAGTGTCTCTGGAATTTGAAGTGGGAAAGACATGGCTTGATTTTTAAGTTGCAGACTGTGATGTTACAAGAATGGAAGTTACTGGCATGGTTTTAGTCTTAGACTCAGAGGTGAGATTGAGCAGACTGGGGCCAGACAGTGTGGGATAGAAAATGGTACTGTTGGGGGAAAATGCCTTTCTCTGATCTGTTGCTTCTAAGTCAGGCTGACTGAGAGCTGTGCTCCAGCCTCCTGGAGAGAACCACTTTTGAAGAAGTATGCATGTGGCAGCAGGCTCAGAACTATTTATGGAAAAGCCAAGCATTTCACTCCAAAGCAGCAAAAGAAGGGAAAATCAGAAAATTGGAGGACCATGTTCTTGGTGCCTTTGATGACATTGTTGGGGTACAGCTGGGTGCGGAGGTGAAGTGCAGAGCAGTGATCCTTGTCAACAACAGCAGACAAAAAGCTGAGGCAGGTCTGCCTCAGTCCTTGAGGCATGAAGAGCAGGGTGACTGAAATGAGGCCACCTGTCTCGCCCAATGGCTTTGGCGTTCCTGTAGAGACCAGCATGAACTGCCTGGCCAAGCGAGGGGTGGTGTGGGAGGTCTGTGTAGCAATGGTAAACCTCAAAGGATAAAGGAAGTGCTCCAAATTAGAGAGTGAAAAAGAAGGCAGAATTAAGGTTTTCAGAGTTCAGTCTTTCCCTCCAATTTATCCATCATGCTATGTTTACAGTGCTTTTATATCTGGAGAGTTCTTTCAGGAACATTTCATGTAATTGTTAGAGCAATCATCTACTGATTAACTCTGCCACCTGATGCTGGAAACTAGCTGAGAAAACTCAATAGGTTAAGGTGCTTATCCAAGGCTAGACAAACAGTAACAAAATTTGATCAAAGCTGTCTTATCATTTCCCCGTTCAGAGAGCTCTCTCCAGTGGACCAGCCTTTATGGCTGTGTTAGCAAGTGGGGTTGAGAGGATTTCAAGTGGTTTTTGGACAGTTTGAAAAAAATGTGATAGTGATATGTTTACTTTTAAGGTTGCCTTCCATTTATTTGGCAAAAATACTGTTTTTTTCTATCAGTGGGATAAGAATCTTGTTTGAATAAAAAGAGTAGAAATTAGAAGGCATCAAGTAAATAGTGTTACTGAGATGTGGCAGTAAATGGGGAGAAGGCCTGTGCCTACGTATGTTTGGGAACCCCTAGCCTAAAGACTTTTGTGTAAAACATAGAGCTGATAATTCAATTATATCTGAATATTAATATTGAATTGTCTCATATGTCTCAGTCCCAACTTCACAATTAGATTATAAACTCTTGGTAGACAGGAACGATGCCTTATATAACATAGATGTTATGGATTAAATTTTGTCCCCCTTACCATTTATGTATTTAAGTCCTAACCTTAGTACTTAAGAATGTGGCCTTATTTAGAGACACGATCTTTACAGAGGTAATCAAGTTAAAAATGAGGTCCTTAGGCTAGACCTTAATCCAATTTCACTGTTGTCCTCATTGAAAAGGGGAGATTTAGATCAAGACGTGCTGGTCAGGGAGAATGCCATGTAAACATGAAGATTGCCACCTGCAGGCCAAGGAGAGAGGCTGGGAGCAGGTCCTTCCCTCACAGCTCTCAGCAGGAAATATTTCTGTCAACATCTTGATTTGGGACTTCTAGACTCCAGAACTGTGAGACAGTACATTTCTACTAAAAATACCCAATTTAGAAGATCCTGTTGTGGCTCAGTGATAACAAACCCAACTAGTATCCGTGAGGACATGGATTCGATCCCTGGGCCTGCTCAGTGGGTTAAGGATCCAGCGTTGCCATGAGCTATGGTGTAGGTCGAAGATGTGGCTCAGATCCCGTGTTGCTGTGGCTGTGGTGTAGGCCAGCACCAGTAGCTCTGATTTGGCCCCTGGCCTGGGAACTTCCATATGCTGCAACTGCAGCCCTAAAAAGACAAAAAACAAACAAACAAACAAAATCCAGTTTAGGGTACTTTGTTGTGGAAGCCCTAGGAAATTGCTTAAATACTGGAAATTATAGCGAAATAAGAATTCTTAAACTGAATGATGTGATCTTTTTCCAGCGTGATTCTGATCAGACTCCAGAGTTTCAAATTAAAAATGCCTCCTCAGGAGCTCTAAGGCCTTCTCAGGCCTCCCCCTTCTCTCTCTTTCTACTATGTCAACATCGTTCCCCCAACCCCAGCCCCACCCCAGCACCACCATATCCTGAGCTTGGACACCCTCTGATAGGTCTCCCTGGAAGGATGGTGCCCTGGGCTTCTAGGCTTTGCCATCCTGTGTCGTGTTAAGGGCTGTCCTCCTTTCCACAAGCACTTAGTGTTGAACCTGGGTTGCTTTTTTTAAATCTCCACTGCTGTGTGGGATTTTTTTTCCTTCTGGCCAGGAAAAAAAAGTTGTTATCTTTAGAAGTGGTAGCACCCACTAAAAAGAAAGAGCACTATTTGAATTCACCACAGAGCCTGGCCCTTAATTAAAAGATGCTGCTGCTTCCAGCTGAGCTGTTGCCTCTTGTGGCATTTGAAGCTCCAAAGTCTGTATTTATCTGCATGGGCTATTGTTATCACAGCTCTTAGCACCCTGTATCCTTACCATTTGTGAGTGTGTGCCTTTCCCTGTGTTCCATTGAGTTCACAGATCGGCCATGTCTTAATCATGGTTGGAGCCTCAGTTCCTAGTACCCAGTTCAAATTCAGTACAAGTTTGTTGTATCAATGGGCATTTTTCCCCCTGATTTTTAGGGCCACACCCATAGCACATGAAAGTTCCCAAGCTAGGGGTCAAATTGGAGCTGTACCTGCCAGCTGATGCCACAGCTATAGCAATGCAGGATCCGAGCCGCATCTGCAACCTATACCACAACTCCCAGCAATGCTGTATCCTTAACCCACTGAGCAAGGCCAAGGATCCAACCCACATCTTCATGGATACTGGTTGGAGTTACAGCTGAGACACAATGGGAACTCAATGAGCATTTTTAAAAGGAAAACTGAGATTCAGCATCCTATAGGTTGTATTTCAGTTTCACATACAATTGAATTCAGTAATCCATTGCACCTGAAAGGTTCTTCTAGTCTTATTTTTTTAAAAAAGAAATGAAACTTTTTTAAAGGTTTTTATTTTTTCTATTATAGTTGATTTACATTTTTATGTCAATTTCTGCTGTACAGCAAAATAACCCAGTCATACATGTATATACATTCTTTTTCTAGATTCAAAACATTGTTGGTTTAAGAATGCTTTTAGTCTTGGACTGGATTCCCATGACTTTGTGTGTCCTGTATTCCTAGGGAGCTTTAGGAATTGTTTTCAATGCTCTAGGTACTCATCTGGACTTAAATGTAGCAGATGGGCCTAAATAATTTCCTGCCTTTTCCCATACTCTCTGGAAGATCTATTTATACGAGTTAGATTGGATATATAGGATCCTTTTTTAAAGAATCCATTCTAAGTTTAAACCACTCTGTCTATTTTTAAATTCTTCTATGACTGAATGTTTAAAAAGAATCTGGCTGTCAGTACACTGACAAATTGGTCCTCCTGGATGATATTATATTTCTCATCACTTTAGGATTCTGTCCAAATGTACTGTTGCTATTTACCAATTAAATATTCCCCCCCAAATGTGTTATCTGCATTTTTATTTTGAAGAGCAATACAATGGAATGTCGATGATATTTACAAACCCTTGCTTCTAGAAATGAGAACACTTGGAAGAACAACAAGAGTATTTACATCTTGTCATGCCCAAATGACACTGCCATCCTATGTTGTGGGGTAAATCTGTGCTGACTGGTCAGGAGGGAGCAGGTATTTTGAGGAGTCCTTTGCTGCTCTGGGAAAACATTTAACTCAGCATTATTTGTTGCCCATATAGTAACCTCAGGCCAAACTCTACCAAATTCACATCAGCTAATCTTTTGTGGTTCTTGTGCCAGACTTTGTGGGTCATACACAGTCTCTACTTTTAAGGGACTTACTTGTGTTGGGCTTGGGTGGGTGGCTCAGGTTCAAGGCAGGAACTCTAGTATTAGGGCATGTGCTTCTTCTGCAGCTTCTTCCGGCAGCATGGCACTTCTCATTTCTGCCCTCATACCTGTGGGCTCCTTATCCCTTTTCATCACTGCAGCAGGATATAAGTGGCACATGTTGACAAAATGGCCTGGAATCCTCTGTGAGCCTATTGCCTAAGTCTAGAGAAAACCCTTGAATAGGCTGGAGGCTTTCTGGAACTTTTTTTTGGATGCAGCTCAGTAATTAAGAGATCCTGGGAATTTTAGAACTCTGGCCAGGTCTGAGCATGATTGGTTAGCCAAATGCGTCAGACTAAAGTAGTGCCAGACTGTGCTGTCACAAATGGAGGAAAGACTGAACCATGTCCTGGTGCTTCCCGGGTTTTGCTGTATGGGGCATTTTCATAAGAAGACCTCAGTACTCTGGATAGGTATGACCCAGACAGAACCATAAATACCTAACTTTTAGGCTCTAAAGTGTTCTTCGTTTCACTTCTATTACATTTTAGTCAACAAAACAGAGGTTCATAGACTTGCTCCAATTTTCATGGCCAATCAGTGATTGCTAGAATTCAGACTTTCTATTTGTTCCCTGTAGGTCTCGCATTGTCTGTTTTTGCCCAGAGTCTTTCTAGCCAAGCACCACATTTAGTTGTATGTTGGTGAACTGACTGTCTCTTTAAAATACACTCTGATTAGTAGGGTTTATAGATTTCTGTCATATAAAGACTTCCACCATGGCCAATTTCAAGCTACCTAACAACTAGCTTTCCAAATTTCAGAAAATGTTAACAACCAGCCCCAACACACCATTGATCATATTCTTCTGAGTGTTCTTTTTGGCCTTGTTGGTGGCATATCAGTGACCAATGAGTGCCTTTTGAGATAGGTAGATTCCTTGAGGTGATGGGAAATAAAACAGTGTGATGAAGAGAAGGGCCTATTTTATTGATTAGCTCAGCTAAAAGAACTCCAGCATTCCCTGAATTTGAATCTCTTCATAAGACTTTGTAGTCTTCTTGAGTTAAGGTGTGATTAATAAATACTGGGTGCTAAGAGGGGATGTTTCATTTGGTTCTGCAGCATTTTTGAAAGCGTCCTGTGTGGGACTTAGAATTTGCTATTCATAAAGATAATCATTTGAGAAAATCCAGTGGAGGGGTACAGAACATTTCCTACCCATCTAGTCATTTATTTACTTATTTATTGATATTTGACTATTGTCACTGCACTCAAAGCACTGCTCCATCTAGCTATTTGAGTTTAGAGACGGGGGAAGGGTAAGATACTGGGGCCATGTATCATAAGCAAGATTGCTTACAGAATATCAGATTCTAGAACCAGAAGACCCTAAAGATAATCATTATTCATAAACTATAGATGAGAAAATTGAGAGACCGATGGAAACCTGCATATGAAGAGCCATGGAGCTATTGGGATTCATTGTTTGGGATCTTAATACCCTATTCAGTGCTCTGTTACACCATTATGACTGTCTGCTTTTTTTCTCGCATTCAGAGCAGGGGCAAAAATTTAGCCTATGTCACTATCAGTGATCTCCTTGGCAACATGGTCAAGGAGATCATTGGTATCTTGAGGTTGATGGGGATAGAAGCTGGGATGAAATAATTGAATAAATCTTGGATTTTTGACATGCTGTTTGTTCACATTAGAAGTAGAAAGTGAATTGAATACTGATTTGGAGGAATGCCTAGGACTCATTTAACCTCCTACAACTTGTGGTTCATAAGTTGTCAATGAAAGAACTCAGAAGATGCTGGATGATGTATAACTTGAGGCTTTTCAAAAGAATGATTAAAGGGTTTTTAGATATTCAGAGTGAAATCTTCAGGATTGAGATAGAGAACAACCCATCTGTTTTGCATTGAGAAGAAGGCTTGGCTCTGATGTGAGTATTCAGCTAAATTCAAGACGCATTTTAATTCCTATAATGTGCCAGGCAGTGTGCTAGGCACTGGAAATACATAGATGAATAAAACATCAGTTTTGTTTTGTAGGAACATATAGCCTGTGGGAGAGGAGACATGTGAACAGTATCTTCAGTATAATCTTTAAGTGCGGCGCACACAGCGCTGAGGGCAGAAGGGTCCAGTTCAATGTATATTTTCATTTGTTACTTAGATTTAGTAGGAAGAGCATTAAGCAGGGAGTCTAGCAATTAGTTTTTTGCATTGACACTTGTATATGGACTCACCAACTCTAGTCCCAGCACTGCACTGCCTGACTATGTGACCTATTATAAGTCACTTAGCATCTTCTCTGTGTATTGGGGAGAGGAAGAATCATGGTGATTCATGGCTCAATAACCTTCTGAAAGGTTATTGGGAGAATTAAACAAATGTCTGTGAAACTTTTTTGAAACTGTTGTCTGCCACATAAATACAGGTATATTCATTTTGGGAACATAACTCTTTCTTTGTACCAGAAAGCTCATATTCTCTGACTAAGGTCTCCATAAGCATTTATTAGCAATTATTTATTGAGCTCCCACTTGGTGCTAGACATCCTTTTCTATCCTGGGAAACAGCAGTGAACAAAACGGAGTGGATCTCTTTTGTAGAGCTTATATTTTAGAGGGGGAAGACAGAAAATAAATAAGCAATAAAATGTCATTGTTATCTATCCTATGCAGACAATAAAAACAGGCTAATCTGACAGGAATGATTAGCTAAACTTTATATTGGGGGTCAGGAAAGACCTCTCTGAAAAGTGATGTTTAAGCTGAATGACAAGAAGGAAAAAGTCATGTCAGTGCCAGAGATAGCCAGAGCTTTCTAGGCAGAAGGAACAGTTAGTTCTAGCATAAGTCGTAGGCAGGAATGAGCTTGGCAGGTTGCAGGAACAGAAAGAGAGCCAGGGTGGCTGGAGCACAGTGGATAAGGGGGAAATGAGACATGATGGGGGTCAGAGAAACAGAAGTCAGATCACAGAGAGCTTTGTAAGCCAGCATAAGGAGTCTGGGTCTTACTCCAAGTATAAAGCAAACCAGTGAAGGTTTTAAGCAACAGAGTAACAGGTTTGATTTTTTTTTTTTTAGGAGATCACTTTTGCTGCTGGTGGTGAATGAATTGTAGGTCAAAAGTCTTATGATAGTGAAAGTGAGAGACTATGGGCTTTTGGTGGAGAAGTTGATGGAATTAGAATGTATGTCGGGCATTACTGCCAATGCTATCAAGAGAATCCTCAAGGCTCAGATAAGGGGTCTGTGGGAATATGAAGAATCAGGGATGGCTCTTTAATTTTGACCAGAGTAGTTCAACTGACTGAAGGAAGACTTAAGTGGGAGAGTGGGGAGGAAGGGAAGAGACAGTCAAGAATTGCTTTGGCCATGTCAATTTTGACGTGCCGATTAGACTTCCAGGTAGAGATGACAAGAAGAGAATGGGGTCTGTGAATCTGGAGTCTAGGAATCACTGACAGGTGGAGCTGGAGGGAGTTAACCTCGAGAGAGCACATGCATAAGGAAGCAAAGGAGATTGAGGGTGGAGGCTGAGTAGAGGATAGGAGGTACAGAAGTCTGAGAAAGAGAAGTCAGGAAAAAAACCAAGAGAAGGATGTATCTTGAAAGCTATGAGAAGAAAGTAAGGGATGATTAAGTAGAAGGGAGTAATCAACAGTGCCAGGAAGGGCCAAGTCAAGTCCTGCAAGAGTAGAGAAGTGACCATTGGGCTTGGCAACGTGGTCAAGGAGATCATTGATATCTTGAGATCAATGGGGATAGAAGCTGTGATGAAATCAGTTGCGGAGAAAATGTAAGGTGAGGAAGTGGCTATTGTGGCTTAGAGCATTCCCTCAAACAACCTGCTGTGAAGGAGGACAGAGCAGTGGAGCAATGCCTGGAGGGGCATTCAGAATAAAGTTGAGGGCATTTTAATAGTTTGCATTGATAGATATGATCTAATAGACACTGTCTCTTTGACATTGATGATGTAGGAGAGAAGATAATCACAGGAGATAAATATTTGAGAATATGAGAGCAGATGGTCTTTCGAGCACAAGTCAGGGGCTTAGATGTCAATAGGAGCAAAGGCACTTCAGTCGGAAGAGTAGAAGGCAACAGAGAAAAGATGTGTCTAGAAGCACATCTGTCTAGAGGCAGGTCGGCTGTAGATCTGCCAATGAAAAGATGAGTCTGTTCACTTCTATTTTTGTGCATTTGAATGTTTTTTATGCATGTAGTAGGGAGGTAGAGAAGAGAGGTAAACGTGTGACATGGCACCTAGGGAAATGAGACTACATATATCGGAGCAGCATGGCAAGGTTGTGTGGCAAAGCTGAGTCCCATGCAGGATTTGTGGTGAAACGTAAGTCCGGTGAGCATCCTTGTGTTTGGTTTTGTTTTATTTTTTCCACCAGCTAGGCTGCAGATATGGTCTAGGTAGGTAGGTAGGTAGGTTTAACTACTGTTGAGCTTTGCCATAGGGCATAGCAGAATGGGAGGAGGAAGATGGATTTAGAGAGTGACTAAAAGAATGGATCAAAGGATCTAGCAGGATGAGGATGTTGATGACTTGGGGATTACTGACAGAGAAAGTGAAATGCAGGGCTTGAGATGGAAGGATTTCTGAGATGGGAAACTGGAGCCAGTGAGTTAGAAGATCTGGAGGTGTTTGGATACAGGAATATGCCCAGAGACAAGAAACAATCTCAAGATAATAAAATGAAAATCTCAGGAGTGAAAAGTCCTTTTGGGATTTAATGCCTGTATTTTGAGGGTATTTTGAGGGTTTCTTCATAATTAAAAACGAAGTGTCATTACATAAACTTTTGACTGGAAGAGACACTGGAAGACCCTCCAAACCTTTCTGATTGGTCAGGCAGGTTTATTGGGTGCTGGGAAATGAGAACATCATTTTCTTCTCCTGAAAGATCTAGGAAGGGGAGTTCCCATTATGGCTGAGCAGGAACGAACCTGACTAGTGTCTATGAAGATGAGGGTTCAATCCCTGGTCCCACTCAGTGGGTTAAGGATCTGGTGTTGCCGTGAGCTGCAGTGTAGATCGCAGACACAGCTTGGATCTGGCGTTGTTGTGGCTGTGGCATAGGCTGGCAGCTGCAGCTCTGATTCGACCCCTAGGCCAGGAACTTCCATATGCTGCAAATGTGGCCCTAAAGAAAAAAAAAAATCTAGGAAAAGACTTTGAAGACTCTCTATTCCTGTATTATCCTAGCAGATATGGCAGAAAGAAACATGTCTAATGCCTTGAGCAGGTAAATAAACATTTGTGAGGAGAGTGATAGGAAGAATTATGCCTTTTGATTATTAAAGTTCACAGAATGGGACTCATAACTAGTCTCCAGCTCTGGTGCTATGTGCCTCCTCACTTATTCACCTATCCTTTATTTATTTGCTGTTTAAAATTGCTTCATTTATTTTTAATTTTTTATTGAAATGTACTTGCTGCACAATATTACAAAAGTTACAGGTATATGACAAAAGTTACAGGTATATGATTCACAGTTTTTAAAGGTTATACTCACTACAGAATATTGAATCAAGTTTATCCAACGTGGATATTTCAAATTACTGCAGACCCTGCAATTATAAGAAAGCTGTTTATTATACGTATGCAAACAGAAAACTTTCCCCTAGAACTTAGCTGAGTGCAGTAAAAATCTAATCTAGCATGGTTAGCCAGCCACAGCCAATAGGTGGTTCCATTATATATTATCAAAGTCAGATGGCACTTAAAACTGTGACTTCAGGTGAATATGAGGCCTAAACCATATTCATGTAACATAATTTTGAAAGAAAGACTGGATGCTCCAGAAAATATTGACACTGTGGTGCTGAAGTCGGGCAATGTGCTTGATATTCATTCTGTGAAAACCTGAAAAAGAGCCTGGCTTACAATCTGGCAGTATATATTAAGATGCAGACAGACATGTTCTTTTTTTTTTTTTTTTAAATTTCCTTCAAAAGATCCGAGGACCTATTACATTTTTCATTCTTCTTCCCTGTTACTTCCTTACACCTCCTGGTCTTGTAGTCATTGTTGTCTTTCCTGCAAAGAATGGATTTTCCAGAATGTTTTGGTTCATTTCCTTGAGAGCTTTTAAGCTTTAGAATTTTTTTCACTGACAAGAGATAGCTGTAAAACTTTAGGGAAGTGACTCAGTCTCCTAAAATAAATCATGTAAGTTGCTGAGGACTTTGTAATCAAGTCACATTTTGCAGAAATGAGCCGCACAGTATAAATGTCTTTTTGAAAGGACATTTAGAAAATTATGGCATCTTGAAGATCTGACAGTTTGCGCCAACAGAATCTCTTTCATTTGATGAGATGAATTTTTAATGGCAGAGTCTACCTTTCCCTAGAAGTCTTTTAATAGCTTATATGTAATTCTAAGTGTGTGTGGAAAACAGGAACATTTAGTGACCTGTTGCTTTATTAGTATGATAATGTTCTTCCAAACATATCTATTAAACACTTCCTTTGGAGTTCCCATCATGGCTCAGAGGAAACGAATCTGCCTAGCATCCATGAGAATGCAGGTTCAATCCCTGGCCTTGCTCTGTGAGTTATGATCTGGCATTGCTGTGCACTGTGGTGTAGGTCGCAGATATGGCTTAGATCCCATGTTGCTGTGGCTGTGGTGAAGGCCGGTGGCTACAGCTCCAATTTGACCCCTAGCCTGGGATCCTCCACATGCTGTGCGTGTGGACCTAAAAAGACAAAACAAAACCAAAATCAAAACAAAAAAGACCCCCCAAAAAAACAAACCCCGCAAATAAACAAACCACTTCCTTGAACATATATTAACCATCAAATAAAGAATCAAATTGCGTTTTTGTTGAGCATTATTTTGTAGCCTATGGCTATTTTGTGCTTACCAGCTCTCTTTGCCTGGGGTTCCACCCTACCTCTCCCAATTAAAACTGCTTATTAGTTGGGGAGAGCCACAAAAGAATAAAAAAACCCAAGGCAAAGAGATTTACTTGTTGGTAATTCTTTATTTGGTTTACAAATATTTATATTTCCTTCATAAATATTTATATGGCCTCCCCAATTAAATTGTCAGCCATAGAAATTTTGTTTGCTCTCTTAGAGTCTGCTTTTGGGGGATTTCAGGCCATTGTCAAAGGCTGTGGTAATTTGTACCGGGTACAATTAAAAAAAAAACATCATTCAATATGCTGCATTATTCACCCTGAAAAAAGCCATTAAATGAATGACAGAGAAACATTTTGGAATGTAATCTTCCTTATGGGAACTGAACCATCAGAGCAGACACAGCCAAAGTAACCTGCGAAGTGCAGGTTCATCGCGCACAATGTTTATGGCTAAATGTCTCTCATGTGGACTCTCATGTTGAATAGCAGTTCCAAAGTTTCTTTTTGACCAAGAATAAAAAATATACTACTTTCAAACCATGCCTCCAACCCAGCTAAACCCAAGGTCTGTTAAATGGCCAAGAGCTATATAGATGCTTGATGACTGAATTTCTGATAAAAGCACATCTTTTTTAAACATTCTTTCAAAAAATATTCTTTTCCATTATGATTTATCATAGGATAATGAATATAGTTCCCTTTACTAAACAGTAGGACCTTGTTGTTTATCCATGCTATATATAATAGTTTTCATCTGCTAACCCCAACCTCCCAGTCTAGCCCTTTCCCAGCCCCCTCCCTCTGGGCAGCCACAAGTATGTTCTCCTTGTCCGTGAATCTGTTTCTGTTCATAGGTGGGTTCACTTGTGACATATTTCTTCTTTGTAACTTAAGATTTTTGTGGCAAGTTTGCCTAGTTGTTGCTGGAACTCTCTCTATTTGATGATCCTATAAATAATCGCCATCCTTTGAGTCATTGTTGTAACTTTCTGGGGAATTTTTTGTTCCATTGGCAATTGTGTTGATAAAGAAAGCATTGCCGTTAATCAAACTATTTTCTAAGGTTACTCTTAGATTAATAGAAGCTCTTTAAATGTTCATTTCATTAAAAAGTATCTGTGAATGTGTATTCACATCTGTGTATATAAAATGTCTGTGAAAGGTGTATTGTTACCTGACATAGTATTTGAAATATTTGGGAAGAGGTGGGAATGATTCATATTTTAAAAGGTAGAATTTTAAAAGCAAAAATTTATTTAAAAATTGCTACAAGAATATTTTATTTTTTGTAAAAATTTCAAATAATGCAAACTATTTCCCTTTCTCCACCAAAGGTAAGAAGTATTAATGATGGATTATATGTAATAATACACACAAACACACATACATACAAAAATAAACTTTTATTATTATTATTATTATTTTATTTTATTTTTTACTTTTTGGTCTGCGCCTGTGGCATATGGAAGTTCCCAGGCTAGGGGTTGAATTGGAGCTACAGCTGCTGGCCTGCCCCACAGCCAACATCAACACCATATCCAAGTCACTTTTGTGACCTACACAGTGACATTGGATCCTTAACCCACTGAGCGAGGCCAGGGATCAAACCTGTGTCCTCATGGATGCCAGTTGGGTTCGTTACTGCTGAGCCGCAATGGCAGCTCCCCCCAAATAAGCTTTTTTTTTTTTTATCTTTTTAGGGCCGCACCCATGGCATATGGAAGTTCCCAGGCTAGGGGTTAAATTGGAGCTGTGTCCACTGGCCAACACCAAAGCCACAGCAACGCCAGATCCGAGCCACATCTGCAACCTACACCACAGCTCACGGCAACACTGGATCTTTAGCACACTGAGCAAGGCCCAGAATCAAACCTGCATCTAAATGGATACCAGTCAGATTTGTTTCCTCTGAGCCATGACAGGAACTCCCCCAAGTAAACTTTTAAACAAGAAAAGATATTATGCTAGATATATTCTTTTGTAAATTGCTTTGTTTTCACTTTGCAGTGCATCTTGGACATTTATCAAATGCAGTAGTCTTTGTTTTTAACTTTGTAATATTCCCTAATATGCTTGTACCATAAGCTATTTAATCATTACCTTGTTGAGGGTTATTTAGATTGGTGCCACAATTTGATATTGCTGCAGTAAATATTCCTACACTTACATTTTTGAGCATTTGTGTCAGTATTTCTAAAAAGTTAATTTCTAGGCACAGAATTGCTGAGGCAAAGAATGTGCACATTTAATTTGAGGGGTATTGCAAAATGTCCTTCCAGAAACATTGAGTCAATTTAATAAATTTTCATTTAACATGAAATTAAATTAGAAAGTGCTCATATGATAGTACAAGTCTGCTGAACAATTAAAGCATACATCACAGATCCAGTTGTATACCTTTTTACGTTTCATGGATGTTTTAAAATTGTATTTCAAGTAAACAGGAGTTGAACATAAGAATAAGAAACTATTTTAAACTTTGCATTTTGCATTTCCTGAGAATGCAGGTTAGTGGCTCAGAGAGAGGGCAAGAATCACCATTTGGTCTTGGAAGAGGTGAGCAAGGGGCATCTGTCAGGAAGATACTCTCCGGAACAAGATGGTATTTAGCCAGATTTTCATGATTTTTAAGTAAACCATCTGTGACTGGGATTCAGTCCAAGAAGGTCTTTGTGCTAGGACAATACAGATCTTTAAGTTATGGAATAGAAGTAGAATAACAGAGTTTCCTGTGCATGTTTGGTTTATAAAAATAGCCTCTTTGAAAGTCCATTTTCAAGTTTCAAATATCCCGTGCTTCTGAACTATTTCTAGGCTATCCTGTTCCAGTTCAAGGGCTTGATTTTAATACAATGCACAAGCTTATCTTTTCACTCAACAGCGAAAATGCTATATCTTTTTCAGCGGTATGCAGGCATTAGTCACATACCCTACTCTCCTTCCCCTCAAAGCGAAAATCCTTCCTCTGTCTGTCCCATTTCCTTGCTGATGTATGTAACGGGGTGATGTAATTTCTCTGCAATGTTGGCAGTTATAATTAGGTTACCCCTTTTGGGAAGGCCTCAAGAATCCCACAGTGAAGGTTACAAAGGCACCAAGCACTATGTACTATGACTAGAAAGATTGTTAAAAGTTTGAGATTTGGTTCTGAGAGTTAGGAAAAAGTTCCTGAGAAACTGGTCTGAGGGAGAGATCCAGTTAATTTCTTACATAAGACAAACGCTCCATATTTCCAGATTCCAGCATTTTTATTATCCTAGCGGTTCCCAGTTATTATACCATTGTAACCTAATCATTTATAATATAATATTGGGTACTTCTTGTATTAGGACCTTTTCCAGGAGTTTCTTGTACTGAAAACTTGGCAATATTGAGTGCCTCCGGTCTCTTGCCTTGAAAATGTTGGTGACCACGCAGTGAAAGGCTGTGGAACCCCTGTTCAAAGACACATTAATGTTTGCCTATAATTGGAAGTATGCTTTTGGAGACAAGTTTAGGCCTGCTATCCAGGCATCTTTTAATCCTACTCAGAAGACTGTGTGGTTAGAACACTAGCATCCATGTTTAGTAGGTCTGGGTTTGAATGCCATCTTTGTCATCTACTGGGGTCTTAGACGTGGGCAAGTTATGTAAATTATACTTTTTATCACCTGTCAAATGAGCACCATAACTCTTATGGGATTGGAGAAAGCAATGAATAAATGTTCATAGAGTGCCTAGTACCGTATTTGACTTGGAAGAAGAACTCGATCATAAGCTATTCAGTAGTTGTGTTGCTGTTCTCATAGTTAGCAGTTCATTCTCTGTCTTGTGGAAACTTAAACTCGTGCTTCCCAGAGTTTTTTACTGGAGAATTCCTACTGCAGGCAGTGGTGAATAAGTAACACTGGCTTCTCAAAGTAGAACCCAAAGTGGTCTGCTACTGGGGTGGAATTATTTGAATTCTTATTTTCATATAAAAATGCTTTTTAAAAATTACTAATTAGATTACTTAATGTTACTCGGTGCTCCCCCTTCTTTTTCAAATCTTTGAAAAGAAAATGATGCCTCATATTTGTAATGGGACCGGAATGTCCCCGTCATGCCAGCACATTCTTCCGGAGCATGCATACTCAGCTTAAGAACTGTCTCCTGAGAGGAACTCTAGAGTTACTGAGGCCTGAATGCAGTGGTCATTTTGAGATTAAGAATGGATTTCTTTTGGCCAATATGTCATCACTAATTGAAACAAATTAAATAACATTGGATTGTGAGTATATGTTGGTTTGCTGGCCATATTTCTGGCTCTATTTTTAAATTTTATTTTGTCTTGGAATTATTTGGCCCCTGAATCTATAAAATACCATGAACCTTTTAATCTCACTGGGGAGACAAGATATGGACATATCAGAAGATTCACAGCCACACACTGGGGTATATGATTAGATGAGAAATGAGTAGCGTGGATAATAAATGACCTCTTTCAGAGAGGAAGATTCCACATTGGACTGGAAGCTAGAGGTGGTTTCATAGAAGTTCCTAGAGGACCTGATTAGAATTTGAAGAATGGGTAGGATTTGATTGGTTGGAAAAAAGGCACCTGAGTGGTATTTCTTTATTTCCCTTCATATTCAGCTATTTTTTTTTCTTCTAGAATTTTTTTTCCTTTTAGAAATATCCAAGCTATTTCTAAGCTTTAATTGCTCTGTCTTCCACTTCATCCTGAAACACCCAATTTATTAAAACCTGTGGTAATTATATATCTCTTTCATAAAGACCTGTAGTAATTATGTAACATCTTCCCCTCCTCATTGCAGTTGTTAAACATGTTTATTTAACCTGTCACATTTTGCTCCATGCCTCTGTTTCTCTGAATGCATAATCAAAATATTTATTGTATTGTTTTGTCCTCAAAACCCTTCGCATGACCATTAGTCTTCCTCATCAAATTCAAAGTCCTCATCTCACCAGGATTTGTTTAAGATCGATGTGTCCTGTCTTCGTTTCTCATTGGGACGTATACTGTCTTCCCAGGCCATTTTTACCCTTTTATCTCCCTCCCTCTCACTCCCACCATCTCCACTTTTTTCCCCTTCTTATATGTCTTCCTTCACCTTTGCTTGCCTGAAAACACCTACCTATCCCTTTTTAAGAAAACTCCTCTTCCTGCTGATGTATCTTAGGAAGGGCATGCTTTCTGCAGGGTTGTTAGAGCTTTGTGGAGATGAGGTCTTATTCTTACTCTTACAGCCCATTCACAAACATCTTTGGGTGCAGGTGAGGAGGATGAAGTGAATGAAGCAGTGGTATGGGGGCATTCTGCTGAGTTTTAAAGGACTACGTCGGAAGCATTTGAAAATCTGTGTCTTGGCATGCATGGAAGGACACGGTAGCTAAGCAAGTCAGTGGAGACCCATAACTGTGACTGCTTCCAAGGGAAAACAGATTGTGGCAGCTGAGCACCTTTGTAAAATGGGAAAGGTGCCTTGAGTGTTCACAGCTAATGATGCCTCTGCTATTTGGTGGGAGGTGATGAGGGTTCTGTCATTATTATTACCTGTGGAGTTACATGGACAGCTAGCAAAACTCTCAAGCATAAATGGAATATGTTTTTAAAAAATAGTAGAAAGAAAAAAGTTAAAACCAAAGCCAAACTCACTTCTATCCTCAGCTTTCTCCGCCAAAAGAGTATAAGTTTGACAAATCTGGGTCCCTTGAGGCTGATTGGAGAGTTTATGTGTATGGATGCAGGTTATGGAGGTGATGGGAAGTGGGACAGGTACACAGTGGTCCCAAGAAGTGAATGTTAGTAAGCTCTTGGAGAGATGGGTGCAAGGCCTACTTTCAGCAGTGAGATCTCTGGTACTTGAGTCATATTAAGTACTATCTTGCCACTGCCTTCATGTGTTCTTCTGGGTTAGAAAGCAGCAATATAGAGTCTCTCCTCTGTCATGTTAAACTGTCGAAACAGCTCCCATTCTTTCATATGTAGAAGACTTCACAAAGGCAGTTTTTGCTTTGTGTTTTTTGAGTTGAATTATATGAAAACCTAAGTCTATATATTATATTATCAATAAGATAACAATTTGCTGGAACTTTGAAGGACATTGTCACAGTCCTGACCAGGTCACTTTTACTCATTCTTGTTTCCTTCTTGACCTCTGTAAACATCCAGCTTGGTTGGGAATTGACCCATATGTGCTTAAAAACCATTTCTATAGTTTGAATTGAAAACTTCTCAATCACTTTTATGCTACTGATTATCTTTCTATACTTTTTTATGGCATTTGGACATGGCCTAGTCCCTGGAAACCACCATTCTACTGCCTGTCTCTCTGAATTTGACCATTCATATCTCATATAAGCAGAATCATACAATATTTGTCCATTTGCTTCTGGTTTATTTCACTTAGCATAATATCTCCGCAATTAATCCATGTTGTAGCATGTGTCAGAATTCCTTTCCTTTTTAAGTCCGAATAATATGCCATCGTGTGCACCAGATTTTGTTTATTCATTCATCCATTGTTGGACACCTGACTGCTTCCACCTTTTGGCTATTGTGAATAATGCTGTAATAAATATGGTTGTATAAATAGCTATTCCAGTCTCTCTTCATTTCTTTTGGGTACATACCCAGAAGTGGAATTGCTGGGTCATGTGGTAATTCTATGCTTGATTTTTTGAGGAATTGTCATATTGTTTTCTGCAGTGGCTACACCAGTTTTCACTCCTACTAGCAATGCTAAAGAGTTCCAATTTCTATTTTGTTTTGTTTTGTTTTGATGCTAGACATCCTAATGGGTGTGAAGTGTTATCTCAATGTGGTTTTGATTTGCATTTCTCTAATGATTAGTGATGTTGAGCATCTCTTCATGTGCTCATTGCATTTATTTATCTTTGTTAAAGAAATGGCTCTCAAGTCCTTTGCCCATTTTTGTTGTTGTTGCTAAGTTGTAAGAATACTTTAAATATTCTGGATATCAATCCCTTATTATTGCAAATATTTTCTCCCATTCTGTGGGTTACCTTTTCGCTCTGCTGATAGTATCCTTTGATGCACAAACATTTTTAATTTCGATGGACTCCACCTTATCTATTTTTCTTTTGTTGCTTGTGTTTTTAATGTTGTATCCAAGAAGTCACTGCCAAATCCAATGATTTACCCTTATGTTTTCTTCTAAGAGTTTTATAATTTTAGCTCTTATGCTTATGTCTTTTTTAGTTAAACTAACATCATTCTTTTGCATGTGGGTATCCAGTTTTCCCAGCACCATTTGTTCAAAAGACTGTTTTTTCCCCATCAACTGGCAATCATTTTAAAAAAGGATATTAGCAAATCCATCTTTCTTTCTCTTAGAGAAGCATCATGGTATTTGGTTTTGGGAATTATAAAAACCTGAGTTTAGATCTAGCTCTGCTATTAACTATGTGATCTGGTTTAAGTTAATTGACCTCACTGAGACAGGATATTGGATGAATCATCCATCCTTCAGGCTCTTGTATCTACTTCTAGATTGTCTCAACTCTATCATGGACTAGATGGGTGGTACTTATCGACTGACTAAAGTTACAAAATCAGCCCCAGGTATAGGCCCAAGTATAGGAGGAAAGTATATTATTTTCAATCAAGGTATAGCAGAATTTAGTTTCCCTTTATTTAATTAATTTCTCTTATACCTTGGATAATGAGAGAAATAGAAAACAAATTCTGCTTTATTGTCATTATTATTATTTGGTTGGTTGTTTTGCTCTTTAGGGCCGTACATGCAGTATATGGAAGATCCCAGGCTAGTAGTTGAATCAGAGCTACAGCTGCCGGCCTACACTATTGCCACAGCAACACAGGATCCAAGCCACATTTGTGACCTATGCCACAGCTCACAGCAACACCGGATCCCCAACCTATTTAGTGAGGCCAGGGATTGAACCTGCATCCTCATGGGCACTAGTCAGATTTGTTTCCACTGCGCCACAGTGGGAACTCCTCATTCTTATTATTTGTAATATTTTTTCCCCATGGGATCATTATCTAGGAGAGTTTTGTATGCAAAGAGTGATATTTTATGTCTTCCTGTTCTCTATTTCTGTTGTCTCTATGTTGATTTCTATTGCTTTTGTATTTCTTGCATGTTTTCCAGCAATATTTCTGAAACATAGTGGTGGCATTTGGCATTTTTTATTTTATATTTTGTTAAGGGGAATGATTCATGCTTTCCATTAACTTCTCCTACTTCTGAGGTTTATAAACTACTATTCTGATGTTTTAGAAGATGAAATATATTTTGTTATACTGCTGACTCAATGCTAACAAACAAATCTTCTCTCCTAAGTCCTTGACTTGAACATTTACTATTAAAAGAATACGTTTCTTTTATCTAACACAGTTCTTTAAGTTTCTGTACATAGCATTTAATAATGAGCTTAAAACTGAAAATCAAAGAACTAGAAGGATCCTTAGAGATCACATAATCGTGGTACAGAAATTAGGTTTCATCTTACATGCCTGTTTAAATTGAATAGTAGGAGATACATAGAGTGCTACATTTAGTAAGATTCAGGCTTTATCCTGGAAAGAATGTGTAAGGATTAATATGACTAGGAGATGGAAAACAATATTATTTCATTTTATTATATTCTGTTACCAATCCTAATATAATCTATTCTGTAGATAAAAAACTGAATCTAGAAAGGAAAATGATTTGTACAAATATACGTATTTGTGGTGGGTTGAATAGTGTTCTCACAAAATTCACGTCTACCTGAAACCTCAGAATACAAACTTATTTGGAAATTAGATCTTAGCAGATACAATTAGTTAAAAAAAAGTCATGTTGGATTAAGGTGGGTCTTAAGAAGAGGAGAGGACAAAGACATGGAAAGGAAATCCAGGTGAAGACAGAGGCAGAAATTGGGGTGGTGCAGCCCCAAACCTAGGAACGAATGCCAAGAATTGGCAGGAACCATCATCAGCTAGGAAGATCAAGGGAGCATGGCCTCACCAACAAATTGATTTCAGACTTTTTTCCCTAGAACACTGAGAGAACAAGTTTCTGTTGTTTTAAGCCACTCAGTTTGTGATACTTTGTTATGGCAGCCCTAGGAAACTATTATAGCATTTAGAGCTAGAATATATACCTCCTTATTCTGGTCCCAAGGAGTTAAGTGAAGTATGAGAGAGAAAGCCTAGAACTAACCCTCAAAAAGTGGAAACGCTAGAGGATCACACTTGATAACTTTTTGTGTTCCACCTGTGAGCTGGTAAAATCTAAAACATACATTCAGAAGTACTCATCAGGTTAAGAGCCTGATGTAGTGTCCGTGAGGATGCGGGTTCTATCCCTGGACAGTGGGTTAAGGATCTGGCATTGCTGTAAGCTGTGGTGTGGGTCACAGATGCAGCTCAGATCGAGTGTTGACCTGGCTGTGGTGTAGGCCAGCAGCTGCAGCTCCAATTCACCCCCTAGCCTGGGAACTTCCATATGCTGCAGGTGCACTGTAAAAAGAAAAAATAAATTAAAACAAGTAAAAAATAAAACATACATTCGTGAGAATTAAATATTATAATAAAAGCAATATCAATTCAGTACAAAAATGCAAAAGGATGTTCATGATTAAGTGCTGTATCAGTCAGGGTCCATGCAGAATGCAGATGGCCATCTCCATTTAGGTAATTAGACGAACCTTTAATACAGGGACTATTTATAGGGATATGAGCCGGGCGTAGGGAAATCACAAGGAATGATGCATGGCTAGTAACAGCAGAGTGGGTACCATTAGCACTCCTCGGTCTAAAGACCTAACAAGGGTGGGCTGTTACTAGAACCCGGATTATAGAAAGCCAAGAGGAGAGGGTCACCTGGGAGGAACTATATAACCTGTAGGGAAGCTGTATATTTAGGACTGGGGGTTTAATATCCCAACTTTCCTCTTCTCCATTCCTTCTGTCTCTTGCCGGTACTACCTGTTGACAGCATCCAATTGTAATCTTAAGGCAAAGGAGCTCAATGATAAGATCAATTCAGGTCAGTGTCCCAGGGCAGAAAGAAGAGTATAAAGTGGTACAAGTGGATGGGATAGGGGTGGGGCAGATGAAAGATAATCCAGCACCAATGCCAATGTGTATAAGAATATCACAATGCCAAATTTTCTAGACAACGTGCAAAGTTCAAATCAGAAAATCCTCTTTGTCTAAATACTTAGCCCAGTCATCACAAATAGAAATAGTTCTTGCCTGTTGTGAAATCCTAGTCTGTTTATCTCCAAGTATGTTGTTTCTTATGGTGACAGGTTTTGTAGCAATATGTGTTTGTTTCCAGAACATTGAATGCATTGGCCCCCACAGGCATTAAGTATGAGAATATTGTATTAATAAAAAAACAACAAAATTTTAGATGGCATTATTTACCCCAGGAGGCTGAACATGCAGTCACAGGAAAAGGCATTCCCTATCATGTTAAGAATTAATGGAAGTGTAATTTCTGTTTTACAGAGAGAAAATCAAGGCACAGAAAAGACTAGAATCCTGCTTGGGGTCATTTCTACTGTGTTTAGTATTCCATGCAGGGACTTTTGCTGCTCAATTTGAGAGGTGATCAATGGCTGCTGTGAAGTGATGATATGTGACAGTTTGGAGGAGCACAAGGAAGGCTGGAAAGAATGGAAAAATAATTCTTTCTGAGAATTAAACTATAAAGTTGACATATGGATCATGCCAAGTCATTTTAAAGAAACCAAAAGATTCTCAGATCTTTAAATCATTGAAGTAGCTAGTGAAAAGCGTGGCTTTCAAAAGCTGGTGGCCTCAATTTAAATTTTGACTTGGTCACTTTTTCTCTGTGGTGTTGGGTAAGCCAGTAACTTCTTTGGGTCTCAGGAACTTCATGAAAAAAAAATGGGTGCTATGATAGGGCTTACCTTATGGAGTTGTAAGGAAAATTATAAGAGCTAGTGAATAAAAAGGACTTCATAAAATACCGGACATCGAGGAGTTACTGAAGAAATAAGTGTTATTATTCCAAGCCTTGGCTACAGCAGACCTACAATTTTGAAAAATCCACGGAGATTATGAGAAATCAGAAGAAGACTTTGGGTGGCTGTCAAAGTTTACAGTGGGCACTGTAGTCCTTGGCAGTGTCCATCCAGTCGCTGTCTAGGGAGAGAACGTGCTGGCCCAAGGATGAAGTCTGAGTGGTTCCAAGGGCTAGAGGTGCATGTATCAGATGGCACTAGTCAGGAAACTTTATTTTTTATTTTATATTTTTTAGGGCCCCACCAGCAGCATATGGAGGTTCCCAAGCTAGGGATCTGGTTGGAGCTGTAGCCGTCAGCCTACGCCACAGCCATAGCAACACCAGATCTGAGCCGAGTCCGTGACCTACACCACAGCTCATGGCAATGCTGGATCCTTAACCCACTGAGCAAGGCCAGAGATTGAACCTGCGTCCTCATGGATATTAGTCAGATTTGTTTTCGCCGAGCCACAATGGGAACTCCAGCCCGAAAATTTTAAACATCTGAAGTTGTTCCCGTTCGTCTGATTCCTTGCTGCCAAGCAAGCTTGCGATGATAATTTGGTTTTCTGTGTAGTTTTCCTTGAAGGCCAGAGGATACAAGAATTAGACCCCCTCCAAGGTTACCTTTTTTTGTCAAGCTAGCATTTCTGATTCTGACCAATTTCTAGGGGACTGACAAAATCAAACCTTTCACGGAACCAGGAGGAAGATCCAGAATAGTGGAGGATTTCACCAAGTCACAGTCTCTCAAACAGAAGTCCCTGGGCTGTTTGTAGGTATATGTGATAGAGGGTCCCCTGGTCAAGTCAGTTTAAGACAGGGGGTTTCAGCAGGCATCTAAGAGTCTTTATATTTGCTAATTCATGTTGTGAACCTCTAAGTGGTGGGGTGTAGCACCCATCACATTCTACTCCTATTTGACCAGGAGCCATCTTTCCTGCAACTTCTCAAAGCACTGATGTTCTCAAAATGCACTTTAGCAAAAAATGCTGCACAAAGGAAGCGTCTCTCTGTTAGGTTTCTTGGTAGTGCATTCACTTGCCAGCAACAGACAATTCTGCAATACGGTAGTTAATTTCATGCGTAGGATATTCTTCAATTAATGGCAAGAAGTCGCTGTGCCATATGGATAGAGAAACCAGACACAGGTGAAGAATTTGTCCCGAATGGTCCATAAAGTGACTAATTCACAACAGATTGCACTTCAATCACAGTTTATTATGTACTATTCTATTTATGCTTCAGGTTCTAGGAACTGTCGCTTTCCTGTTGCCTGGAAAGGTTATCCTGTGAGTGCTTGCACTTCTGATGCGTTTTTCACAGGGACGCTCCTCAGCTGCAGAGCTGTACCCCAGCACTAGTCTTCCCTGCCAACAAAAGTGGACGTGTATATAATCAAAACTCAGCTCTGTGGACAGTGACTCTTGAGTCTGAGAAGTAAACACATCCAGTAATCTTAATGGTTTCACTTCTGCAAAACTGCCATTGCTTTTGATGCCCAGAAAATTCAACGTTCATTACATTTTTTTCTAGGTTTCTTATATGTTGAACATCATACATATGATTAGAACCTATAAATACATGAGGAAAAGGAAAATAGGTGGATGTTGAAGGCCCACAGGTAAATATAAGATAGCATCGATAGTAGTGAAACTCTTGTGCTTTGAAGCCAGGAATCTGGATTGAATCCAGGCCCTGCTACTAATCAGCTGTGTGTCTATGGGCATATTGTATAATCCCTCTGCACCTCAGTTTCACTATCTATAATAATATGGGAATAATAATAGCATCTAAGTCATAGCATTGCTTGCAGGATTAATTTGTATTTATAAAACACCCCGAACAACCAATGAAAGATATTACACTCTACATAAATGTTAAATCCATATACCTAAAGAAAGTCATGAAAAGGCCAAAAAAAAAAGAAAAGAAAAAGAAACAGTCTTTAGAAAATGACCTTTTTTTACAATAAGAATTGTACCATCATCAGTCACAGTAAATGAGCATTGCTGATTAGAATTTTATTTGTTTTCTAGTTTTAATTGTATTTAATGCATTTTATTTTGTTTCGTACATTTGGCACTATTGGCATTTTGTCATACATTTGTGTATATTTAATATTATAAGAAGAATAAAATTGTACTTTGTTCCTTCTTTTTATTTTGGCTATGCCCGTGGCATGCAGAAGTTCTGGGGCCAGGGATCAAACCTGTGCCACAGCAGCCACCTGAGTCACAGCAGTGACAACACTGGATCCTTAACCTACTTACTATGCCACTAAGGGAACTCCAATAAAATTGTACTTTAAAGAATGTTCCTTAATAACTTAGTGTACATAAACCCTATTTCATTGAGATGAATGAGGGCTTGGAATTTGATAAAAATTATCTACTGCTGCTGCTCTTCAGTGAAATAAATTACCAAATGATATCCCCAAGTCATCACAAGGAAGACAAATGCTTTGATCTGGTGTGTTAGTCCTTAACCTGCCTCGCCGACCACACACCCCTCAGTGGTCTCTTCTTGACTGTTGGCTGAAATAGACCACAAGATCCCCTTCCCTGGGGACATGTAAGCATATTCTCGGGGGTGTATTTTTTACAAGGAATTTTAAGTTTCGTGGTTTTGCTCCAGAGATAATCCCTCCAAAATATTTAAGCATATTCTGACTCATTAGGATCATAAGTTTAGAGCACTTGTGCTTATAATGTTCTCACCATGTAAATACTGCTTTGATTGTCTGAGCTTAAGAGGAAAGATAAAAAGTAAGCTTAATATGTAGATGGTATGCTTGTGCCAAGAAAGGGCTGCAAACAGAGATTTTGCAGTGGTTTTAATAAAGAAAAAAGAGAGAACTGAGTCATCAGCATGTGTTATTTTCATGATGAACTCAAAATAACCTTTGCTGTTAGTAGTCAGTGTTATAATCTCATTATAGTTCCAGCAAAACACCATCATCAGTCACAGTAAATGAGCATTGCTGATTAGAATTTTATTTGTTTTCCAGTTTTGCTTGTATTTAATGCATATTTTTTTGTTTCATACATTTGTTTGGCACTATTGGCATTTTGTCATACACTTGTGTATATTTAACGTTATAATAAAAGGAACCTATTTATGCTAGGAATCAAGCCAGAGTTTTTTTCTTTATATAAGAAATTGATTCATTACTCATATTTGAAAAATACTGCCTAGGAAGAGATGGTCTTGGCCTCAGGCCTTCATTTTTCTTGAAAAGAGATTCAGAACACAGAAAGTTAGGGAGACTTTTCCTGCCTTTTTGTGACTTGCAGTGTCCAGGTGTCCAAGTTGAGGAGACTTTTCCTGCCTTGCAGTGCCTGGATGCCTAGCTTACCAACTAAGAGAAATCAACATCTTACACAAAGACGGCAGAAGTGCTAATTCAGGCTGGTCACTCCTTTCTTTGTATTGCTGTCAATGTCTCTGTTCCTTTTACATCTTCAAAATTTTCCTTTTATCTGCTTGCTTCTCCTCAAGCATTTTCTGGCAAGCTCCTGCATTAGGGCCTTTGCACATTCTCTGTGCCTAGAGCACAGGGACTACCTCCCACGTCTTACTCAGTTTCTTTCCTCCAGTGTCATCTTCCAGATGAGATCGACCCCAATTTCCTACTCTGCAGCCCTGAACCTGTTCTGCTGTTTCCTCTAAATGCTTTACACCTTGCAATACACTCTGTAACTTACCTTATCTTTATTGTTCATAGTCTTATCTCTCTCTTCCATCTCTTGCTAGAATGTAAGTTCAGTGAGGAGAGAAATTTTTTTTTTGTCTTTTTGTCTTTTTTTTAGGGCCACACCCACGGCATATGGAGGTTCCCAGGCTAGGGGTCTAATTGGAGCTATAGCTACCAGCCTACGCCACAGCCACAGCAACACCAGATCGGTGCCTCTTCTGTGACCTACACCACAGCTCACAGCAACGCCGGATCCTTAACCCACTGAGCAAGGCCACGGATCGAACCTGCATCCTTATGGATCCTGGTTGGGTTTGTTAACCACTGAACCACAAAGGGAACTTATTAAACTTTTTAAAAAATCTAATTAAGTTATGTTTCAATGAAATACTTTGCATTAGTATTGCATTTGACAATTTGACGCGCACTTGAGTAAAAACTTTCCTGTATGGTTTTTGACAGCCTTGACTAGACTGAGCAGGTATTTTAGCCCTCCTTTATTAAAGTTCCAGAGATGTTAAAGATCTCACTCCAGATTGCAACAGTGATCTTCTAAGACCTGCAGCCTAGGTCTTTAGAATCCTACATGGGTGACTAGAGAGCTCTTTTTCTAGCAGGTTATGCTATCAGTTTATAGGCTGTTGGGGAGAGGGAGGACTAATGAGAGTCTTAGGAAGGCGTTTTCCAGGAATAAACATTAATTTCTCTTGACTGAGATCACATTAAAAGATTTGCTTTAATCCCATTTCAGTGGTTTGTTGGATACTTTTCATTAAGTAACTGTAACTTTTATATTCTGATTAAGTAAAGAGCTGTTGTTTGTAAGACAGAGAAGCTATTACATCTTAATGAGATTACATGTGATTTATTGCATATGGGATACAGAAAAGAGTCCAGCCAACAGGTGACTCAGGAGATTTATTGTTAATGTCAGGAAGTTACCGAGAAATGCAGAAAAAATAAAACAGATTAGACACAGGTATTTAGAACAAGTGAGTAATATTTTATGACATGAAAAAGAAATTAATCAACTGGCAGCTTACCATTTTTGTGCTTTTTTAAAATCTTAGCTCAGGACATTGCAATGAAGGACTGTAAAAAAGTACTCAGGCAGGGTATTTCAAGTGTTGTTCTTGCCATTTCATTGCGTAAATACATATAAATTTGTAATATCTTATTGCTTCTTCACAATTACTATCAGGAGCCCTAATAATAACTCTTCTGTTATTTTAATTGCTACTTTGTGATTTTTTCATAAAAGAAATACATATTAATTAAAGTAGCGATTGCCTCCTCCAGCCTGTGAGAGTTGGGACCAAACCTTAATCATTTTTGTGTCCCGGAATCCCATAGTTGGCCCATGGAGGAGGCTCAATGAGTGTTCATTGTCCAGTGAATGAGAAAGCTTAATAATCTCCTGAATGAGGTTGTTATTTTAAATAGTCAGAACTTCAGTTGGGGAGATCCAGATTTAATTTCTTTTGGGTTTTGTACAGGTAGAAGAATTAGGGAGTATAACATCTGAATCTTGAGTGAGCAGACACTAACCTAGTTGCTTTGCATGAGTTACCTCATCTGAACCGCTGCAGTCTCTTGACACTGGACCATCACATTTTCCAATGTGAATTATGAAACACAGGTGTTAAATTATTTGTCCTAAGTTAACATAAGCAATAAGTAATAGAAACGGGGCTTGGGAGTTCCCATCGTGGCTCAGTGGTTAATGAATCTGACTAGTAACCATGAGGTTGTGGGTTCGATCCCTGGCCTCGCTCAGTGGATTAAGGATCCGGCGATGCCATGAGCTGTGGTGTAGGTTGCAGATGCGGCTCGGATTCTGTGTTGCTGTGGCTGTGGCGTAGGCTGGCGTCTACAGCTCCAATTCAGCCTGTAGCCTGGGAACCTCCATATGCCATGGGTGCGGCCCTAGAAAAGACAAAAAGACAAACAATAAATAAATAAAAATAAAAATAAGAAGCAGGGCTTGAACACAAGGACTGTATTTAATCACTGTACTAAACTCCCATGAAATAAAACATTTTGCCATGGAACAAAAAGAGAATGTGGGAGTTCCCGTTGTGGCACAGTGGTTAACGAATCCAACTAGGAACCATGAGGTTGCGGGTTCGATCCCTGCCCTTGCTCAATGGGTTAAGGATCCGGCGTTGCCGTGAGCTGTGGTGTGGGTTGCAGACGCTGCTCGGATCCCGAGTTGCTGTGGCTCTGGTGTAGGCTGGCGGCTACAGCTCTGATTAGACCCCTAGCCTGGGAACCTCCATATGCCACAGGAGCCGCTCAAGAAAAGACAAAAAGACAAAAAAAAAAAAAAAGGAGAATGTGGTTTCCAGTCTCACTTATTAAAGGTTTTAAATGAATGGTGTATATACAGTGTGAAAGTTTGCTCTTGATTGGTTGAAATACCTTCCATTTTGCTCCTCAGTCCACACCATTATAGCTCTCAATTTCAACAGTTGGCTGTTTCTGTCCCCGCTAAACTCACTGGGGACCTCGTCATTGCCAAATACAAAGAACATTTTTCAGGCTTCATCCTTTAATCTTTGCAGGATTGAGATGATCATGTGGTTTTTGACTTTTGTTAATGTGGTATATGAGGTTGATTGATTTGCATATGGTCTAATGTTTCCTTTCTTGAAAATGTATTTTCTTTTGGCTTATTGAAGTGTATTCTCTCCTAGTTACCTGCCTACATTTATTTCTACTTTGTCTTTTCCTGTCTCTTTTTACCTAAAGTACTGGTGTTCTGTTGACTTTTATCCTAGGCCATTTTCTTCTAATTTTGTTCTTGGCACTCTCTGAGCAATTTCATCCATACCTATGGCTTCAGCTAAGGTCCATACCTCCTTCTGGATCTGAGTGCCATTATTGTATTTTCTGGTGTTGACTTAACATCTTTAGTAGAATGGGTCCAGACTCCTCAAACTCATTATAGCCCAAGCTGAACTTGCCCACATCCTTGTTCTTGTAACCAGCCTGCCTCTTCTTTTCTCTAATATTGCTGGTGGCAGTTACTCAACTTAGAAATTTAAGACTTATTCTTAAATTTCTCTTAATTACTTCATCCAGTTAGCCTGGTCAGTCCATCTCTTCAGCTCACCTGTTTTCACCCCCACTACCTCTCCTCTTATTCAGATCCTTGCCATCTTTCCCCTTACTTTTGAGCACACTGCTGACCAATGTTCCTGACACCAATCTTTCCTGCTGTAATTCCTCTTTGATAATACTACTAGAGTCATTTGTCTTATAAAAAATATAGCTTTATCCCTGGTCCTGAATATTAAGCAAAGCGAAAAACATGGAAAATAAAGGAAAGGTAAAGAATAAAATAAAAATTACTTGTATCCTGCTGCCATCTCCAATATAATTTTTATTGATATTAAAGCCATTTATAGTTTTAAAATTCATTGAGTATCATATTTGCTATGGGTTTATCATAAATGGCTTTTATTGTGTTAAGGTATATCCCCTCTATACCTATGCTGGTGAAGTTTTTATCATGAATGGATGTTGGATGTTGTCAAATGTTTTTTCTGTATCTACCGAGATGATCATGTGGTTTTTGACTTTTCTTTAATGTGGTACATGACATTGATTGATTTGCGTATGTTGAACTATCCTTGTGAACCTTGGATAAATCTCACTTGGTCGTGGTGTATGATCTTTTTCATATGTTGTTGGATTTGGCTGGCTAAAATTTTGTTGAGAATTTTTGCAACTATGTTTGTCAAAGGTATTGACCTATAGTTTTCTTTTTTGGTAGTATCTTTGTCTGGTTTTGGTATTAGGGTGATGGTGGCTTCATAGTATGTCTTTGGGAGTGTTCCTTCTTCAACCTTTTGGAAAAGTTAAAGGAGGATGGGTATAAGCTCCTCTTTGTATGTTTGGTGGTATTTGCCTATGAAGCCATCTGGTCCTGGACTTTTGTTTGTAGGGAGTGTTTTTATGATATACTAAATTTCATTTCTAGTAATTGGTCTGTTCAGTGATCTGTTTCTTCTTGATTTCAGTTTTGGGGGGCTGTAAGTCTCTAGAAAGTTGTCCATTTCTTCTAGGTCGTCAAATTTGTTGGCATGTAATTGTTCATAGTATTCTCTTATGGGTTTTGTATTTCTGCAGTATCTGTTGAGATTTCTCCTTTTTCATTTCTTATGTTGTTTATTATGGGTTTTTCCTCTCCTCCTCTTGGTGAGTCTGGCCAGAGGTTTAGGTTTAGGTTTAAATTCATTTAGGTGGTAGGTTAAGTTGTCAATTGAGATTTTTCTTCCTTTTTAAAGGAAGGTCTGCATCGCAATGAACTTCCCTCTAAGCACTGCTTTTGTGGCATCCCATAGATTTTGAATGGTTGTGTCTTCATTATCATTTGTCTCGAGGTATTTTTAATCTACTTTTTGATTTCCTGATTGACCCATTGGTTTTTTAGTAGCATGTCGTCTAGTCTCCAGATAGTCAGTTTTTTCTCATTTCTTTTCCTGTGGTTGATTTCTGGTTTCATGCCATTGTGGTCAGAGAAGATGCCTGAAGTAATTTCTACACTCTTAAATTTGTTGAGGTTAGTTTTGTGCCCCAGTATGTGGGAACAAGCACGTGAAAAAATTCTCAGCATCATTGATTATTAGCGAAATGCAAATCAAAACTACTGAAGTACCACCTCACACCTGTCAGAGTGGCCATAATTAACAAGTCAACAAATTACAAATGTTGGAGAAGATGTGGAGAAAAGGGAATCCTCCTACACTGTGGGAATGAAATTGGTACAACCACTATGGAAAACAGTATGCAGGTACCTCAGAAAACTAAACATAGACCTAACATATGACCCAGCTATCCCACTCTTGGGCATATATCTGGATAAAACTTTCATTGAAAAAGATACATGCACCGGTATGTTCATTGCAACAGTATTCACAATAGTCAAGACATGGAAACAACCTAAATGTCTATTGACAGATGAATGGATTAAGAAGATGTGGTATAGATGCACAGTGCCATTTTCAGCCATAAAAAAGAAAAAAATAATGCCATTTGCAGCAACATGGACAGAACTAGAGACTCTCAAACTAGGTGAAGTAAGTCAGGAAGATAAAGCCAAATACCATATGATATCACTTATATCTGGAATCTAATATATGGCACAAACAAACCTTTCCACATAAAAGAAATTCATGGATTTGGACAATAGACTTGTGGTTGCCAAGGGGGAAGAGGAGGGAGTGGGATGGACTGGAGTCTGGGGTTAATAGATGCAAACTATTGCATTTGGGGTGGATAAGCAATGAGATCCTGCTGTATAGCACAGGGAACTATATCCAGTCACTTGTGATGGAACATGATGGAGGATAATGTGTGAAAAAAAATGTGTGTGTGTGTGTGTGAGAGAGAGATGGGGTCACTTTGTTATATAGTAGAAATTGACAGAACACTATAAATTAACTATAATGGAAAAAATAAAAATCATAAAAAAATAAAATTCAGCATGATCATGTCAACTATCCTGGTTTAGGACCATTGCTGTAAAGCAGTATGGAAGCTCAATTTACATTTGAGTCATTGCTGTAGATATACTTTTAAAGCCAGATTATTTATAAGTGAAGCAAAGAAGGCATCTGTTGCTACTGTATGGAGAACACAGTCCCCTGTCACTCACATCAACCATTTTGGGCTTCATCGATTTTCTCTTGACTACAGTGATTTGCAAAATTTGAAAATATCTCTAGTTTCTAAAATTTTGTTTAAAATAGTTGTGTTTAAATATTTTATTATAGACTCTTTTGTCATTGAGTAGCTATGTAACAAAGACCTTTTTTGGACTAAGAGTCACATGGCTCAAAAGTTTAAATGCAGAAGGGTATAGATTGAAAAGTCTCCCTTTAACTTCTTCTGCATTTCCAAATTTCTCCCTTTCCTCCCAACAGCAATAAATGCTTATTAGTTTCAGGTTTATCCTTTCAGAGTTTCCATATAGTATATATGGGTGGATATATGCTTATGTGCGTGTGTGTGTGTGTGTGTGTGTGTATAATATATGCATACACATATACATACATATATACAAGCAAGTGCAAATATATGTTTTTAAAATTTTCTCCCTCTTTTGCTATAAAAAGTAGCAAAAAACCTCTTCTATACATTGATTGTTTCACTTAATGTATTTTGCTAATTTTCCATGTTAATACATAGAAAGAGCCCCTTTCTTGTACCTTTACTACTGTTTTATCGTTGAGATGTAGCATAATTTATTAACTGATGCACCTCTTGGAGATAAAGTTTTTTCCCAGTGTTCTTCTATTACCAATAAATAATGCTGTGAATGAATCTTTTCTTCAATTGAGGTAAAATTCATATAGTATAGGTTAACCATTCAAAGTATATAGTAGTTGGTTCAGTGGCATTTAGTAATTTGTAATATTGTGCGGCTATCATGTATATCAAGCTCCAAAGCATTTCATTGCCCTAAGAGAAAATTCCATAGCCACTTAGCTGAAACTTCTCAATACCCCTACTCCCAGCCCCTTACAACCACCAGTTTGCTTTCTGTCTCTATGGATTAATCTATTCTGGATATTTTATATAAATGGAATCACACAATGTATGACTTTTTTAATGACTTCCTCCATCTCATAGCATGTATCAGTACTTCATTTCATTTTATGTATATAACATATTATTCGTTCATCTGTTGATGGATATTTGGATTATTTCAACCTTCTGGTTCCTGTGAGTAATGCTAATGTGAACATTCATGTACAATTATTTGTTTGAATACCTACTTTAATTTTTTTGGATATATACACCTATAAGTGAAGTTACTAGGTCATACAGTATTTATATGTTTGACTTTTTGAGGAACCTCCAGACTTTTCCACAGCAAGTGCACCTCACTAGTAATGTGTAAGGGTTCCAATTTTGCCACATCCTTGGCAATACTTATTATTATTGTAGGTGTGAAATATCTTATTGTAATCTTGATTTGTGTTTTCTTAATGAATAAAACTGTTGTGCAACTTTTCATATGCTTCTTAGCCAGTTGTATGTCTTTTATGGAGAAATGTCTTTTCAAATCCTTTGCCCATTTAAAAATTAGATAATTGGATTATTTATCTTTTTCGTAGTTGAGTTGTAAGAGTTCTTTGTATATTCTGGATACTAGACTCTTAACAGGTATATGATTTGTAGATATTTTTTCCCATTCTGTAGGTTGCCTTTTCACTTTCTTGATGGTCATTCAAAGCACAAAAGTTTTTAACTTTGATGAAGTTCAACTTATATATTTTTAATTTTGTTGCTTGTGCTTTTGTTATCATTACTAAGATTCCCTTGACAAATCTAGGATCACAAAATCTTACCCTTATGTTTTTTTCTGAGAGAAAGAGGGTACAGCTTCACCCTTGCAGGCCTTAAACTTTGTTTTTTTTTTTAAGATTGTTTTGACTTGTTGGGGCCCCCTTGCAATTCCAAATGAATTTGGCAATCAGTAGGTTTTTCATTTCTCCAAGAAAAAGCAATTGAAATTTTGATAATGGTTACATTTAATCTGTACATATCCTTTAATTTCTTTCAGCAATTTTGTATAGATTTTAGTGTACAAGTCTCATCTTCTTGATTAAACTTATTCCTAGATATTTTATTATTTTAGATGCTCTTGCAAATGGAACTGCTTTCTTAATTTCCTTCTTTGATTTTTTTTGCTAGTCTGCAGAGATACAACTAATTTTTGCATCAAACTTTGCTGAATTTACTTATTAGTTCTAATAGTGCTTTTGTGGATTCTTTAGGATTTTCTATATAGGATCATGTGATCCGTGGCTGGAGATAGTTTTATTTCTTTTTCTTGCCTAATTGCTCTGGCTAGGACTTCCAGTACAGTGTTGAATAGAATTGGCAAAAATCAGACTTTCTGTTTCATTCTCAGTTTTTAAGAAGAAAGCTTTCAGTCTCTCACCAAGTGCATATGATGAGAGCCATGGGTTTTTCATAAATGCCCTTCTATTCCGTGTTTGTTAAGTGCATTTATCATAAGGGTGTTGGATTGTTTCAGGTTTTTTTACTGCATCAATTGAGATGCTCCTGTGGTTTTCCTCTCTTCATTCAATTAATGTGGTGTATGGTATTGATTGATTTTTGTGTGTTAAACCACTCTTGCCTCCCTGAGCTAAATGCCTCTTGGCCATGGTGTTAATCCCTTAAATGTGCTGCTAGGTGCAATTAGTGATTCATTTATGGTTATGGCACTTATAATTAATCCTTTGAGAGTGTGGCGAATGCTATGGGCTCTATTTACAGAAAAGATAAAATTTATGCATACATATGAAGTTTTCTTACTAGTTTATAGATTTTAGCATCTTCAAAACTCCACCTTTAAGGATCCAAGAATTTGAGGTTAAGAAGAGCTTATTTAAGGTTCCAAAGAAAGTTTGTTTCTCACCATGAAGAGGAATATTGTGATTCATTCATTTACCTCTTTTCAACCTTAACTCTTAAGGAACTTTATTGTTTTATCTTATTAAATGTTATGTTTAATTTTATTTAGTCTTAAACTAGTTAAAGAACTAATGTTAGCCATGCCCTGCGTTAGATGGTACACTCCTGGCACTTTAGGAAAACTCACTTCTTTATATCACACTAAGCTTCCAAATCATGATTTACAGAGAGCCTTAGCCTAAGGATGTGGCCTCACTAATGACCCTTCCAACCTCAGCTGGGTCTGGTTTCTGGGAAACTCTTGCCCTCCTGGTAGGAGGTAAGTGTCTGCTTCCTGACTTCCCAGAACTTTTTCTCTGCTTTTACTTATTTTGACATGAGAAATATTTTCTGCCTATTAATAGACTGGGACCTGTCCCTTCACAATTCCTTGCACTTTGAGAAACTAGTGACCACCTTGAAAATTTCATTGTTGATTCATTTAGTGAGAATTTTGTATAGACACTGATTTTAATTTATTTTTCTCTACTGGTCTCCAACTTGTTAATGACCAAGGTACAAAACCGTAATGAAATGAAGCTAAAACTTTAATCAAGATGGCTGTCATAGCCCACATTATTAGAAGAGCATGTTGTACTTAATTGTTCTTCCAATAGGGAGGATGACTCTATTGAACCGGTATTTAGAATCAGGAACACGATAACCATGTGTGGTTATCAGTGATGTTTGTGGTCACAGAAGAGTGTCTGTAAAGGACTTTTGACTTCCCTAGATATCATGCTTTAAGCAACAATGCTATTCAAAATGGCACCTGGTTGAACTGCAAAGTCCAAGAGGAAATCCCCTAATGCAATCTTCAAGGAATCCTTGTGAGAAGAAGTTTTAAATGGTAGAGTAACGATCTTTGACAGTCTGCGCCTCTAAAAAGCAATGAGAGAAGAGTTTCAAAATCAGCTTCTTCCAATTTCTGGCTAAGGCAGAGTTGTCAACGGCTAGAGTGTGGAAGGTGTGATCCATCATACATGCAGATCCTGCTGGCAAAGGCTGGGAGATTTGTTTCTCAAAAAGCAGTTGATTTGCTTAAAACAAAATTCAGTGAACTATTTATTTATTATGCTACTTTTAGTATAGGGTAGTATTTCCTCCCTTGACTTTTTAAATTGGAGAATAACATACACACTGAAAAGAAAAGTTATCATCAGTTTACAGTGTAACTGTCTCAAAGTGGATACATTTATGGTAATACCGCTCAGATCAGGAAACCAAATATTGGAGTTCTGTGTCATGGCTCAGAGGTAATGAACCTGACTAGTATCCATGAGAACACCGGTTTGATCCCTGACTCTGTTCAGTGGGTTAAGGATCTGGCGTTGCCATGAACTGTGGTATAGGTCACAGACGTGGCTCAGATCCTGTGTTGCTGTGGCTGTGGCGTAACCTGGCAGCTGCAGCTCCGATTTGCCCCCAAGCCTGGGAATTTCCATATGCTCTGGGTGCGGCCCTAAGACACCACAAGAAAAGAAACCGAATGTTTCCATCCCTCTCCTGCCCTTCCCACTCACATCCTTTCTTAAAGGTAACTTCACATCCCTTCTTAAAGTTTTGACTTCTAACACCATACAGAAGGCATGGCTTGAAATTTTTTTTACTGAGAAATCACATGCATCTAGGAAAGCCCTTAACGTGCCTTAATTTTAAATATACAGAATGATTAATTTGTAATATGTACACGCCCTGGTAACCATCACTTAGATCAAGATGTAGAACAGCACCCTAGAAGTACTCCTGTTCCCTTCAAGTTACAGTGCCCCTAGTGTTTGACTTCCAAAACTATAGGTTAGTTTTGCCTGTTTTTGTACTGCAAAAACCAATTACATAGAGTATTACATTTTTTAAAATCTGGTTTCTTTCACTATATGCTTACTTTTTTGTATTTCATGGTGACACTGACAACTATATCAGTTATCCTATAATAGTGTCCCATAATCTTGTTTTTGTTTTTTGCTTCCTGGTAACATCTTTTAACTTGTTTCACTATCCTCCTATCTCTTTTAAATTTGACATTGAGACAAAAGTCTTGACTGGGATCAGTTTCATTTTTCTCACCACCCTGCAAGGCTGTGTCAGATGGTGCTATATAGTCCACATTGCATTCAATCAAAAGATACATGAAATACTTAATGTCTGGTTGTCCCATTCTTTGTGATGCTAAGTGGATTCAGATTATGACACCTTAATGCCCTCATTGTAAGCTTACCATCCATCTTCAGGTAATATTTCAATTAGCTCATTTTCTTGGGCGTTGAAAAATTGTGAATTTTCTATTTATTTTCTTCCTTCCACATTTATTTCCTGGAATTCTTGCATAAGAAGCATGCTTCCTCATTAGCTACAGCTCCTTAGCTACCCTGAAATACAGTTTATCCTCAAAAAGGCAAAGTAAATGCCTTTGAACTGAAAAGTCCGATAGGAAATCCCCTAATGCAATTCTTTCTTTCTTTAGTTTTCATTGAGAGTTTATTTTCAGAACACACAGGCATCGGTATCTTAGCTATTGCCAGTTGTGATTAAAGAAGTTTATTTCTTTTCGACGAGTGGTTATGCATATTTTAAAATCATTATGAACTCATATGTTTTAAAAAATTGTATGTTTTAATGAAGTGCAGCTTTTAAAAAATATTCCACTTGTGCCATTTGGGCCAATGGTAAAATTATATAAGAAAGTGTTTTAAGATCAGTTTTATATTTTATACCTGGTGTCTCTACCCCAACCATCATTCTCTCTGTAGGTCACCATTTGTGGTGGGTTCTTCTTTTCATCCACATTTTTTATTTTCATAAATAAAAGCAAATTGTATATTTGTGTATATAGCACACTATGGCACTCTATCTATTATCTATATCACACTATACTGTTTTGGCCCTAAGCAATGCGACTTAAAGTGACTTGGCCAAAATTATGAAAAGATGGTATAGCAGGGGCCAGATTTAAACCCAGCAGTCTGACTCCTGACTTTGGCCACTTCATTCTCTACTATACTTAAGGTGGTCTCACTGACGCACAGCCCAAAGGAGGAGACATGCGTGACTTTGTTATTCTCAGAGTATAAGTGGAAAAGTAATCTGAACACAGAATTTGAACTGATTTTCAAAGGATTGTAAAAATGCTATGTGAGAATGCATCAGAGTAGACTTACGCCAAGAGAAAATATGCTTCTTCATTTTCTTTTCTTTTTGCACTTTTATATTCGGTTTGTTTGTTCCACATTTTCTACTTTTGATTTGGCAGTATTGACTTAATCTGCTGGCAAGAAATGGGGAAGAAAAGCTTACCATAAGTCCTTTCAGATGTTACAGTTGTTATTGAGTTATCAATTTGTAAAATGGAAGCTTTGCCTCATTTGTGTATTAACTATTCTGATGCTACTTCAGCAGAATCTACACCAAGATAATTTTTAGCAACTTAGATCAGGAATGAATTTCTTCTAAGCACAAAAGGAGTTAAAAGTGGCCATAATATAAGTTGCCTCTTGGGTTATAGTTGAGACTCTTCTCTCTCCTCGAAGTTCTAAGAATTTACTCACTGTTTTATCACTAAATGTCCAAGCTACTTCTCCTTGGCATTGTTGCTTCAACTAACTTGGTTTCCATTTGATTTGGGGAGTAATGTTATTAAAACTTCCTTGGCCTGCTTATGAAGTTTGAGCAACTTCAAAGACTAGTTTTTGTAGAGTTTGTAACTTTCTTGTTTTTTTTTCCCCTGAAGAGTGAAAAACTATTTTAATTTATGTTTTGCTTTCAGATTCTTCTTGTCTACCTGTCCATATAGGGAGATTTTTTAGATATCGCTTTGTGTCTGTTCCACCTATAGTATCTCTTTAAATTCTTATTTTAACAGTTGCTCCTAAAGATATGCATTTGGAGACCAGTAAGTTATGTTTAACATTTGAGACAAAGTCTGAGGGAGGCAAAAGCTAGACAAAGAATAAATTCTTATTCATTTAATCAAAAACATTTATTGAATATTTCCCAGCATTAGATAATTGTTAGGAATATTAAGATGGTATCTTCAACATTCTTTTTTTTTTTCCTTTTGGTTCTTTTTGTCTTTTTCAGGGCCACACTGGTGGCATATGGAGGTTCCCAGGCTGGGGGTCCAATCGGAGGTGTGGCTGCCAGCCTGTGCCAGAGTCACAGCAATGCAGAATCCGAGCTGCATCTGCAACCTACACCACAGCTCATGGCAACGCCAGATCCTTGACCCACTGAGTGAGGCCGGGGATTGATCTCACGTCCTCATGGATGCTAGTCAGGATCATTAACCACTGAGCTGTGATGGGAACTTCTTCAATATTCTTATTTAAAGAACATAGATTCAGAGTTCCCATCATGGCTCAGTGGTTAATGAATCCAACTAGGAACCATGAGGTTGAGGGTTTGATCCCTGGCCTTGCTCAGTGGGTTAAGGATCCAGCACTGCAGTGAGCTGTGGTGTAGGCTGCAGATGCGGCTCAGATCCTGTGTTGCTGTAGCTGTGGTATAGGCCAGAGGCTACAGGTCCGATTGAACCCCTAACCTGGGAACCTCCATATGCCACAGGAGTGGCCCTAGAAAAGGCAGAAAGACAAAAAATAAAATACAGAACATAGACTGATAGAGGGGATTGGATATGACAGTGTATCCACATGGGCCAGGTTTTCTAACATTGGTATAAGAGGACAAGATTTTAAAAAGAGCTTAGGTAAAAATACTTTGTGTAGTAGCTGATATATAATGGATATTTAAGTTTTAAAAAATGCTAACCTCATGAAAAAAGTAAGACTTGTTTTTCTAGTAGAATTTATTCAACTTTCTTTAAAGAGAAACTGGAAATGATATCCATGGTCATGAATATTTACAATGGTTGATTGAACTATGATTTTTCTGTGTGTGTGTGTGTGTGTGTGTATGCATGTGCGTGTGCACCTGTGTTTCCAGTGTGAGAGAGAGGCCCTGAAATAGGCTGGGAATCTGAATTCTTTTGGTATTTATGTCTGATTTAAATTGACGTCATAATTCCATATGGAGCAGGTCTCTTTGGGTTAATGACTATTCAGTACTTGAAGTTTTGAATTCAATTTTTTTTTGTCTTTTTGCCTTTTCTAGGGCTGCACCCACTGCCTATGGAGGTTCCCAGGCTAGGGGTCAAATCAGAGCTGTAGCTGCCAGCTGACACCAGAGCCACAGCAACGCCAGATCTGAGCCGTGTCTGCAACCTACACCACAGCTCAGGGCAACGCTGGATCCTTAACCCACCGAGCAAGGTCAGGGATCGAACTCGAGACCTCATAGTTCCTAGTTGGATCCATTAACCACTGAGTCACAACGGGAACTCCCCTGGAATAGTTTTTAACTCAGATTCAAAGTAGTTTTCATGTGACATCTTTTTGCTTTCTTTTTTTGTTTGTTTTGTTTTTTTACAATTCCTTTACCAGATGTATCTTGAATTTGTGTCTTGTCCCTTGGAGGTGACCTTATGATGAGTGATTACCTGTGTTTTTTCATATCTTGAGACACGGGTTATTGATAATGTGTGGTTAGCTATGGGGCACTTTTTTGGCCAACTCTGCTTGAAAAATAGCAACTCCTTTTGAATGAGTACCTTCATAAATCTACAGTGTTAAGTTATACTTGCAAATGTCAGGATAGTTATGAGTAAAGATAGATTTGCAAGGGAAACTTTACTTCTTTCTTTATTACTCTTTCTCTATTTCTCTGTGTACTAAACCAGATTGAAGCCTCTCTTCCAATTATTAAAGTAGTGGAAGTTCATTAAGGCAAAGTTGGAAAATATAAAGGAATATAAGGAAGTCTTAAGTCTTTCTGCCAAGCAATAATGACTCTGAACATTTTGGCATATTCTTTTTAAAACTTCACTTTTATAAATATTATACATACTTTTTAGGTCAGTTAAGCTTATATCTATATATAACTCTGTAGCATATTTTTCCACTTATTATATCATGAATGTTTTCCATGTCATTAAAAATTATTTGGGAACATAGTGTAATGACTACATGATGTTCTAGAATATGGCTATGCAGCTGTGCCATATTATAGATCTTTTTTTAGACACATACATGGTTTCTAATTATTACAGATCATGACACAATAACCACTGAATTCATGTAATCTTTGGAGACGTATATTTCTTAAACATGAATCTTCTTTTGCTTATTAAATCATTTTTTTTTCATGTGTAAAATAGTCTTCTTCTGGGTTTTTCCCCCTTGTACCATTCTTCTTCTTCTCTTTTTTTTTGAAGGGCCACACCTATGGCATATGGAAGTTACCAGACTAGGGGTTGAATTGGAGCTGCAGCCGCAGTCACAGCAATGCCAGATCCGAGCTGCGTCTTCCACCTGCACCACAGCTCTTGGCAACGCTGGATCCTTAACCCAGTGAGCAAGGCCAGGGATCAAACCCTCATCCTCATGGATACTAGTTGGGTTCCTTACCGCTAAGCCACAACAGCTCCTTCTTTATTGAAGGAAGTTTTTAAATTTAGAAAACAATAGCTTTTTTTTTAAAAAAAAAGATTGATTGAGATGTTTATATGTAACTCTGAAGCAGATTAGAAGGTAAAATTACAAATCCTGATGATAGCAGTTTATAATGGAAATGCTTACTGATCCTTAAATATAGCTTGGTGGGGAAGGGCGGCAATGAATCAAGTTGTTACAGTTTGTTCCAGGAAAGGCGTTTTGGATGAATGCCACCGACTTTTACAAAGATGTCTTGTGATTTTAGTTTTATCTGCTCCACTTAACCTTCCCCAAAGTGATTGCTGAAGCAAATGTATGTAGTGGAATAAAAGGAATTAACATAATTATAATTCCTTTAGTTAAAGGCAGTTCTTTTTCTCCAACACTGCTGCTTGAATTTCAATGAAAGTACTGAATTTAAGCCTGGGTGAATCAAGTCAGAGAACCTAGATCCAAGTCACTCCTGAGGTGACTTCATCTCACTAGCTGCCTTCCCGAGGGAGTGCCATTAATCGCCTTAGTATGCATATTTGTCACAGAAATAAAATTCTGAAAACTGCTCCAGTTATCGGACCAAAGACAACACTAGAATCTGAGAGTTTACTGAGAGGGAGTAAATACTCTGTTCCAAGCATTCTGTCTGTTTGCTTTATGCAGCTTCATAATCCCCTTGGAACTGTGCTATTATACATTGTTATATCCCCCATTTTATAAATTAGTGAGCTGAAGTTTAGGAAGGTAACCCACAAGGTCACACAGCTAATAGGTGTCCCTTTTGGCTGCCGAACCAATGCTATTAAGTGCTGCCTTCAAGCTGTCAGAGAGTTCTTAGCCATGTAAACTGACTAAATAAGAAAATGTCTTAAATTGGATTAAAAATGTTAAGAAAACATACTGAATAAATTTAATGTGTGGCATAACTTTTAAGCTTCACAGAACAGACTTGGATATTTAAAGACTGACTTTATTCCCTCTTAAAAAGGGGGCATAATTACTTAGGAGGAAAAAAAAAAAAACCTCATTTTTCATTCTTCCTGGCTAGAAATCTTGGCAACTAGGAGTTTAGTTGCTATTATTGTGAGTTTGTCTGTTGTGTGTACAGATTCATGCTCCCAGATTGTCCATCCCCACCTTTTATAAACACCATGTTTAACTTGGAAGAGGAAAAAGTTATTTTTGGGAACACTGGTACAGCAAAAGTAGCAACTGCAGGGGGCATGAAGGGAGATACTGGCCTGAAGCCAGAATTGCAAGACTGTATCTGGAATTTAACTTCAATACTGTTTAGAATATGGGTCTTCAATAAGGGAGAGAATTATATTCAAGGTTTAATAGGAGGCAGGAAAATTGCAAAATGAGAACTCTGTGTATGTACTTATGAGTAAAATAATGTATTGATACTTTGTGCTTCTCAGTACTGTTTTCATTGCAAAAACTCATGAAAAATCATTGCATTTCTGATATGGACCCAATGCTGAGATGACCAGGCTGCTTTTTGAGAATAGCCTGAAACAATAGTTTTGTCAACAAAGATTCACAAATAAAGTGATAAAAGTTCAGAGTTCCTGTTGTGGCTCAGTGGTGATGAACCCAACTAGTATCCATGAGGATGCTGGTTTGATCCCTGGCCTTGCTCAATGGGTCAAGAATCTGGTGTTGCCATGAGCTGTGGTGTTGCTTGGATCCTGCATTGCTGTGGCCGTAGTATAGGCTGGCAGCTGCAGCTCCAGTTCAACCCCTAGCCTGGGAACTTCCATATGCTTCGGGTGCAGCTCTAAAGAGACAAAAAAAAAAAAAGTGATAAAGTTCATCACTGAATTCTCAAATATTAAATCTCAAGAGTTTCTTTGAAAGTTGAAAGATACACATTTATAATAAGTGAAACATGTGTTGCTTTTTGTTGTTGAAAGTAAACTTTCAGGAAGTTTTTACTAAAATGTTACTTGATGGGTGGTATAAACTAGTTGAAAGTAAACTTTCAGGAAGTTTTTACTAAAATGTTACTTGATGGGTGGTATAAACTAGTTGGTCAATTCACACAACACGTGGTTAGTGTATTGCCCTCAGATTCAGAGTGAGTTGTGAGAAGTTAAAGATGTTCATTCAGATAGTCATTCATTAAATCATTTCTGGCCCCTAACTTTTTGGGATGATGTCACAGAAAGCCACTTTTTTTTTTTCTTCTGAGGCCCACACAGGTGGCATATGGAAGTTCCCAGGCCAGGGGTTGAATTGGAGCAGCAACTGCTGGCCTACACCACAGCCACAGCAATGCCAGATCGGAGCCACATCTGCGACCTACCCTGCAGTTTATGGCAATGCTGGATCCTTAACCCACTGAACGAGACCAAGGATTGAACCCATGTCCTCATGGATACTAGTCAGGTTTGTTACCTCTGAGCCACAGTAGGAACTCTGAAAGCCACTTTTGGATCAAACCCTGGACTAAAAGGCTCCCTGGACTGACCAGGTATGGCTGATTCTCCCATCTAGAGTATACCAGTGTTTTTCAAATTACCTGTAGTCATTCAAATCCATGACACTGATCTTTGGTAAATCAGAATTAAAAACAAACAAACAAACAAACAAAAAAAAACCTGTTAGAAGAATGAAATGGGATAAAAAACAAATCTGCAATTTAAGTCCCCCCCTTTTTTATTTGCTTTTTAGGGCCACATTCACAGCATATGGAGGTTCCCAGGCTAGGGGTCTAATCGGAGCTGTAGTTGCCGGCCATAGCCACAGCCACAGCAATGTGGGATCTGAGCCTCGTCTGCGACCTACACCACAGCTCAGGGCAACGCCGGATCCTTAACCCACTGAGCGTGGCCAGGAATCGAACCCACAACCTCATGGTTCCTAGTCGGATTGGTTTCTGCTGTGCCATGATGGGAACTCCCATATTTTTTTTTATCAGGTTGAACAGA